>NC_064644.1:623218354-623536211 GCF_023864345.2 Schistocerca serialis cubense | reverse complement strand
ATGTATTTCATGTTGTGTCGGTAGCTGGGCCGACACCGTGAAGTTGAGATGGCTGAAAATGAAAGCTAGACTAACGCTGTAGCCGATAGGGCACGCAAGGCTAACGCAGACGGGCGTGAAGTCTGGAACATGAGAACTTATAAATGAATAAGAAGAAAAGTATGTAGATGCTTATTACTTATCTTTTTATTAGTCCTTGGAATACATCTCTCTTGAATACTCGTAAGCTATAGGCACTGATACAAATATCGCCTTGCTAGTTCGTAGCCATTAACTTAGCTGATGGCTATTCTGTCTCTCGGCTAATGAGAGAGAAAGGCTTCGTACATCTGGTCGGTAGCTAGGTTCTCGTACAACTGGGGCGAGTGCTCTCTCGTATCACGAGACCTGCCTTGGTGGTGGCGCTAGGTCTGCGATTACACAGTGGCGACACGCGGGTCCGACATGTACTAAATGGACCGCGGCCGATTTAAGCTACCACCTAGCAAGTGTGGTGTCTGGCGGTGACACCACATTTCATCGTCAAAGCGAAGGTCCAAGGCGTACAGTAAACCTGAAGTGAAGCATCGGAATCTAAAACTGGTCTGACAGGGAAGGCTCAAAGCATAGACAGTAAGAAGACTCAGTCTCCTTGTACTTAAGGTGGCTTTGTGCCTTTTGAATTTAATGCCGATGCAATTTCTGTGTTTCATCATCAATGTGAAGATCCAAGGGATACATAAAAACTGCAGTTGTGCATAGGAGTTTAACACAGGTGATACAGTAAATGCTCAAAACATAGACACTAAGAAAAGTCAGTTTCTTGAATTTATGTCGGCATTGTGCCATTTGTTTTTACTACCGATACAATATCTGTCTTTCATCGTCAATGTGTAGATCCAAGGGATACAATAAACCTGAAGTGAAGCATCGGAATCTAAAACCGTTCTCACAGGCAAGACTCAAATGATAGATATTAAGAAAAGTCAGTCTACTTGTACTTAAGTCGGCGTTGTGAATTTGTATTTAATTCCGATGCAATTTCTGTCTTTCTTCGTCAAAGTGAAGATCCATGGAATACAGTAAACCTGAAGTGAAGCATTGGATTCTAAAACTGGTCTCACTGGAAAGGCGCAATTCATAGATGGTAAGAAGACACAGTCTTCTTGTACTTAAGTCGGCATTGTGCCTTTTGTATATATACCGATGCAATTTTTGTGTTTCATCGTCAAAGTGAAGGTCCAAGGGATACAGTAAACCTGAAGTGAAGCAGCGGAATCTAAAACTGGTCTCACAGGAGAGGCTCAAATCATAGAGGGTAAGAAGACTCAGTCTTCTCATGCTTAAGTCGGCATTGTGCGTTTTGTATTTAATTCCAGTGCAATTTATGTGTTTCATCGTCAAAGCGAAGGTCCAAGGGATACAGTAAACCTAAAGTGAAGCATCGGAATCTAAAACTGGTCTCACTGCAATGGCTGAAATCATAGACGGTAAGGAGACTCAGTCTTCTTGTACTTAAGACGGCACTGTGCCTTTTGTATTTAATTCCTATGCAATTTTTGTGATTCATCGTCAGTATGTAGGTCCATGTGATACAGTAAATCTGAAGTGAAGCATCGGAACCTAAAACTGGTCTCACAGGAAGGGCTCAAAACATAGACGGAAAGAATACTGAGTTTTGTTGTACTTTAGTCGGCATGGTGCATTTGCATTTAATCCCGAAGCAACTTCTGTGTTTCATCGTCAATGGGATGCAGTAAACCAGGAGTTTTGCATCGGAATCTAAGAGTGGTGACACAGGAAAGGCTCAAAACATAGACACTAAGAAAAGTCAGTCTTCTCGTACTTAAGTCGGCATTGTGCCGTTTGAATTTGATTCCGATGCAATTTCTGTGTTTCATCGTCAAAGTGGGGGTCAAAGGAATACAGTAAACCTGAAGTGAAGCATCGGAATCTAAAACTGGTCTCACAGGAGAGGCTCAAAACATAGACACTAAGAGAAGGCAGCCTTCTTGTACTTAAGTCGGCATTGAGCCTTTGTATTTAAAACCGTTGCTATAACTGTGTGTCATGGACAATGTGAATGTCCAAGGGATACAGTAAACCAGCAGTTGTGCATCGGAATCTGAAACTGGTGTGACATGAAAGACTCAGAACATTCATACTACGAACAGTCAGTCTTCTTGTACTTAAGTCTGCATTGTGATTTTGTAATTAATTCCGAAACAATTTTTGTGTTTCGTCGTCTAAGTGAGAGTCCAACGGATACACTAAACGTGAAGTGAAGCATCGGAATCTAAAACTGGTCTCACAGGAAAGGCTCAAGGCATAGACGGTAAAATGACTCAGTCTTCTTCTACTTAAGGCGTCATTGTGACTTTTGTATTTCATTCCGAAGCAATTTTTGTGTTTCATCGTCAAAGTGGAGGTCAAAGGAATACAGTAAACCTGAAGTGAAGCATCGGAATCTAAAACTGGTCTCACAGGAGAGGCTCAACACATAGGCACTAAAAAGAGTCGGGCTTCCTGGACTTAAGTCGGCATTGTGGCTTTTGTATTTGATTCCGAAGCAATTTCGGTGTTTCATCGTCACGTGAAGGTCGAAGGGATACAGTGAACCTGAAGTGAAGCGTCGGAATCTAAAACTGGTCTCACAGGAAAGGCTTCAAACATAGACACTAAGAGGACTCAGTCTTCTTGTATTTAAGTCGGCATTGTAGCGTTTGTATTTAATTCCGAAGCAATTTTTGTGTTTCATCGTCAAAGTCAACGTCAAAGGAATACAGTAAACCCGAAGTTAAGCATCGGAATCTAAAACTGGTCTCAGAGGGGAGGCTCAAAACATAGACACTAAAAAGAGTCAGTCTTCTTGTACTTAGTTCGGCATTGTGTCTTTTGTATTGAATTCCGATGCAATTTTTGTGACTCATCGTCAGTATGTAGGTCCAAGTGATACAGAGTACCTGAAGTGAAGCATCGGAATCTAAAACTGGTCTCACAGGAAAGGCGCAAAGCATAGATGGTAAGAAGACTCAGTCTTCTTGTACTTGAGTCGGCATTGTGCATTTTGCTAGTAATTCCGATGCAATTTGTGAGTTTCATCGTCAATGTCATGGTCCAATGAATACAGTAAACCTGCAGTTGTGCATCGTAAGGTAAAACTGGGGACACAGGAAAGGCTCAAAACATAGACACTAAGAAACGTCAGTCTTCTTGTTCTTAAGTCGGCATTGTGCCTTTTGTATTTAATTCCGATGCAATATCTGTGTTTTATCGTCAATTTGAAGGTCCCAGGGATACAGTAAACCTGCAGATGTGCATCGGAATGTAAAACTGGTGACACAGGAAAGGCTCAAATTACAGAATCTAAGAAAAGTCCGTTTTTTTGTGCCTAAGTCGGCATTGTGCCTTTTGTATTTAATTCCGATGTAATTTTTGTGTTCCATCGTCAAACTGACGGTCCAAGGGATACAGTAAACCTTAAATGAACCTTAGGAATCTAAAACTGGTCTCACAGGAAAGCCTCAAACCATAGACGATAAAAAGACTCAGTCTTCTTGTACTTAAGACGGCATGGTGCATTTGTATTTAATTCGGATGCAACTTCTGTGTTTCATCGTCAATGGGGTACAGTAAACCTGCAGTTTTGCATCGGAAATTAAAACTAGTGACACAGGAAAGGCTCAAATCATAGACACAAAAAAGTCAGTCTTCTCCTACTTAAGTCGGCATTATGCCTTTTGTATTAAATTCCGATGCAATTTCTGAGGTTTATCGTCAATCTAAAGGTCCAAGAGATACAGTAAATCTGCAGTTGTGCATCGGAATCTAAAACTGGAAACACAGGAAAATCCCAAAACGTAGACACTAAGGTAAGTCAGCCTTCTTGTACTTAAGTCTGCATTGTGCATTTTGTATTTAATTCCGATGCAATTTTTGTGTTTCATCGTCAAAGTGAAGGGCCAAGGGATACAGTAAACACGAAGTGGAGCATCGGAATCTAAATTGGACTCACAGGAAAGGCTCAAAACATAGACGGTAAGAAGACTCAGTCTTCATGTACTTAATTCGGCATTGTGCCTTTAGTTTTGAATTCCGATGCAATTTTTGTATTTCATCGTCAAAGTTGGGGTCCAAGGGATACAGTAATCCTGAAGTGGAGCATCGGAATCTAAATTGTACTCACAGGAAAGGCTCAAAACATAATCGGTAAGAAGACTCAGTCTACTTGTTCTAAAGTGGGCATTGTGCCTTTTGTATTTAATTCCGATGCAATTTTTATGTTTCATCGTCAATGTGAAGGTCCAAGGGATACAGTAAACCTGAAGTGAAGCATCGGAATCTAAAACTGGTCTCACAAGAAAGGCTCAAACATAGACGGTAAGAAGACTCAGTCTTCTTGTCCTTTAGTAGGCATTGTGCCTTTTGTATTCAATTCAGATGCAATTTATGTGTTTCATCGTCAAAGCGAAGGTCCAAGGCGTACAGTAAACCTGAAGTGAAGCATCGGAATCTAAAACTGGTCTGACAGGGAAGGCTCAAAGCATAGACAGTAAGAAGACTCAGTCTCCTTGTACTTAAGGTGGCTTTGTGCCTTTTGTATTTAATTCCGATGCAATTTCTGTGTTTCATCATCAATGTGAAGGTCCAAGGGATACATAAAAACTGCAGTTGTGCATAGGAGTTTAAAACAGGTGACACAGTAAATGCTCAAAACATAGACACTAAGAAAAGTCAGTTTCTTGAATTTATGTCGGCATTGTGCCATTTGTTTTTACTACCGATACAATATCTGTCTTTCATCGTCAATGTGTAGATCCAAGGGATACAATAAACCTGAAGTGAAGCATCGGAATCTAAAACTGTTCTCACAGGCAAGACTCAAATGATAGATACTAAGAAAAGTCAGTCTACTTGTACTTAAGTCGGCGTTGTGAATTTGTATTTAATTCCGATGCAATTTCTGTCTTTCATCGTCAAAGTGAAGATCCATGGAATACAGTAAACCTGAAGTGAAGCATTGGATTCTAAAACTGGTCTCACTGGAAAGGCTCAATTCATAGATGGTAAGAAGACTCAGTCTTCTTGTACTTAAGTCGGCATTGTGCCTTTTGTATTGTATTCCGTTGCAATTTTTTTGTTTCATCGTCAAAGTGAAGGTCCAAGGGATACAGTAAACCGGAAGTCAAGCATCGGAATCTAAAACTAGTCTCACAGGAATAACTGAAAGCATAGACACTAAGAAGACTCAGTCTCCTTGTACTTGAGTCGGCATTGTGCCTTTTTTATTTAATTCCGATGCAATTTCTGAGTTTTATCATCGATGTGAAGGTCCAAGGGATACAGTAAACCTGCAGTTGTGCATCGGAATCTGTCTTGTGACAGCCAGAGCGAGAGCACCAGCAGCAGCGAGTACTGTTTGTATAAAGCGTTTTTGAACTTATTTGCTGCGCTTAGCTTTTAAATAGTTTTTCTGGGAAAACCTAGCGTAGTTTTCGCGTCTCGTATTTCAGTGAGTGTTTCTTGATTATCAGAGTAGCTCATCAGAAGATTATCTTGGGAATTTGTCACCGTATAGAGTAGGGTAAACATAGTCATGTGTAGGGACTGTGGTTGTTGTGAGCGGACGCAAGGAGAATTGGCTACTCTTCGGGGGCAGGTGGAGGCTTTGTCTGTTAGGCTCATCTAGCTCGAGGCGCAGGCGTTGGCTCGTAGTGGCGTTGGGGCAACTGTGGTGAGACCTATGCCTACTTCGGTGGCCTTGGAATCACATGGAACCCCTGATGTCGCTGCGTCTTCCGGCAGTGAGCATCTTACCGGTCAGCCATCACTCCAGGGTGAATGGCGGACAGTGGTGGGCTCGCGCGTGCCTGGCCGAAAGGCGAAGGTGGGATCTGGCCGCGTGGCAGCTGCCTTACCCCTTTCCAACAGGTACGGGGTGCTTCCTAGTGGTGATGACATCGTTTCCGAGCCACCACAGGATGCCTCGCCTGTTGGGCCAGTGGCCGATTCTCCGGCAAGGTCCCGACAGTCACAGAGGGCAGGCCTATTAGTCATAGGGAGCTCCAACGTTAGGCGGGTTATGGAGCCCCTCAGGAAAATAGCGGGTAGGTCGGGGAAGAATGCCAGTGTGCACTCGGTGTGCTTGCCGGGGGGTCTCGTCCGTAATGTGGAGGAGGCCCTTCCGGCAGCTATTGAACGCACTGGGTGTGACCGGCTGCAGATAGTAGCACATGTCGGAACGAATGACACCTGCCGCTTGGGTTCTGAGGCCATCCTTGGTTCCTTCCGGCGGCTGGCTGATTTGGTGAAGACAACCAGCATCGCACGCGGAGTGCAAGCTGAGCTTAATATCTGCAGCATAGTGCCCAGAGTCGATCGCGGTCCTCTGGTTTGGAGCCGTGTGGAGGGTCTAAACCAGAGGCTCAGACGACTCTGCGACTATAATGGTTGCAAATTCATCGACCTCCGTTATTGGGTGGAGAACTGTAGGGCCCCCCTAGACAGGTCAGGCGTGCACTACACACCGGAAGCAGCTACTAGGGTAGCAGAGTACGTGTGGCGTGCACACGGGGGTTTTTTATGTTAGAGGGACCCCCCCTTGGGCGAAACGATAAAATACCTGACGGCTTACCAGAGAGGACATTATCATCCTAGATAAAGAACGTCCATCCTCAGAGACCAAAAACAGGAAAAGTTAACGTAATATTGGTAAACTGCAGGAGTATCCAGGGCAAGGTTCCTGAATTAGTATCTCTTATTGAAGGAAATAGTGCGCATATAGTATTAGGAACGGAAAGTTGGTTAAAACCGGAAGTGAACAGTAACGAAATCCTAGACACAGAATGGAATATATACCGCAAGGATAGGATAAACGCCAATGGTGGAGGAGTATTTATAGCAGTAAAGAATTCAATAATATCCAGTGAAGTTATTAGCGAATGCGAATGTGAAATAATCTGAGTTAAGTATCAAAGGTGGGTCAGATATGTTAGTCGGATGCTTCTATAGACCACCTGCATCAGCAACCGTAGTAGTTGAGCGCCTCAGAGAGAACCTGCAGAACGTCGTGAAGAAGTTTCGTGATCATACTATTGTAATAGGGGGAGACTTCAATCTACCAGGTATAGAATGGGATAGTCACACAATCAGAACTGGAGCCAGGGACAGAGACTCTTGTGACATTATCCTGACTGCCTTGTCCGAGAATTACTTCGAGCAGATAGTTAGAGAACCAACTCGTGAAGCTAACGTTTTAGACCTCATAGCAACAAATAGACCGGAACTTTTCGACTCCGTGAATGTAGAAGAGGGTATCAGTGATCATAAGTCAGTGGTTGCATCAATGACTACAAGTGTAATAAGAAATGCCAAGAAAGGAAGGAAAATACACTCCTGGAAATTGAAATAAGAACACCGTGAATTCATTGTCCCAGGAAGGGGAAACTTTATTGACACATTCCTGGGGTCAGATACATCACATGATCACACTGACAGAACCACAGGCACATAGACACAGGCAACAGAGCATGCACAATGTCGGCACTAGTACAGTGTATATCCACCTTTCGCAGCAATGCAGGCTGCTATTCTCCCATGGAGACGATCGTAGAGAAGCTGGATGTAGTCCTGTGGAACGGCTTGCCATGCCATTTCCACCTGGCGCCTCAGTTGGACCAGCGTTCGTGCTGGACGTGCAGACCGCGTGAGACGACGCTTCATCCAGTCCCAAACATGCTCAATGGGGGACAGATCCGGAGATCTTGCTGGCCAGGGTAGTTGACTTACACCTTCTAGAGCACGTTGGGTGGCACGGGATACATGCGGACGTGCATTGTCCTGTTGGAACAGCAAGTTCCCTTGCCGGTCTAGGAATGGTAGAACGATGGGTTCGATGACGGTTTGGATGTACCGTGCACTATTCAGTGTCCCCTCGACGATCACCAGTGGTGTACGGCCAGTGTAGGAGATCGCTCCCCACACCATGATGCCGGGAGTTGGCCCTGTGTGCCCCGGTCGTATGTAGTCCTGATTGTGGCGCTCACCTGCACGGCGCCAAACACGCATACGACCACCATTGGCACCAAGGCAGAAGCGACTCTCATCGCTGAAGACGACACGTCTCCATTCGTCCCTCCATTCACGCCTGTCGCGACACCACTGGAGGCGGGCTGCACGATGTTGGGGCGTGAGCGGAAGACGGCCTAACGGTGTGCGGGACTGTAGCCCAGCTTCATGGAGACGGTTGCGAATGGTCCTCGCCGGTACCCCAGGAGCAACAGTGTCCCTAATTTGCTGGGAAGTGGCGGTGCGGTCCCCTACGGCACTCCGTAGGATCCTACGGTCTTGGCGTGCATCCGTGCGTCGCTGCGGTCCGGTCCCAGGTCGACGGGCACGTGCACCTTCCGCCGACCACTGGCGACAACATCAATGTACTGTGGAGACCTCACGCCCCACGTGTTGAGCAATTCGGCGGTACGTCCACCCGGCCTCCCGCATGCCCACTATACGCCCTCGCTCAAAGTCCGTCAACTGCACATACGGTTCACGTCCACGCTGTCGCGGCATGCTACCAGTGTTAAAGACTGCGATGGAGCTCCGTATGCCACGGCAAACTGGCTGACACTGACGGCGGCGGTGCACAAATGCTGCGCAGCTAGCGCCATTCGACGGCCAACAACGCGGTTCCTGGTGTGTCCGCTGTGCCGTGCGTGTGATCATTGCTTGTACAGCCCTCTCGCAGTGTCCGGAGCAAATATGGTGGGTCTGACACACCGGTGTCAATGTGTTCTTTTTTCCATTTCCAGGAGTGTATATTTGCTTAACAAGAGTGATAGGGCACAAATTGCAGAATATCTGAGTGACCACCATCAAACATTCATTTCTGAGGAAGAGGATGTGGAACAAAAATGGAAAAAATTCAGAAACATCGTCCAGTACGCCTTAGATAAGTTCGTACCGACTAAGGTCCAAAGCGAGGGGAAAGATCCACCGTGGTATAACAATCATGTACGAAAGGTACAACGGAAACAAAGAAAGCTTCATCATAGGTTTAAGAGTAGTTGAATCATAGCTGATAAGGAAAAGCTGAACGAAGCGAAAAAGAGCGTAAAGAGAGCAATGAGAGAAGCATTCAACGAATTCGAACATAAAACATTGGCAAACAATCTAAACAAGAACCCTAAAAAGTTTTGGTCATATGTAAAATCGGTAAGCGGATCTAAATCCCCTATTCAATCACTCGTTGACCACGATGGCACCGAAACAGAGGACGACCGAAGAAAGGCAGAAATACTGAATTCAGTGTTATGAAACTGTTTCACTGCGGAAAATCGTAACACGGTCCCTGACTTCAGCCGTCGCACGGACGCCAAAATGGAAAATATTGAAATAAACGATATCGGAATTGAAAAACAACTGCTATCACTTAGTAGCGGAAAAGCATCCGGACCAGATGAGATACCCTTAAGATTCTACAGTGATTATGCTAAAGAACTTGCCCCCTTTCTATCAGCAATTTATCGTAGATCGCTGGAAGAACGTAAAGTACCTAGCGACTGGAAGAAAGCGCAGGTCGTTCCCATTTTCAAGAAGGGTCATAAATCAGATGCGAATAATTATAGGCCTATTTCACTTACGTCAATCTGTTGTAGAATAATGGAACACGTTTTGTGTTCTCGTATTATGATGTTCTTAGATAATACAAATCTCCTTCATCATAACCAACATGGATTCCGCAAACAGAGATCATGTGAAACTCAGCTCGCCCTATTTGCCCAAGAAATTCACAGTGCCGTAGACACTGGCGAGCAGATTGATGCCGTATTCCTGGACTTCAGGAAGGCATTTGATACGGTTCCGCACTTACGTTTAGTGAAAAAAATACGAGCTTACGGAATATCGGACCAGGTTTGTGATTGGATTCAGGATTTCCTAGAAGAAAGAACACAACATGTCATTCTTAACGGTTCAAAATCTGCAGATGTAGAGGTAATTTCGGGAGTACCGCAGGGAAGCGTGATAGGACCTTTATTGTTTACAATATACATAAATGACTTAGTTGTCAACATCTGTAGCTCCGTGAGGCTATTTGCAGATGACACGGTTGTCTACAAGAAAGTAGCAACATCAGAAGACTCGTACGTACTCCAGGAGGACCTGCAGAGGATTAATGCATGGTGCGACAGCTGGCAGCTTTCCCTAAACGTAGATAAATGTAATATAATGCGCATACATAGGGGCAGAAATCCATTCCAGTACGATTATGCCATAGGTGGTAAATCATTGGAAGCGGTAACGACCGTAAAATACTTAGGAGTTACTATCCGGAGGGATCTGAAGTGGAATGATCACATAAAACAAATAGTGGGAAAAGCAGGCGCCAGGTTGAGATTCATAGGAAGAATTCTAAGAAAATGTGACTCATCGACGAAAGAAGTAGCTTACAAAACGCTTGTTCGTCCGATTCTTGAGTATTGCTCATCAGTATGGGACCCTTACCAGGTTGGATTAATAGAAGAGATAGACATGATCCAGCGAAAAGCAGCGCGATTCGTCATGGGGACATTTAGTCAGCGCGAGAGCGTTACGGAGATGCTGAACAAGCTCCAGTGGCGGACACTTCAAGAAAGGCGTTACGCAATACGGAGAGGTTTATTATCGAAATTACGAGAGAGCACAATCCGGGAAGAGATGGGCAACATATTACTACCGCCCACATATATCTCGCGTAATGATCACAACGAAAAGATCCGAGAAATTAGAGCAAATACGGAGACTTACAAGCAGTCGTTCTTCCCACGCACAATTCGTGAATGGAACAGGGAAGGGGGGATCAGATAGTGGTACAATAAGTACCCTCCGCCACACACCGTAAGGTGGCTCGCGGAGTATAGATGTAGATGTAGAAAACTGGTGACACTGGAAGGCTCAAAACATAGACACTAAGAAAAGTCAGTCTTCTTGTACTAAAGTCGGCATTGTGCCTTTTGTATTTCATTCCGATGCAATTTCTGTGTTTCATCGTCAATGCGAATGTCCAAGGGATACAGTAAACCTGAAGTGAAGCATCGGAAACTAAAACTAGTCTCACTGCAATAGCTGAAATCATAGACGGTAAGGAGACTCAGTCTTCTTGTACTTAAGACGGCATTGTGCCTTTTGTATTTAATTCCTATGCAATTTTTGTGATTCATCGTCAGTATGTAGGTCCATGTGATACAGTAAACCTGAAGTGAAGCAACGGAAACTAAAAGTGGTCTCACAGGACGGGCTCAAAACATAGACGGAAAGAATACTCAGTTTTCATGTACTTAAGTCGGCATGGTGCATTTGCATTTAATTCAGAAGCAACTTCCGTCTTTCATCGTCAATGGGATACAGTAAACCAGGAGTTTTGCATCGGAATCTAAGAGTGGTGACACAGGAAAGGCTCAAAACATAGCCACTAAGAAAAGTCAGTCTTCTTGTACTTAAGTCGGCATTGTGCCTTTTGTATATGATTCATATGCAATTTCAATGTTTCATCGTCAAAATGAAGGTCCAAGGGAAACATTAAACCTGAAGTGAGGCATCGGAATCTAAAACTGATCACACAGGAAAGGTTCAAAACATAGGCACTAAGAAAAGTCAGTCTTCTTGTCCTTAAATCGGCATTGTGCCTTTTGAATTTAATTCTGATGCAATTTTTGTGTTTCATTGTCAAAGTGAATGTCCAAGGGATACAGTAAACCTGAAGTGAAGCATCGGAGTCTAAAACTGGTCTCACAGGAAAGGCTCATGACATAGAGGATAAGAAGACTCAGTCTTCTTGAACTTAGGTCCGCATTGTGAATTTTGTATTTACCTCCCATTCAATTCTTGTGTTTCATCGTCAAAGTGAAGGTCCAAGGGATACAGTAATCCTGGAGTTGTGCATCGGAAACTAAACCTGGTGACACAGGAAAGGCTCAAAACATAGACAGTAAGAATACTCAGTCCTCTAGTCCTTAAGTCGACATTGTGGCTTTTGTATTTAATTCAAATGCAATTTCAATGTTTCATCATCAACGTGAAGGTCCAAGGGATGCAGTAAACCTGCAGTTGTCGACCGTAATCTGTAAGCGGTACACAAGAAATGCTCAAAACATAGACACTAAGAAAAGTCCGTCCTCTTGTTCTTAAGTAGGGATTTTGAATTTTGTGTTTAATTCCGATGCAATTTTTGTGTTTCATTGTCAAAGTGAAGGTCCAAGGGATACAGTAAACTGAAATGAAGCATCGGAATCTAAACTTGGTCTCACAGGAAGGGCTCAAAACATAGACGGTAAGAAGACTCAGTCTTCTTGTACTTAAGTCGGCATGGTGCATTTGTATTTAATTCCGATGCAACTTCTGTGTTTCATCATCAATGGGATACAGTAAACCTGCGGTTTTGCATCGGGATCTAAACCTGGTGACACGGGAAAGGCTCAAAACATAGACACTAAGAATAGTCAGTCTTCTCGTAGTTAAGTCCGCATTGTGCCTTTTGAGTTTAATTTAGATGCAATTTCTGTGTTTCATCGTCAATGTAAAGGTCCAAGTGATACAGTAAATCTGCAGTTGTGCATCGGAATCTAAAACTGTTGACACACGAAAGGCTCAAAACATAGACAGTAAGGAAAGTCAGTCTTCTTGTACTTATGTCGGCATTGTGCATTTTGAATTTAATTCTGACGAATTTTTTGTGTTTCATCGTCAAAGTGAAGGTCCAAGGGATACAGTACACCTGAAGTGAAGCATCGGAATCTAAAACACGACTCACAGGATAGGCTCAAAACATAGACGGTAAGAAGACTCAGTCTTCTTGTACTTAAGTCGGCATTGTGAATTTTGTATTTAATTCCGAAGCAATTTATGTGTTTCATCGTCAACGTGAAGGTCCAAGGAATACAGTAAACCTGAAGTGAAGCATCGGAATCTGAAACTGGTATCACAGCAATGGCTCAAAACATAGACACTAACAAGAGTCAGAGTTCTTGTACTTAAGTAGGCGTTGTGCCTTTGGTATTCAATTCCAATGCAATTTCTGTGCTTCATCGTCATAGTGACGGTCCAAGGGATACAGTAAACCTGAAGTGAAGCATCGGAATGTAAAATTGGTCTCACAGGAAATGTTCAAACCATAGCCACTAAGAAAAGTCAGTCTTCTTGAACTTAAGTCGGCATTGTGAATTTTGTTTTTACTTCCCATGCAAACTTTGTGTTTCATCGTCAAAGTAAAGGTCCAAAGGAAACAGTAAACCAGAAGTGAAGCATCGGAATCTAAAACTGACCTCACTGGAAAGGCTCAAAACATAGACGGTAACAGGTCTCGGTCTTCTTGTACCTAAGTCGGCATTGTGCCCTTTGTATTTAATTCCGATGCAATTTTTGTGTTTCATCGCCAAAGTGAAGGTTCAAGGGATACATTAAAACTGAAGTGAAGCATCGGAATCTAAAACTGACCTCACTGGAAAGGCTCAAAACATAGACGGTAAGAGGTCTCGGTCTTCTTGTACCTAAGTCGGCATTGTGCCTTTTGGATTTAATTCCGATGCAATTTCTGTATTTCGTCGCAAAGTGAAGGTCCAAGGGATTCAGTAAACCTGAAGTGAAGCATCGGCATCTAAAACTGGTCTCTCAGGAAAGGTTCAAAGCATAGACACTAAGAAAAGTCAGTCTTCTTGTAAATAAGTCAGCATTGTGAATTTTGTATTTACTTCCCATTCATTTTCGTGTTTCATCGTTAAAGTGAGGGTCCAAGGGATACAGTAATCCTGCAGTTTTGCATCGAAATCTAAAACTGGTGACTCAGGAAAGGCTTAAAACATAGACACTAAGAAAGGCCAATCCTCTCGTACTTAAGTCGGCATTATGCCTTTTGAATTTAATTCCGATGCAATTTCTGTGTTTCATCGTCAACGTAAGGGTACAAGGGATACAGTAAACATCACGTGAAGCACCGGAATTGAAAACTGGTATCACAGGAAAGGCTGAAAACATAGACAGTAAGGATACACAGTCTTCTTGTACCTAAGTCGGCATTGTGCCTTTTGTATTTAATTCGGACGCACTTTTTGTGTTTTATCGTCAAAGTGAAAGTCCAAGGGATACAGTAAACCGGAAGTGAAGCATCGGAATCTAAAACTGGTCTCACAGGAATAGCTCTAAGCATAGACACTAAGAAGACTTAGTCTACTTGTACTTGAGTCGGCACTGAGCCTTTTGTATTTAATTCCGATGCAACTTCTGTGTTTCATCGTCAGTGGGATACAGTAAACCTGCAGTTTTGCAACGGAATCTAAAACTGGTGACCTAGGAAAGGCTCAAAACATAGACGGTAAGAAGACTCAGTATTCTTGTACTTTAGTCGGCATTGTGCCGTATGATTTTAATTCCGATGAAATATCTGTGTTTCATCGTCAAAGTGAAGGTCCAAGGGATACAGTAAACCTGAAGTGAAGCATCGGAATCTAAAACTGGTCTCACAAGAAAGGCCCAAACATCGACGGTAAGAAGACTCAGTCTTCTTGTCCTTTAGTAGGCATTGGCCTTTTGTATTTAATTCCGATGCAATTTATGTGTTTCATCGTCAAAGCGAAGGTCCAAGGGGTACAGTAAACCTGAAGTGAAGCATCGGAATCTAAAACTGGTCTGAAAGGGAAGGCTCAAAGCATAGACAGTAAGAAGACTCAGTCTCCTTATACTTAAGGTGGCATTGTGCCTTTTGTATTTAATTCCGATGGAATTTCGGTGTTTCATCATCAATGTGAAGGTCCAAGGGATACATAAAAACTGCAGTTGTGCATAGGAATTTAAAACAGGTGACACAGTAAATACTCAAAACATAGACACTAAGAAAAGTCAGTTTCTTGAATTTATGTCGGCATTGTGCCATTTGTTTTTACTACCGATACAATATCTGTCTTTCATCGTCAATGTGTAGATCCAAGGGA
This sequence comes from Schistocerca serialis cubense, assembly GCF_023864345.2. Taxonomy (NCBI): domain Eukaryota; kingdom Metazoa; phylum Arthropoda; class Insecta; order Orthoptera; family Acrididae; genus Schistocerca; species Schistocerca serialis. The sequence goes on along the minus strand of NC_064644.1, from coordinate 623,521,275 downwards.
TACAACAAACCTGAAGTGAAGCATCGGAATCTAAAAATGGTCTCACAGGCAAGACTCAAATGATAGACACTAAGAAAAGTCAGTCTAATTGTACTTAAGTCGGCGTTGTGAATTTGTAATTAATTCCGATGCAGTTTCTGTCTTTCATCGTCAAAGTGAAGGTCCATGGAATACAGTAATCCCTGAAGTGAAGCATTGGATTCTAAAACTGGTCTCACTGGAAAGTCGCAATTCATAGATGGTAAGAAGGCACAGTCTTCTTGTACTTAAGTCGGCATTGTGCCTTTTGTATATATACCGATGCAATTTTTGTGTTTCATCGTCAAAGTGAAGGTCCAAGGGATACAGTAAACCTGAAGTGAAGCAGCGGAATCTAAAACTGGTCTCACAGGAGAGGCTCAAATCATAGAGGGTAAGAAGACTCAGTCTTCTTGTGCTTAAGTCGGCATTGTGCGTTTTGTATTTAGTTCCAGTGCAATTTATGTGTTTCATCGTCAAAGCGAAGGTCCAAGGGATACAGTAAACCTGAAGTGAAGCATCGGAAACTAAAACTGGTCTCACTGCAATGGCTGAAATCATAGACGGTAAGGAGACTCAGTCTTCTTGTACTTAAGACGGCACAGTGCCTTTTGTATTTAATTCCTATGCAATTTTTGTGATTCATCGTCAGTATGTAGGTCCATGTGATACAGTAAATCTGAAGTGAAGCATCGGAAACTAAAACTGGTCTCACAGGAAGGGCTCAAAACATAGACGGAAAGAATACTGAGTTTTGTTGTACTTTAGTCGGCATGGTGCATTTGCATTTAATTCCGAAGCAACCTTCTGTTTTTCATCGTCAATGGGATACAGTAAACCAGGAGTTTTGCATCGGAATCTAAGAGTGGTGACACAGGAAAGGCTCAAAACATAGACACTATGGAAAGTCAGTCTTCTCGTACTTAAGTCGGCATTGTACCGTTTGTATTTGATTACGATGCTATTTCTGTGTTTCATCGACAATGTGAAGGTCCAAGGGATACTGTACACCCGAAGTGAAGCATCGGAATCTAAAACTCGTCTCACAGGAAATGTTCAAAACATAGACAGTAAGATTTCTCAGTGTTCTTGTACTTGAGTCGGGATTGTGACTTTTGTAATTAATTTCAATGCAATTTCTGTATTTCATTGTCAATGTGAAGGTACAAGGGATCCAGTAAACCTGCAGTTGTGCATCGGAATCTAAAACTGGTGACACTGGAATGGCTCAAAACATAGACACTAAGAAAAGTCAGTCTTCTTGTACTTTAGTCGGCATTGTACCTTTTGTATTTATTTCCGATGCAATTTTTGTGTTTCATTGTCAAAGTGAAGGTCCAAGGGCTACAGTAAACCTGAAGTGAAGCATCGGAATCTAATACTGGTCTCACAGGAAAGGGTGAAATCATAGACAGTAAGAAGACTCAGTCTTCTGGTACTTAAGTCGGCATTGTGCCTTTTGTACTTAATTCCGAAGCAATTTCTGTGTTTCATCGTCAACGTGAGGGTACAAGGGATACAGTAAACATGACGTGAAGCACCGGAATCTAAAACTAGTCCCACAAGAACGGCTTAAAACATAGATGGTAAGGAGACACAGTCTTGTCGTACCAAAGTCGGCATTATGCCTTTTGTATATAATTCCGATGCAATTTCTGTGTTTCATCGTGAAAGTGAAGGTCCAAGGGATACAGTAAACCGGAAGTGAAGCATCGGAATCTAAAACTAGTCTCACAGGAATAACTGAAAGCATAGACACTAAGAAGACTCAGTCTCCTTGTACTTGAGTCGCCATTGTGCCTTTTGTATTAAATTCCGATGCAATTTCTGAGTCTTATCATCGATGTGAAGGTCCAAGGGATACAATAAACCTGCAGTTGTGCATCGGAATCTAAAACTGGTGACACTGGAAGGGCTCAAACATAGACACCAAGAAAAGTCAGTCCTCTTGCACTAAAGTCTCCATTGTGCCTTTTGTATTTAATTCCGATGCAATTTCTGTGTTTCATCGTGAAAGTGAAGGTCCAAGGGATACAGTACACCTCAAGTGAAGCATCGGAATCTAAAACTGGTCTCACAGGAAAGGTTCAAAGCATCGTGAAAGTGAAGGTCCAAGGGAAACTGTACACCTCAAGTGAAGCATCGGAATCTAAAACTGGTCTCAAAGGAAAGGTTCAAAGCAAAGACACTAAGAAAAGTCAGTCTTCTTGTACTTGAGTCGGAATTGTGAATTTTGTATTTACCTCCCACGCAATTTTTGTGTTTAATCGTCACCGTCAAGGTCCAAGGGATACAGTAAACCTGAAGTGAAGCATAGGAAAATAAAACTGGTCATACAGGAATGGCTCAAACATAGACACTTACAAGACTCAGTCTTCCTGTACTGAAGTCCGCATTGTGCCGTTTGTATTTAATTCCGATGCAGTTTTTGTGTTTCATCGTCAAAGTGAAGATCCAAGGGATACAGTAAACCAGAAGTGAAGCATCGATATCTGAAACTCGTCTCACAGGAAAGGCTCAAAACATAGACACTAAGAAGAGTCACTCTTCTTGTTCTTAAGTCGGGATTTTGAATTTTGTGTTTAATTCCGATGCAATTTTTGTGTTTCTTCGTCCAAGTGATGGTCCAAGGGATACAGTAAATCTGAAATGAAGCATCGGAATCTAAACTTGGTCTCACAGGAAGGGCTCAAAACATAGACGGTAAGAAGACTCACTATTCTTGTACTTAAGTCGGCATTGTGCATTTGTATTTAATTCCGATGCAATTTCTGTGTTTCATCATCAATGGGATACAGTAAACCTGCGGTTTTGCATCGGAATCTAAAACTGGTGACACGGGAAAGGCTCAAAACATAGACACTAAGAAAAGTCAGTCTTCTCGTAGTTAAGTCGGCATTGTGCCTTTTGAGTTTAATTCCGATGCATTTTCTGTGTTTCAACGTCAATGTAAAGGTCCAAGTGATACAGTAAATCTGCAGTTGTGCATCGGAATCTAAAACTGTTGACACACGAAAGGCTCAAAACATAGACACTAAGGAAAGTCAGTCTTCTTGTACTTATGTCGGCATTGTGCATTTTGAATTTAATTCTGACGAAATTTTTGTGTTTCATCGTCAAAGTGAAGGTCCAAGGCATACAGTAAACCTGAGGTGAAGTCTCAGACTATAAAACCGGTCTCACAGGAATGGTTAAAAACATAGACACTAAGAAAAGTCAGTCTTCTTGTACTTACGTCAGCATTGTGATTCTTGTTTTTACTTCCCATTCAATTTTTGTGTTTCATCGTCAAAGTGAAGGTCCAAGGGAAACAGTAATCCTGCAGTTGTGCATCGGAAACTAAACCTGGTGACACAGGAAAGGCTCAAATCATAGGCAGTAAGAATACTCAGTCCTCTTGTGCTTAAGTCGGCATTGTGCCTTTTGTATCTAATTCATATGCAATTTCTGTGTTTCATCGTCAATGTGAAGGTCCAAGGGAAACAGTAAACCTGAAATGAAGCATCGGAATCTAAAACTGGACTCACAGGAAAGGCTCAAAACGTAGACGGTAAGAAGACCCAGTTTTCTTGTACCTAAGTCGGCATTGTGACTTTTGTATTTCATTGCGATGCAATTTTTGTGTTTCATCGTCAAAGTGAAGGTCCAAGGTATACATTTAACCTGAAGTGAAGCATTGGATTCTAAAACTGGTCTCACAGGAAAGGCTCAAAACATAGACGCTAAGAAGCCTCAGTCTTCTTGTACTTGAGTCGGCATTGTGCCTTTTGTATTTAATTCCGATGGAATTTCTGAGTTTTATCATCGATGTGAAGGTCCAAGGGATACAGTAAACCTGCAGTGGTGCATCGGAATCTAAAACTGGTGACACAGGAAATTTTCAAAACATAGACACTAAGAAAAGTCGGTATTCTTGTACTTAAGTCGGCATTGTGCCTTTTGTATTTAATTCCGATGAAATATCTGTTTCATCGTCAAAGTGAAAGGCCAAGGAATACAGTTAACCTGAAGTGAAGCATCGGAATCTAAAACTGGTCCCACAGGAAAGGCTCAAGGCATAGACAGTAAGAAGACTCAGCCTTCTTCTCCTTAAGACTGCATTGTGCATTTTGTATTTAATTTCGAAGCAATTTCTGTGTTTCATCGTCATTGTGACGGTCCAAGTGAGACAGTAAACCTGAAGTGAATCATCGGAATCTAAACCTGGTGACACAGGAAAGGCGAAAAACATAGACAGCAAGAAGACTCAGTCTTCTTGTACTTAAGTCGGTATTGTGCCTTTTGTATTTAATTCATATACAATTTCTGTGTTTCACCCTCAATTTGAAGGTCCAAAGGATTCAGTAAACCTGCAGTTGAGCATCGTAATCTAAAACTGGGGACACATGAAAGGCTCAAAACACAGACACTAAGAAATGTCAGTCTCCTTGTACTTAAGTCGGCACTGTGCCTTTCGTATTTAATTCCTTTGCTATTTCTGTGTTGCAACGTCAATGTCCAAGAGATACAGTATACCTGAAATGAACCATCGGAATCTAGAACCAGTGTCACAGACAAGGCTCAAAATTTAGACAGTATGAAGACTCAGTGTTCTTGTACTTAAGTCAGCATTGTGCCTTTTGTATTTAATTCCGATGCAGTTTTTGTGTTTCGTCGTCAAAGTGAAGGTCCAAGGGATACAGTAAACCTGCAGTGAAGCATCGGAATCTAAAACTGGTCTCACAGGAAAGGCACAAAACATAGACGATAAGAAGACTCAGTCTTCTTGTCCTTAAGTCGGCATTGTTCCTTTTGTATTTAATTCCGATGCAATTTCTGTGTTTCATCGTCAAAGTGAAAGTCGAAGGCATACAGTAAATCTGAGGTGAAGCCTCAGACTATAAAACTGGTCTCTCAGGAATGGTTCAAAACATAGACACTAAGAAAAGTCAGTCTTCTTGTACTTACGACGGCATTGTGATTTTTGTATTTACTTTCCATTCAATTATTGTGTTTCATCGTCAAAGTGAAGGTCCAAAGGATACAGTAATCCAGCAGTTGTGCATCGGAAACAAAACCTAGTGACACAGGAAAAGCTCAAATCATAGACTGTAAGAATACACAGTCCTCTTGCGCTTAAGTCGGCATTGTGCCTTTTGTATCTAATTCATATGCAATTTCTGTGTTTCAATGTCAAATTGAAGGTCCAAGGGAAACAGTAAACCTGAAATGAAGTATCGGAATCTAAAACTGGACTCACAGGGAAGGCTCAAAACGTAGACGGTAAGAAGACACAGTCTTCTTGTACCTAATCAGCATTGTGTCTTTTGTATTTAATTCCGACGCAAATTCTGTGTTTCATCGTCAACGTGAAGGTCCAAGGAATACAGTAAACCTGTAGTGAAGCATCGGAATGTAAAACTGGCCTCACTGGAAAGGCACAAAACATAGACGGTAAGAAGACTCAGTCTTCTTGTACTTAAGTCGGCATTGTGTCTTTTGTGTTCAATTCCAATGCAATTTTTGTGTTTCATCGTCAAAATGAAGGTCCAAGGGATACAGTAAACCTGAAGTGAAACATCGGAATCTAAAACTGGACTCACAGGAAAGGCTCAAAACATAGACGGTAGGAAGACTCAGTCTTCTTGTACTTAGGTCGGCATTGTGCCTTTTATATTTAATTCTGAAGCTATTTCTATGTATCATCGTCAACGAGAATTTCCAAGGGGTACAGTAAACCTGAAGTGAAGCGTCGGAATCTAAAACTGGTTTCACAGGAAAAGCTCAAATCATAGACACTAAGAAGATTCAGTCATCTTCTACTTAAGTCTGCATTGTGCCGTTTGTATTTAATTCAGATGCAATTTCAGTGTTTCATCGTCAAAGTGAAGGTCCAAGGGATACAGTAAACCTGAAGTGAAGCATCGGAATCTAAACCTTGTCTCACAGGAAAGATTCAAATCATAGACACTAAGAAAAGTCAGTCATCTTGTACTTAAGTCGGCATTGTGCCTTTTATATTTAATTCCGAGCAAATTTTTGTGTTTCATCATCAAACTGAAGGACCAAGGGATGCAGTAAACCTGACGTGAAGCATCGGAATCTAAAACTGGTCTCACAGGAATGGCTCAAACCGTAGACCGTAAGAGGACTCAGACTTCTTGTACTTAAGTCGGCATAGTGCCTTGTGTATTTAATTCCGATGCAATTTCTGCGTTTCATCGTCAAAGTGAAGGTCCAAGGGATTCAGTAAAGCTGCAGTTGTACATCGGAATCTAAAACTGCTCTCACAGGAAAGGTTCAAATCATAGACACTAAGAAAAGTCAGTCTTCTTGTACTAAAATCGTCATTGTGCCTTTTATTTTTAATTCCGATGGAATTTTTGTGTTTCATCGTCCAAGTGAAGATCGAAGAAATATAGTAAACCTAATGTGAAGCATTGGAATCCAAAACTGGCCTTACAGGGAAGGCTCAAAGCATAGACAGTAAGAAGACTCAGTCTTCTTGTACTTAAGTCGGCATTGTGCCTTTTGTATTTAATTCCGATGTGTTTTCTGTGTTTCATCGTCAAAGTGAAGGTCCGAGGGAGACAGTAAACCTGAAGTGAAGCATCGGATTATAAAACTGGTCTCACTGGAAAGGCTGAAAACATAGATGGTAAGAAGATTCAGTCTTCTTGTACTAAAGTCGGCATTGCGCTTTTTGTATTTAATTCCGATGCAATTTTTGTGATCCATCGTCAGTATGTAAGTCCAAGTGATACACAAAACTTGAAGTGAAGCATCGGAATCTAAAACTGCTCTCGCAGGAAAGGCTCACAACATAGACGGTAAGAAGACACAACCTTCTTGTACTAAAGTCGGCATTGTGCCATTTGTATTTAATTGCGATGCAATTTTTGTGTTTCATCGGCATATCGAAGGTCCAAGGAATACAGTAAACCTCAAGTGAAGCATCAAAATCTAAAACTGGTCTCACTGGAAAGGCTCAAATCATAGACGGTAGGAAGATTCAATCTTCTTGCACTTAAGTCGGCATTGTGCGTTTAGTGTTCAATTCCGATTCAATTTTTGTGTTTCATCGTCAAAGTGAAGGTCCAAGGGATACAGTAAAATTGAATTGAAACATCGGAATCTAAAACTGGACTCACAGTAAAGACTCAAAACATAGATGGTAGGAAGACTCAGTCTTCTTGTACTTAAGTCGGCTTTGTGCCTTTTGTTTTTAATTCCGAAGCAATTTCTGTGTTTCATCGTCAACGTGAAGGTCCAAGGGATACAGTGAACCTGAAGTGAAGCGTCGGAATCTAAAACTGGACTCACAGGAAAGGCTCAAAAGAGAGACACTAAGAAGACTCAGTCTTCTTGTACTTAAGTCTTCATTGTGCCGTTTGTATTTAATTCCGATGCAATTTTTGTGTTTCATCGTCAAAGTGTAGGTCCAAGGGATACAGTAAACCTGAAGTGAAGCATCGGATTCTAAAACTGGTCTCACAGGAAAGGCTCAAAACATAGACGGTAAGAAGACTCGGTCTGCTTAAACGTAAATTTGCATGGTGCCATTGGTATTTAAATCCGAAGCAAATTTTGTGTTTCATCGTCAAAGTGATGGTCCAAGGGATACAATAAACCTGAAGTGAAGCATCGGAATCCAAAACTGGTCTCACAGGAAAAACTGACACTAAGAAGACTCAGTCTTCTTGTAATTAAGTCGGCATGGTGCATTTGTATTTAATTCCGATGCAACTTCTTCGTTTCATTGTCAATGTCATAAAGTAAACCTGCAGTTTTGCATCGGAATCTTAAACTGGTGACACAGGACAGGCTCAAAACATAGACACAACAGAATGTCAGTCTTCTTGTACTTAAGTCGGCATTGTGCCTTTTGAATCTAATTCCGATGCAATTTATGTGTTTCATAGTCAATGTAAAGGTCCAAGGGATACAGTAATTCTGCAGTTGTGCATCGGAATCTAAACTGGTGACACAGGAAAGGCTCATAACATAGACACAAAGGAATTTCTGTCTTCTTGTACTTAAGTCGGCATTGTGGCTTTTGTATTTAATTCCGATGCAATTTTTGTGTTTCATCGTGAAAGTGAATGTCCAAGGGATACAGTAAACCTGAAGTGGAAAATCGGAATCTAAAACAGGTCTCACAGGAATGACTCAAAACATAGACGGTAAGAAGACTCATTCTTCTTGTGCTTAAGTCGGCATTGTGCCTTTTCTATTTAATTCCGATGCAATTGCGCTGTTTCATCGTCAAAGTGAAGTTCCAAGGGAAACAGTAAACCTGAACTGAAGCATCGGAATCAAAAACTGGTCTCACCGGAGAGAATCAAGATATAGACACTAAAAAAAGTCTGTCTTCTTGTACTTAAGTCGGCATTGTGAATTTTGTATTTACTTCCCATGCAATTTTTGTGTTCCATCGCCAAAGTTAAGGTGCAAGAGATACAGTAAACCTGCAGTTGTGCATCAGAAATGCTCAAAACATAGACACTAAGAAAAGTCAGGCTTTTTGTACTTTAGTCGGCATTGTGCCTTCTGTATTTACTTCCGATGCAATTTTTGTGTTTCATCGTCAAAGTGATGGTCCAAATGATACAGTAAACCTGAAGTGAACCATCGGAATCCAAAACTGGTCACACAGGAAAAGCTCAACACATAGACACTAAGAAGACTCAGTCTTCTTGTAATTAAGTCGGCATGGTGCATTTGTATTTAATTCCGATGCAACTTCTTTGTTTCATTGTCAATGGCATAAAGTAAACCTGCAGTTTTGCATCGGAATCTTAAACTATTGACACAGGACAGGCTCAAAACATAGACACTACGAAGACTCAGTTTCTTGTAATTAAGTCGGCATGGTGCATTTGTATTTAACTCCGATGCAACTTCTTTGTTTCATTCTCAATGTCATAAAGTAAACCTGCAGTTTTGCATCGGAATCTTAAACTGGTGGCACAGGACAGGCTCAAAACATAGACACAAAAGAATGTCAGTCTTCTTGTACTTAAGTCGGCATTGTGACTTTTGTATTTAATTCCGATGCATTTTTTGTGTTTCATCGTCAAACTGAAGGTCCAAAGGATACAGTAAACCTGAAGTGAAGCATCGGAATCTAAAACTGGTCTTACAGGGAAGGCTTAAAACATAGACACTAATTTGAGTCAGTCTTCTTGTACATAAGTTGGCATTGTGGCTTTTGTATTTAATTCGGATGCAATTCTTGTGTTTCTCGTCAACGTGAAGGTCCAAGCTATACAGTATACCCGAAGTAAAGCATCGGAATCGAAAACTGGTCTCACAGGGAAGGCTTAAAAGTTAGACAGTATGAAGACTCAGTGTTCTTGTACTTAATTTGGCATTGTGCCATATAGTATTCAATTCCGATGCAATTTTTGTGTTTCATCGTGAAAGTGAAGGTCCAAGGGGTACAGTAAACCCGAAGCGAAACATCGGAATGTAATACTGGTCCAACAGGGAAGGCTCAAAACATAGAGAGTAAGAAGACTCAGTCTTCTTGTACTTATGCCGGCATACTGCCTTTTGTATTTAATTCCGATGTAATTTCTGTGTTTCATCATCAATGTGAAGGTCCAAGGGATGCAGAAAAACGGCAGTTGTGCATCGGAACCTAAAACTGTTGACACAGGTAATGCTCAAACATAGACACTAAGAAAAGTATGTCTTCTTGTAATTAACTCGGCATTGTGTCTTTTGTATTTAATTCCGATGCAATATTTGTGTTTCATCGTCCAAGTGAAGGTCCAAAGGATACAGTAAACCTGAAGTGAAGCATTGGAATCCAAAAGTAGTCTCACGGAAAAGGCTCAAAACATAGACATTAAGAAGACTCAGTCTTCATATACTTAAGTTGGCATTGTACCTTTTGTACTAAATTCCGATGCCATTTCTGTGTTTCATCGTCAAAGTGAATGTCCAAGGGATACAGTAAACCTGAAGTGAAGCATCGGAATCTAATCCTGGTCTCACAGGAAAGGCTCAAAACATAGATGGTAAGAAGACTCAGTCTTCTAGTACTTAAGTCGACATTGTGCCTTTTGTATTTAATTGACATGCAATAGCTGTGTTTCATCGACAATGCGAAGGTCCAAGGGATTCAGTAAACTAGAAGTGAAGCATCGGAATCTAAAACTTTTCACACATTTAGGTCTCAAAACATTGACACTAAGAAAAGTCAGTCTTCTTGTTCTTAAGTCGGCATTTGGGCTTTTGAACTTAATTCCGTTGCAATTACCTTGTTTCATCGACATTGTGAATGTCCAAGGGATACAGTAAACCAGCATTTGTGCATCGGAATCTAAAACTGGTGACACAGGTTAGGCTCGAAACATAGACACTAAAAAAAGTCAGTCTTCTTGTACGTAAGCCCCATTGTGTTCCTTGTAATTAATTCCAATCTATTTGAGTGTTTCATCGTCAATGTGAAGGTCCAAATGATACAGTAAACCTGAATCAAGCATCGGAATCTGAAACTGATCTCACAGGAAAGGCTCAAATCATAGACGGTAAGAAGACTCAGTCTTCTTGTACTTAAGTCAGCATTGTGCCTTTTGTACTTAATTCCAATGCAATTTCTGTATTAAATCGTGAATGTGAAGTTCCAAGTGAAACAGTAAACCTGCAGTTGTGCATCTGAATTTAAAACTGGTGACACCGGAAAGGCTCGAAACATAGACACTAAGAAATGTCAGTCTTCTTGTACGTAAGTCCCCATTGTGCATTTTGTAATTAGTTCCGATGCTATTTCTGTGTTTCATCGTCAATGTGAAGTTCCAAGGTATACAGTAAACCAGCAGTTGTGCATCGGAACATAAAACTGGTGACACAGGTAAACCTCAAACATAGACACTAAGACAAGTCGGTCTTCTTGTAGTTAACTTGGCATTGTGCCTTTTGTATTTAATTCCCAAAAATTACTGTGTTTCAACGTTAAAGTGAAGAAACAAGGGATACAGTATACCTGAAGTGACGCATCGCAATCGAAAACTAGTCTCACAGGGAAGGCTCAAAACATAGACACTAAGAAGAGTCAGTCTTCTTGTACCTAAGTCGGCATTGTGCCGTTTGTACTTAATTCCGATGCAATTTTTGTGTTTCTCGTCAACGTAAAGGTCCAAGGGATACAGTAGACCCGAAGTGAAGCATCGAAATCTAAAACTTTCTCACAGGAATGGCTCAAAACATAGACACTAAGAAGGGTCAGTCTTGTCGTACTTAGGTCGGCATTGTGCCTTTCGTATTTTATTCCGATGAATTTATGTGTTTCATAGACAAGGTGAAGGTCCGCGGGATACAGTAAACCAGAAGTGTAGCATCGGAATCTAAAACTGGTCTCACAGGAAAGGCTCAAAACATAGACGGTACGAAGACCCAGTCTTCTTGAACTTAAGTTGGCATTGTGCCTTTTGTATTTAATTCCCAAAAATTTCTGTGTTTCTACGTCAAAGTGAAGGTCCAAGGGATACAGTACACCTGAAGGCAAGCATCGGAATGTAATACTCGTCTCACAGGGAAGGCTCAAAACATAGACAGTATGAAGACTCAGTGTTTTTGTACATAAGTCGGCATTGTGCCTTTTGTATTTAATTCCGATGAAATTTTCGTGTTTCATCGTCAAAGTGAAGGTCCAAGGGATACAGTAAACCCGAAGTGAAGCATTGGAATCCAAAAGTAGTCTCACAGAAAAGGCTCAAAACATAGACATTAAGAAGACTCAGTCTTCATGTACTTAAATCGGCATTGTGCCTTATGTATTTAATTCCGATGCAATTTCTGTATTTCATCGTCAATGTGAAGGTCCAAGGGATAGAGAAAAAATGCAGTTGTGCATCGGAAACTAAAACTGGTGACACAGGAAAGGCTCAAATCATAGACAGTAAGAAAACTCAGTCTCCTTGTAGTTAATTAGGCTTTGTGCCTTTTGTAATTAATTCCGATGCAACATCTGTATTTCATCGTCAATGGGGAGGTCCAAGGTATACAGCTAACCTGCAAGTGTACATCATAATCTAAAACTGGTGACACAGGAAACGCTGCAAGCATTGACACTAAGAAAAGTCAGTCTACTTATACTTAAGTCGGCATTGTCCCTTTTGTATTTAATTCCGATCCAATTTCTGTGTTTCATCGTGAATGCGAAGGTCGAAGCGATACAGTATACCCGAAGTAAAGCATCGGAATCGAAAACTGGTCTCACAGGAAGGCTTAAAAGTTAGACAGTATGAAGACTCATTGTTCTTGTACTTAATTTGGCATTGTGCCATATAGTATTCAATTCCGATGCAATTTTTGTGTTTCATCGTGAAAGTGAAGGTCCAAGGGGTACAGTAAACCCGAAGCGAAACATCGGAATGTAATACTGGTCCAACAGGGAAGGCTCAAAACATAGAGAGTAAGAAGACTCAGTCTTCTTGTACTTATGCCGGCATACCGCCTTTTGTATTTAATTCCGATGTAATTTCTGTGTTTCATCATCAATGTGAAGGTCCAAGGGATGCAGAAAAACGGCAGTTGTGCATCGGAACCTAAAACTGTTGACACAGGTAATGCTCAAACATAGACACTAAGAAAAGTATGTCTTCTTGTAATTAACTCGGCATTGTGTCTTTTGTATTTAATTCCGATGCAATATTTGTGTTTCATCGTCCAAGTGAAGGTCCAAAGGATACAGTAAACCTGAAGTGAAGCATTGGAATCCAAAAGTAGTCTCACGGAAAAGGCTCAAAACATAGACATTAAGAAGACTCAGTCTTCATATACTTAAGTCGGCATTGTACCTTTTGTACTAAATTCCGATGCCATTTCTGTGTTTCATCGTCAAAGTGAATGTCCAAGGGATACAGTAAACCTGAAGTGAAACATCGGAATCTAATCCTGGTCTCACAGGAAAGGCTCAAAACATAGATGGTAAGAAGACTCAGTCTTCTAGTACTTAAGTCGACATTGTGCCTTTTGTATTTACTTGACATGCAATAGCTGTGTTTCATCGACAATGCGAAGGTCCAAGGGATTCAGTAAACTAGAAGTGAAGCAACGGAATCTAAAACTGGTCACACATTTAGGTCTCAAAACATTGACACTAAGAAAAGTCAGTCTTCTTGTTCTTAAGTCGGCATTTGGGCTTTTGAACTTAATTCCGTTGCAATTACCTTGTTTCATCGACATTGTGAATGTCCAAGGGATACAGTAAACCAGCATTTGTGCATCGGAATCTAAAACTGGTGACACAGGTTAGGCTCGAAACATAGACACTAAAAAAAGTCAGTCTTCTTGTACGTAAGCCCCATTGTGTTCCTTGTAATTAATTCCGATCTATTTGTGTGTTTCATCGTCAATGTGAAGGTCCAAATGATACAGTAAACCTGAATCAAGCTTCGGAATCTAAAACTGGTCTCACAGGAAAGGCTCAAATCATAGACGGTAAGAAGACTCAGTCTTCTTGTACTTAAGTCAGCATTGTGCCTTTTGTACTTAATTCCAATGCAATTTCTGCATTTAATCGTGAATGTGAAGTTCCAAGTGAAACAGTAAATCTGCAATTGTGCATCTGAATTTAAAACTGGTGACACAGGAAAGGCTCGAAACATAGACACTAAGAAATGTCAGTCTTCTTGTACGGAAGTCCCCATTGTGCATTTTGTAATTAATTCTGATGCTATTTCTGTGTTTCATCGTCAATGTGAAGGTCCAAGTAATACAGTAAACCTGAGTCAAGCATCGGAATCTAAAACTGGTGACACAGGAAAGGCTCAAAGGATACACAATAAGAAGACTCAGTCTTCTTGTTCTTAAGTCGGCACTGTGCATTTTGTATTTAATTCCTATGCGATTTCCGTGTTTTATCGTCAATGAGAAAGTCCAAGGGATACAGTAAACCTGAAGTGAAGCATTGGATTCTAAAACTGGTCTCACAGGGAAGGCTCAAATCATAGACAGTAAGAAGACATAGTCTTCTAGTACTTAAGTCTGCATTGAGCATTTTGTATTTGATTCCGATGCAATTCTTGTGTTTCATCGTCAAAGTGAGGGTCCAAGGGACACCGTAAACCTGAAATGAAGAATCGGAAACTAAAACTGGTCTCACCTTGTTTCATCGACAATGTGAATATCCAAGGGATACAGTAAACCAGCAGTTTTGCATCGGAATCTAAAACTGGTGTCACATGAGAGGCTCAAAACATAGACACCAAGAAAAATCAGTTTTCATGCACTTAAATCGGCATTGTACATTTTGTATTTAATTCCGATGCAATTTTTGTGTTTCATCGTCAAAGTGAAGGTCCAAGGGATACAGTAAACCTGAAGTGAAGCATCGGAATCAAAAACTGGTCTCACAGGAAAGGCTGAAAACATAGACGGTAAGAAGACTCAGCCTTCTAGTTCTTAAGTCGGCATTATGCCTTTTGTATTTAATTCCCATGCTATTTCTGGGTTTCATCGTCAAAGTGAAGGTCCAAGGGATACAGTAAACCAGCAGTTGTGCATCAGAACATAAAACTGGTGACACTGGAAAGGCTCAAATCGTAATCACTAACAAAAGTCAGTCTTCTTGTTCTTAAGTCGGCTTTGAGCCTTTTATATTTAATTCCGATGCAATTTCTGTATTTCATCGTCAATGTGAAAGTCAAAGGTATACAGCTAACCTGCAGGTGTACATCGGAATCTAAAACTGGTGACACAGGAAACGCTGGAAGCATTTACTCTAAGAAAAGTCAGTCTACTTGTACGTAAGTCCCCATTGTGTTTTTTGTAATTAATTCCGATGCTATTTGTGTGTTTCATCGTCAATGTGAAGGTCCAAGTGATACAGTAAACCTGAAGTCAAGCATCGGAATCTAAAACTGGTCTCACAGGAAAGGCTCAAATCATAGACGGTAAGAGGACTCAGTCTTCTTGTACTTAAGTCGGCATTGTGCCTTTTGTACTTAGTTCCAATGCAATTTCTGTATTAAATCGTGAATGTGAAGTTCCAAGTGAAACAGTAAACCTGCAGTTGTGCATCTGAATTTAAAACTGGTGACACCGGAAAGGCTCGAAACATAGACACTAAGAAATGTCAGTCTTCTTGTACGTAAGTCCCCATTGTGCATTTTGTAATTAATTCCGATGCTATTTCTGTGTTTCATCGTCAATGTGAAGTTCCAAGGTATACAGTAAACCAGCAGTTGTGCATCGGAACATAAAACTGGTGACACAGGTAAACCTCAAACATAGACACTAAGAAAAGTCGGTCTTCTTGTAGTTAACTTGGCATTGTGCCTTTTGTATTTAATTCCCAAAAATTACTGTGTTTCAACGTTAAAGTGAAGAAATAAGGGATACAGTATACCTGAAGTGAAGCATCGCAATCGAAAACTAGTCTCACAGGGAAGGCTCAAAACATAGACACTAAGAAGAGTCAGTCTTCTTGTACCTAAGTCGGCATTGTGCCTTTTGTACTTAATTCCGATGCAATTTTTGTGTTTCTCGTCAACGTAAAGGTCCAAGGGATACAGTAGACCCGAAGTGAAGCATCGAAATCTAAAACTTTCTCACAGGAATGGCTCAAAACATAGACACTAAGAAGGGTCAGTCTTATCGTACTTAGGTCGGCATTGTGCCTTTCGTATTTTATTCCGATGAATTTATGTGTTTCATAGACAAGGTGAAGGTCCGCGGGATACAGTAAACCAGAAGTGTAGCATCGGAATCTAAAACTGGTCTCACAGGAAAGGCTCAAAACATAGACGGTACGAAGACCCAGTCTTCTTGAACTTAAGTTGGCATTGTGCCTTTTGTATTTAATTCCCAAAAATTTCTGTGTTTCTACGTCAAAGTGAAGGTCCAAGGGATACAGTACACCTGAAGGCAAGCATCGGAATGTAATACTCGTCTCACAGGGAAGGCTCAAAACATAGACAGTATGAAGACTCAGTGTTTTTGTACATAAGTCGGCATTGTGCCTTTTGTATTTAATTCCGATGAAATTTTCGTGTTTCATCGTCAAAGTGAAGGTCCAAGGGATACAGTAAACCCGAAGTGAAGCATTGGAATCCAAAAGTAGTCTCACAGAAAAGGCTCAAAACATAGACATTAAGAAGACTCAGTCTTCATGTACTTAAATCGGCATTGTGCCTTATGTATTTAATTCCGATGCAATTTCTGTATTTCATCGTCAATGTGAAGGTCCAAGGGATAGAGAAAAAATGCAGTTGTGCATCGGAAACTAAAACTGGTGACACAGGAAAGGCTCAAATCATAGACAGTAAGAAGACTCAGTCTCCTTGTAGTTAATTAGGCTTTGTGCCTTTTGTAATTAATTCCGATGCAACATCTGTATTTCATCGTCAATGGGGAGGTCCAAGGTATACAGCTAACCTGCAAGTGTACATCATAATCTAAAACTGGTGACACAGGAAACGCTGCAAGCATTGACACTAAGAAAAGTCAGTCTACTTATACTTAAGTCGGCATTGTCCCTTTTGTATTTAATTCCGATCCAATTTCTGTGTTTCATCGTGAATGCGAAGGTCGAAGGGATACAGTAAACCTGAAGTGAAGCATCGGAATCTAAAACTGGTCTCACAGGAAAGGCTCAAAACATAGACGGTAAGAAGACTCAGTCTTCTATTACTTAAGTCGGCATTGTGCATTTTGTATTTAATTCCCATGCTATTTCTGTGTTTCATCGTCAAACTGAAGGTCCAAGGGATACAGTAAACCAGTAGTTGTGCATCAGAACATAAAACTGGTGCCACTGGAACGGCTCAAATCGTAGACACTAACAAAAGTCAGTCTTCTAGTCCTTATGTCGGCATTGAGCCTTTTATATTTAATTCCGATGCAATTTTTGTGTTTCATCGTCAAAGTGAATGTACAATCGATACGGTTAACCTGATGTGAAGCATCGTATTCCATATTGGTCTCACAGGAAAGGCTCAAAACATAGACAGTATGAAGACTCAGTGTTTTTGTACATAAGTCGGCATTGTGCCTTTTGTATTTAGTTCCGATGCAATTTTTGTGTTTCATCGTCAAAGTGAAGGTCCAAGGGATACAGTAAACCCGAAGTGAAGCATTGGAATGCAAAAGTAGTCTCATAAAAAAGGCTCAAAACATAGACATTAATAAGACTCAGTCTTCATGTACTTAAATCGGCATTGTGCCTTTTGTATTTAATTCCTATGCAATTTCTGTACTTCATTGTCAATGTGAAGGTCCAAGGGATAGAGAAAAAATGCAGTTGTGCATCGTAATCTAAAACTGGTAACACAGGAAAGGCTCAAAGGATAGACAGTAAGGAGACATAGTCTTCTAGTACCTAAGTCGGCATTGAGCATTTTGCATTTGATTCCGATGCAATTCTTGTGATTCAACGTCAAAGTGAGGGTGAAAGAGACACCGTAAACCTGAAATGAAGAAACGGAATCTAAAACTGGTCTCACAGGAAAGGCTCAAAACATAGAAAATAAGAAAAATCAGTTTTCATGTCCTTAAGTCGGCATTGTAACTTTTGTATTTAATTCCGATGCAATTTTTGTGTTTCATCGTCAAAGTGAAGGTCCAAGGGATACAGTAAACCTGACGTGAAGCATCGGAATCAAAAACTGGTCTCACAGGAAAGACGGTAAGAACACTTTGTCTTCATGTACTTAATTCGGTATTTTACCTTTAGTATTTATTTCACATGCAATTTCTGTGTTTCATCGACAATGTGAATGTCGAAGGGATACAGTAAACCTGAAGTGAAGCATCGGAATCCATACTGGTCTCACAGGAAAGGCTCAAAACTTAGACGGTAAGAACACTATTCTTCATGTACTTAAGTCTGTATTGTACCTTTTGTATTTATTTCAAATGCAATTTCAGTGTTTCATCGACAATGCGTAGGTCCAAGGGATTCAGTAAACTAGAAGTGAAGCATCGGAATCTAAAACTGGTCTCACATTTAGGGCTCAAAACATTGACACTAAGAAAAGTCAGTCTTCTTGTTCTTAAGTCGGCATTTTGCCTTTTGAACTTAATTCCGTTGCAATTACCTTGGTTCATCGACAATGCGAATGTCGAAGGGATACGGTAAACCAGCAGTTGTGCATCGGAATCTAAAACTGATGTCACATTAGAGGCTCAACACATAGACGGTAAGAAGGCTCAGTCTTCTTGTACTTAATTTGGCATTGTGTCTTTTGTATTTAATTCCGATGCAAAATTTGTGTTTCATCGTCCAAGTGAAGGTCCAAGGGATAGAGAAAACCTGCAGTTGTGCATCGGAAACTAAAACTGGTGACACAGGAAAGGCTCAAATCATAGACAGTAAGAAGACTCAGTCTTCTTGTAGTTAATTAGGCATTGTGCCTTTTGTAATTAATTCCGATGCAACATCTGTATTTCATCGTCAATGGGAAGGTCCAAGGTATACAGCTGACCTGCAGGTGTACATCGGAATCTAAAACTGGTGACACAGGAAACGCTGGAAGCATTGACACTAAGAAAAGTCAGTCTACTTGTACGTAAGTCCCCATTGTGTTTTTTGTAATTAATTCAGATGCTATTTGTGTGTTTCATCGTCAATGTGAAGGTCCCAGTGATACAGTAAACCTGAAGTCAAGCATCGGAATCTAAAACTGGGCTCACAGGAAAGGCTCAAATCATAGTTGGTAAGAGGACTCAGTCTTCTTATACTTAAGTCGGCATTTTGCCTTTTGTACTCAATTCCAATGCAATTTCTATATTTAATCGTGAATGTGAAGTTCCAAGTGAAACAGTAAACCTGCAATTGTGCATCTGAATTTAAAACTGGTGACACAGGAAAGGCTCGAAACATAGACACTAAGAAATGTCAATCTTCTTGTACGAAAGTCCCCATTGTGCATTTTGTAATTAATTCCGATGCTATTTCTGTGTTTCATCGTCAATGTGAATGTCCAAGTAATACAGTAAACCTGAGTCAAGCATCGGAATCTAAAACTGGTGACACAGGAAATGCTCAAAGGATAGGCAATAAGAAGACTCAGTCTTCTTGTACTTAAGTCAGCACTGTGCATTTTGTATTTAATTCCTATGCGATTTCCGTGTTACATCGTCAATGTGAAAGTCCAAGAGATACGGTATCCCTGAAGTGAAGCATTGGATTCTAAAACTGGTCTCACAGGGAATGCTCAAATCATAGACAGTAAGGAGACATAGTCTTCTAGTACTTAAGTCGGCATTGAGCATTTTGTATTTGATTCCGATTCAATTCTTGTGTTTCATCGTCAAAGTGAGGGTCCAAGGGACACCGTAAACCTGAAATGAAGAAACGGAATCTAAAACTGGTTACACAGGAAAGGCTCAAAATCATAGAGGGTAAGAAGACTCAGTCTTCTTGTACTTAAGTCGGCATTGTGCTTTTGTATTGAATTCCGATGCAATTTCTGTGCTTCTTCGTCAGAGTGAAGGTCCAATGGATACAGTAAACCTCAAGTGAAGCATCGGAATCTAAAACTGGTCTCACAGGAAAGGCTCAAAACATAGACAATAAGAAAATTCAGTTTTCATGTCCTTAAGTCGGCATTGTAACTTTTGTATTTAATTCCGATGCAATTTTTGTGTTTCATCGTCAAAGTGAAGGTCCAAGGGATACAGTAAACCTGATGTGAAGCATCGGAATCCATACTGGTCTCACAGGAAAGGCTCAAAACTTAGACGGTAAGAACACTTTGTCTTCATGTACTTAATTCGGTATTGTACCTTTTGTATTTATTTCACATGCAATTTCTGTGTTTCATCGACAATGCGAAGGTCCAAGGGATTCAGTAAACTAGAAGTGAAGCATCGGAATCTAAAACTGGTCTCACGTTTAGGGCTCAAAACATTGACACTAAGAAAAGTCAGTCTTCTTGTTCTTAAGCGGAATTTTGCCTTGTGAACTTAATTCCGTTGCAATTACCTTGTTTCATCGACAATGTGAATGTCGAAGGGATACAGTAAACCAGCAGTTGTGCATCGGAATCTAAAACTGGTGTCACATGAGAGGCTCAAAACATAGACGGAAAGAAGACTCAGTCTTCTTGTACTTAAATTGGCATTGTGTCTTTTGTATTTAATTCCGATGCAATATTTGTGTTTCATTGTCCAAGTGAAGGTCCAAGGGATAGAGAAAACCTGCAGTTGTGCATCGGAAACTAAAACTGGTGACACAGGAAAGGCTCAAATCATGGACAGTAAGAAGACACAGTCTTCTTGTAGTTAATTAGGCATTGTGCTTTTTGTAATTAATTCCGATGCAACAGCTGTATTTCATCGTCAATGGGTAGGTCCAAGGTATACAGCTAACCTGGAGGTGTACATCGGAATCTAAAACTGGTGACACAGGAAACGCTGGAAGAATTGACACTAAGAAAAGTCAGTCTACTTGTACTTAAGTCAGCATTGTCCCTTTTGTATTTAATTCCGATGCAATTTCTGGTTTTCGTCGTGAATGTGAAGGTCGAAGGGATAGAGTAAATCTGCAGTTGTGCATCGGAGTCCAAAACAGGTGAAATAGGAAAAGCTCAAAACGTAAACACTAAGAAAAGTCAGTCTTCTTGTACTTAAGTCGGCATTGTGAATTTTGTATTTAATTCCGATGCAATTGTAGATTTTCATCTTCAAAGTGAAGGTCCAAGGGATATAGTAAACCTGAAGTGAGCATCGGAATCTAAAACTGGTCTCACAAGAAAGGCTCAAAACATGGACGGTAAGAAGTCTCAGTCTTCTAGTACTTAAGTCGGCATTGTGCCTTTTGTATTTAATTCCCATGCTATTTCTGTGTTTCTACGTCAAAGTGAAGGTCCAAGGGACACAGTAAACCAGCAGTTGTGCATCAGAACATAAAACTGGTGACACTGGAAAGGCTCAAATCGTAGACACTAACAAAAGTCAGTCTTCTTGTTCTTAAGTCGGCATTGAGCCTTTTATATTTAAATCCGATGCAATATTTGGGTTTCATCGTCAAAGTGAATGTACAATCGATACAGTAAACCTGATGTGAAGCATCGGAATCCACACTGGTCTCACAGGAAAGGCTCAAAACGTAGACGGTAAGAACACTCAGTCTTCATGTACTTAATTCGGTATTGCACCTTTTGTATTTAATTCACATGCAATTTCTGTGATTCATCGACAATGCGAAGGTCCAAGGGATTCAGTAAACTAGAAGTGAAGCATCGGAATCTAAAACTGGTCTCACATTTAGGGCTCAAAGCATTGACACTAAAAAAAGTCGGTCTTCTTGTTCTTAAGTTGGCATTTTGCCTTTTGAACTTAATTCCGTTGCAATTACCTTGTTTCATCGACAATGTGAATGTCCAAGGGATACAGTAAACCAGCAGTTGTGCATCGGAATCTAAAACTGGTATCACATGAGAGGCTCAAAACATAGACACTAAGAAAAGTCAGTCTTCTTGTACTTAAAACGGCATTGTGCCTTTTGTAATTAATTCCGAAGACGGTAAGAAGACTCAGTCTTCTTGTACTTAATTTGGCATTGTGTCTTTTGTATTTAATTCTGATGCAATATTTGTGTTTCATCGTCCAAGAGAAGGTCCAAGGGTTACAGTAAACCTGAAGTGAAGCATTGGAAACCAAAAGTAGTCTCACAGAAAAGGCTCAAAACATAGACATTAAGAAGACTCAGTCTTCATGTACTTAAGTCGGCATTGTGCCTTTTGTATTTAATTCCGATGCAATTTCTGTATTTCATCGTCAATGTGAAGGTCCAAGGGATAGAGATAACCTGCAGTTGTGCATCGGAAACTAAAACTGGTGACACAGGAAAGGCTCAAATCATAGACAGTAAGAAGACTCAGTCTTCTTGTAGATAATTAGGCATTGTGCCTTTTGTAATTAATTCCGATGCAACATCTGTATTACATCGTCAATGGGAAGGTCCAAGGTATACAGCTAAGCTGCAGGTGTACATCGGAATCTAAAACTGGTGACACAGGAAACGCTGGAAGCATTGACACTAAGAATAGTCAGTCTACTTGTACTTAAGTCGGCATTGTCCCTTTTGTATTTAATTCCGATGCAATTTCTGTGTTTCATCGTGAATGCGAAGGTCGAAGGGATACAGTAAATCTGCTGTTGTGCATCGGAATCCAAAACAGGTGAAATAGGAATGGCTCAAACTATAGCCACTAAGAAAAGTCAGTCGTCTTGTACTTGAATCTGCATTGTGACTTTTGTATTTAATTCCGATGAAATTACGGTGTTTCATCTCAAAGTGAAGGTCCAAGGGATACAGTAAACCTGCAGTCGTTCATTATATTCTAAAACTGGTGGCACAGGAAGGCTCAATCACAGACACAAAGAAAAATCAGTCTACTTGTACTTAAGGCGGCATTTTGCCTTTTGTATTTAATTCCGATGCAATTTTTGTGTTTCATCGTCCAAGTGAAGATCCATGGGATACAGTAAACCTGAAGTGAAGCATCGGAATCTAAAACTGGTCTCACAGGGAAGGCCAAAACATAGACAGTAAGAAGACTCAGGCTTCTTGTACTTAAGTCGGCATTTTGGCTTTTGTATTTAATTCCGATGCAATTTTTGTGTTTCATCGTCAAAGTGAAAGTCCAAGACATACAGTAAACCTGATGTTAGTCATCGGAATCTAAACTGGTCTCACAGGAAAGATTTAAAGCATAGACACTAAGAAAAGTCTGTCGTCTGGTACTTGTATCTGCATTGTGACTTTTGTATTTAATTCCGATGCAATTACTGTGATTCATCGTCAAAGTGAAGATCCAAGGGATACAGTAAACCTGCAGTCGTTCATTATATTCCAAAACTGGTGGCACAGGAAGGCTCAATCACAGACACAAAGAAAAATCAGTCTACTTGTACTTAAGGCGGCATTTTGCCTTTTGTATTTAATTCCGATGCAATTTTTGTGTTTCATCGTGAAAGTGAAGATCCAAGGGATACAGTAAACCTGAAGTGAAGCATCGGAATCTAAAACTTGTCTCACAGGAAAGGCTCCAAACATAGACGGTAAGAAGACTCAGTCTTCTTGTACTAACGTCGGCATTGTGCCCTCTGTATCTAATCTGAAGCAATTTCTGTGTTTCATCGTCAAAGTGAAGGTCCAAGGGATACAGTAAACCTGAAGTGAAGCATTGGAATCTAAATGTGGTCTCACATGAAAGGCTCAAAGCATAGACCTTAAGAAGACTCAGTCTCCTTGTACTTAATTCGGCATTGTGCCTTTTGTAATTAATTCCGATGCAATTCCTGTATTTCTTCGTCAAAGTGAAGGTCCAAGGGATACAGTAAACCAGCAGGTGTGCATCAGAACATAAAACTGGTGACACTGGAAAGGCTCAAATCGTAGACACTAACAAAAGTCAGTCTTCTAGTTCTTATGTCGGCATTGAGACTTTTATATTTAATTCCGATGCAATTTTTGTGTTTCATCGTGAAAGTGAATGTACAATCGATACAGTAAACCTGATGTGAAGCATCGGATTCCATACTGGTCTCACAGGAAAGGCTCACAACATAGACAGTATGAAGACTCAGTGTTTTTGTACCTAAGTCGGCATTGTGCCTTTTGTATTTAATTCCGTTGCAATTATTGTGTTTCATCGTCAAAGTGAAGGTCCAAGGGATACAGTAAACCCGAAGTGAAGCATTGGAATCCAAAAGTAATCTCATAAAAAAGGCTCAAAACATAGACATTAAGAAGACTCAGTCTTCATGTACTTAAATCGGCATTGTGCCTTTTGATTTTAATTCCGATGCAATTTCTGTATTTCATCGTCAACGTGAAGGTCCAAGGGATAGAGAAAACCGCAGTTGTGCATCGGAAACTAAAACTGGTGACACAGGAAAGGCTCAAATCATAGACAGTAAGAAGACTCAATCTTCTTGTAGTTAGTTAGGCATTGTGTCTTTTGTCATTAATTCCGATGCAACATCTGTATTTCATCGTCAATGGGAAGGTCCAAGGTATACAGCTAACCTGCAAGTGTACATCGGAATCTAAAACTGGTGTCACAGGAAACCCTGGAAGCATTGACACTAAGAAAAGTCAGTCTACTTGTACGTAAGTCCCCATTGTGTTTTTTGTAATTAATTCAGATGCTATTTGTGTGTTTTATCGTCAATGTGAAGGTCCAAGTGATACAGTAAACCTGAAGTCAAGCATCGGAATCTAAAACTGGTCTCACAGGAAAGGCTCAAATCATAGACGGTAAGAGGACTCAGTCTTCTTATACTTAAGTCGGCTTTGTGCCTTTTGTACTCAATTCCAATGCAATTTCTGTATTTAATCGTGAATGTGAAGTTCCAAGTGAAACAGTGAAGCTGCAATTGTGCATCTGAATTTAAAACTGGTGACACAGGAAAGGCTTGAAACATAGACACTAAGAAATGTCAGTCTTCTTGTACGAAAGTCCCCATTGTGCATTTTGTAATTAATTCCGATGCTATTTCTGTGTTTCATCGTCAATGTGAAGGTCCGAGTAATACAGTAAACCTGAGTCAAGCATCGGAATCTAAAACTGGTGACACAGGAAAGGCTCAAAGTATAGACAATAAGAAGACTCAGTCTTCTTGTGCTTAAGTCGGCACTGTGCATTTTGTATTTAATTCCTATGCGATTTCCGTGTTTCATCGTCAATGTGAAAGTCCAAGAAATACAGTAAACCTGAAGTGAAGCATTGGATTCTAAAACTGGTCTCACAGGGAAGGCCCAAATCGTAGACTGTAAGGAGACATAGTCTTCTAGTACTTAAGTCGGCATTGAGCATTTTGTATTTGATTCCGATGCAATTCTTGTGTTTCATCGTCAAAGTGAGGGTCCAAGGGACACCGTAAACCTGAAATGAAGAAATGGAATCTAAAACAGGTCTCAAAGGAAAGGCTCAAATCATAGAGGGTAAGAAGACTCAGTCTTCTTGTACTTAAGTCGGCATTGTGCTTTTGTATTGAATTCCGATGCAATTTCTGTGCTTCTTCGTCAGAGTGAAGGACCAATGGATACAGTAAACCTCAAGTGAAGCATCGGAATCTAAAACTGGTCCCACAGGAAAGGCTCAAAACATAGACAATAAGAAAAATCAGTTTTCATGTACTTAAGTCGGCATTGTAACTTTTGTATTTAATTCCGATGCAATTTTTGTATTTCATCGTCAAAGTGAAGGTCCAAGGGATACAGTAAACCTGAAGTGAAGCTTCTTAATCAAAAACTGGTCTCACAGGAAAGGCTGAACACATAGACGGTAAGAAGACTCAAACTTCTAGTACTTAAGTCGGCATTGTGCCTTTTGTATTTAATTCCCATGCTATTTCTGTGTTTCATCGTCAAAGTGATGGTCCAAGGGACACAGTAAACCAGCAGTTGTGCATCAGAACACAAAACCGCTGACACTGGAAAGGCTCAAATCGTAGACACTAACAAAAGTCAGTCTTCTTGTTCTTAAGTCGACATTGAGCCTTTTATATTTAATTCCGATGCAAAATTTGTGTTTCGTCGTCAAAGTGAATGTACAATCGATACAGTAAACCTGATGTGAAGCATCGGAATCCATAGTGGTCTCATAGGAAAGGCTCAAAACATAGACGGTAAGAACACTTTGTCTTCATGTACTTAATTCTGTATTGTACCTTTTGTATTTATTTCACATGCAATTTCTGTGTTTCATCGACAATGCGAAGGTCCAAGGGATTCAGTAAACTAGAAGTGAAGCATCGGAATCTAAAACTGGTCTCACATTTAGGGCTCAAAACATTGACACTAAGAAAAGTCAGTCTTCTTGTTGTTAAGCGGCATTTTGCCTTTTGAACTTAATTCCGTTGCAATTACCTTGTTTCATCGACAATGTGAATGTCGAAGGGATACAGTAAACCAGCAGTTGTGCATCGGAATCTAAAACTGGTGTCACATGAGAGGCTCAAAACATAGACGGTAAGAAGACTCAGTCTTCTTGTACTTAATTTGGCATTGTGTCTTTTGTATTTAATTCCGATGCAATATTTGTGTTTCATCGTCCAAGTGAAGGTCCAAGGGGTAGAGAAAACCTGCAGTTGTGCATCGGAAACTAAAACTGGTGACACAGGAAGGGCTCAAATAATAGACAGTAAGAAGACTCAGTCTTCTTGTAGTTAATAAGGCATTGTGCCTTTTGTAATTAATTCCGATGCAACATCTGTATTTCATCGTCAATGGGAAGGTCCAAGGTATACAGCTAACCTGGAGGTGTACATCGGAATCTAAAACTGGTGACACAGGAAACGCTGGAAGCATTGACACTAAGAAAAGTGAGTCTACTTGTACTTAAGTCAGCATTGTCCATTTTGTATTTAATTCCGATGCAATTTCTGGGTTTCGTCGTGAATGCGAAGGTCGAAGGGATACAGTAAATCGGCAGTTGTGCATCGGAGTCCAAAACAGGTGAAACAGGAAAAGCTCAAACCTAAACACTAAGAAAAGTCAGTCTTCTTTTACTTAAAACGGCATTGTGCCTTTTGTAATTAATTCCGAAGACGGTAAGAAGACTCAGTCTTCTTGTACTTAACTTGGCATTGTGTCTTTTGTATTTAATTCCGATGCAATATTTGTGTTTCATTGTCCAAGAGAAGGTCCAAGGGATACAGTAAACCTGAAGTGAAGCATTAGAATCCAAAAGTAGTCTCACAGAAAAGGCTCAAAACATAGACATTAAGAAGACTCAGTCTTCATGTACTTAAGTCGGCATTGTGCCTTTTGTATTTAATTCCGATGCAATTTCTGTATTTCATCGTCAATGTGAAGGTCCAAGGGATTGAGATAACCTGCAGTTGTGCATCGGAAACTAAAACTGGTGACACAGGAAAGGCTCAAATTATAGACAGTAAGAAGACTCAGTCTTCTTGTAGTTAATTAGGCATTGTGCCTTTTGAAATTAATTCCGAAGCAACATTTGTATATCATCGTCAATGGGAAGGTCCAAGGTATACACCTAAGCTGCAGGTGTACATCGGAATCTAAAACTGGTGACACAGGAAACGCTGGAAGCATTGACACTAAGAATAGTCAGTCTACTTGTACTTAAGTCGGCATTGTCCCTTTTGTATTTAATTCCGATGCAATTTCTGTGTTTCATCGTGAATGCGAAGGTCGAAGGGATACAGTAAATCTGCTGTTGTGCATCGGAATCCAAAACAGGTGAAATAGGAATGGCTCAAACTATAGCCACTAAGAAAAGTCAGTCGTCTTGTACTTGAATCTGCATTGTGACTTTTGTATTTAATTCCGATGAAATTACGGTGTTTCATCTCGAAGTGAAGGTCCAAGGGATACAGTAAACCTGCAGTCGTTCATTATATTCTAAAACTGGTGACACAGGAAGGCTCAAACACAGACACAAAGAAAACTCAGTCTACTTGTACTTAAGGCGGCATTTTGCCTTTTGTATTTTATTCCGATGCAATTTTTGTGTTTCATCGTCCAAGTGAAGATCCATGGGATACAGTAAACCTGAAGATAAGCATCGGAATCTAAAACTGGTCTCACAGGGAAGGCTCAAAACATAGACAGTAAGAAGACCCAGTCTTCATGTACTTAAGTCGGCATTGTGACTTTTGCATTTAATTCCGATGCAAATTTTGTGTTTTAACGTCAAAGTGCAGGTCCAAGGGATACAGTAAACCTGAAGTGAAGCATCAGAATCTAAAACTGGACTCACAGGGACGGCTCAAAACATAGACATTTAGAAGACTAGGTCTTCTTGTACTTAAGTCGGCATTGTGCCGATTGTATTTAAATTCGATGCAATTCCTGTTTTTCATCGTCAATGTGAAGGTCCAAGGGATGCAGTAAACCTGCAGTTGTGCATCGGAATCGAAAAAAAAGTGTGACACAGTATAGCCTCGAAACATAGACACTAAGAAATGTCAGTCTTCTTGTACTTAAGTCGGCATTTTGGCTTTTGTATTTAATTCCGATGCAATGTTTGTGTTTCATCGTCAAAGTGAAAGTCCAAGACATACAGTAAACCTGATGTTAGTCATCGGAATGTAAACTGGTCTCACAGGAAAGATTTAAAGCATAGACACTAAGAAAAGTCTGTCGTCTGGTACTTGTATCTGCATTGTGACTTTTGTATTTAATTCCGATGCAATTACTGTGATTCATCGTCAAAGTGAAGATCCAAGGGATACAGTAAACCTGCAGTCGTTCATTATATTCCAAAACTGGTGGCACAGGAAGGCTCAATCACAGACACAAAGAAAAATCAGTCTACTTGTACTTAAGGCGGCATTTTGCCTTTTGTATTTAATTCCGATGCAATTTTTGTGTTTCATCGTGAAAGTGAAGATCCAAGGGATACAGTAAACCTGAAGTGAAGCATCGGAATCTAAAACTTGTCTCACAGGAAAGGCTCCAAACATAGACGGTAAGAAGACTCAGTCTTCTTGTACTAACGTCGGCATTGTGCCCTCTGTATCTAATCTGAAGCAATTTCTGTGTTTCATCGTCAAAGTGAAGGTCCAAGGGATACAGTAAACCTGAAGTGAAGCATTGGAATCTAAATGTGGTCTCACAGGAAAGGCTCAAAGCATAGACCTTAAGAAGACTCAGTCTCCTTGTACTTAATTCGGCATTGTGCTTTTTGTAATTAATTCCGATGCAACTCCTGTATTTCTTCGTCAAAGTGAAGGTCCAAGGGATACAGTAAACCAGCAGTTGTGCATCAGAACATAAAACTGGTGACACTGGAAAGGCTCAAATCGTAGACACTAACAAAAGTCAGTCTTCTAGTTCTTATGTCGGCATTGAGACTTTTATATTTAATTCCGATGCAATTTTTGTGTTTCATCGTGAAAGTGAATGTACAATCGATACAGTAAACCTGATGTGAAGCATCGGATTCCATACTGGTCTCACAGGAAAGGCTCACAACATAGACAGTATGAAGACTCAGTGTTTTTGTACCTAAGTCGGCATTGTGCCTTTTGTATTTAATTCCGATGCAATTATTGTGTTTCATCGTCAAAGTGAAGGTCCAAGGGATACAGTAAACCCGAAGTGAAGCATTGGAATCCAAAAGTAATCTCATAAAAAAGGCTCAAAACATAGACATTAAGAAGACTCAGTCTTCATGTACTTAAATCGGCATTGTGCCTTTTGATTTTAATTCCGATGCAATTTCTGTATTTCATCGTCAATGTGAAGGTCCAAGGGATAGAGAAAACCGCAGTTGTGCATCGGAAACTAAAACTGGTGACACAGGAAAGGCTCAAATCATAGACAGTAAGAAGACTCAATCTTCTTGTAGTTAGTTAGGCATTGTGCCTTTTGTCATTAATTCCGATGCAACATCTGTATTTCATCGTCAACAGGAAGGTCCAAGGTATACAGCTAACCTGCAAGTGTACATCGGAATCTAAAACTGGTGTCACAGGAAACCCTGGAAGCATTGACACTAAGAAAAGTCAGTCTACTTGTACGTAAGTCCCCATTGTGTTTTTTGTAATTAATTCAGATGCTATTTGTGTGTTTTATCGTCAATGTGAAGGTCCAAGTGATACAGTAAACCTGAAGTCAAGCATCGGAATCTAAAACTGGTCTCACAGGAAAGGCTCAAATCATAGACGGTAAGAGGACTCAGTCTTCTTATACTTAAGTCGGCTTTGTGCCTTTTGTACTCAATTCCAATGCAATTTCTGTATTTAATCGTGAATGTGAAGTTCCAAGTGAAACAGTAAAGCTGCAATTGTGCATCTGAATTTAAAACTGGTGACACAGGAAAGGCTTGAAACATAGACACTAAGAAATGTCAGTCTTCTTGTACGAAAGTCCCCATTGTGCATTTTGTAATTAATTCCGATGCTATTTCTGTGTTTCATCGTCAATGTGAAGGTCCAAGTAATACAGTAAACCTGAGTCAAGCATCGGAATCTAAAACTGGTGACACAGGAAAGGCTCAAAGGATAGACAATAAGAAGACTCAGTCTTCTTGTGCTTAAGTCGGCACTGTGCATTTTGTATTTAATTCCTATGCGATTTCCGTGTTTCATCGTCAATGTGAAAGTCCAAGAAATACAGTAAACCTGAAGTGAAGCATTGGATTCTAAAACTGGTCTCACAGGGAAGGCCCAAATCGTAGACTGTAAGGAGACATAGTCTTCTAGTACTTAAGTCGGCATTGAGCATTTTGTATTTGATTCCGATGCAATTCTTGTGTTTCATCGTCAAAGTGAGGGTCCAAGGGACACCGTAAACCTGAAATGAAGAAATGGAATCTAAAACAGGTCTCAAAGGAAAGGCTCAAATCATAGACGGTAAGAAGACTCAGTCTTCTTGTACTTAAGTCGGCATTGTGCTTTTGTATTGAATTCCGATGCAATTTCTGTGCTTCTACGTCAGAGTGAAGGACCAATGGATACAGTAAACCTCAAGTGAAGCATCGGAATCTAAAACTGGTCCCACAGGAAAGGCTCAAAACATAGACAATAAGAAAAATCAGTTTTCATGTACTTAAGTCGGCATTGTAACTTTTGTATTTAATTCCGATGCAATTTTTGTATTTCATCGTCAAAGTGAAGGTCCAAGGGATACAGTAAACCTGAAGTGAAGCTTCGGAATCAAAAACTGGTCTCACAGGAAAGGCTGAACACATAGACGGTAAGAAGACTCAAACTTCTAGTACTTAAGTCGGCATTGTGCCTTTTGTATTTAATTCCCAAGCTATTTCTGTGTTTCATCGTCAAAGTGATGGTCCAAGGGACACAGTAAACCAGCAGTTGTGCATCAGAACATAAAACCGCTGACACTGGAAAGGCTCAAATCGTAGACACTAACAAAAGTCAGTCTTCTTGTTCTTAAGTCAACATTGAGCCTTTTATATTTAATTCCGATGCAAAATTTGTGTTTCGTCGTCAAAGTGAATGTACAATCGATACAGTAAACCTGATGTGAAGCATCGGAATCCATAGTGGTCTCATAGGAAAGGCTCAAAACATAGACAGTAAGAACACTTTGTCTTCATGTACTTAATTCTGTATTGTACCTTTTGTATTTATTTCACATGCAATTTCTGTGTTTCATCGACAATGCGAAGGTCCAAGGGATTCAGTAAACTAGAAGTGAAGCATCGGAATCTAAAACTGGTCTCATATTTAGGGCTCAAAACATTGACACTAAGAAAAGTCAGTCTTCTTGTTCTTAAGCGGCATTTTGCCTTTTGAACTTAATTCCGTTGCAATTACCTTGTTTCATCGACAATGTGAATGTCGAAGGGATACAGTAAACCAGCAGTTGTGCATCGGAATCTAAAACTGGTGTCACATGAGAGGCTCAAAACATAGACGGTAAGAAGACTCAGTCTTCTTGTACTTAATTTGGCATTGTGTCTTTTGTATTTAATTCCGATGCAATATTTGTGTTTCATCGTCCAAGTGAAGGTCCAAGGGATAGAGAAAACCTGCAGTTGTGCATCGGAAACTAAAACTGGTGACACAGGAAGGGCTCAAATAATAGACAGTAAGAAGACTCAGTCTTCTTGTAGTTAATAAGGCATTGTGCCTTTTGTAATTAATTCCGATGCAACATCTGTATTTCATCGTCAATGGGAAGGTCCAAGGTATACAGCTAACCTGCAGGTGTACATCGGAATCTAAAACTGGTGACACAGGAAACGCTGGAAGCATTGACACTAAGAAAAGTCAGTCTACTTGTACTTAAGTCAGCATTGTCCATTTTGTATTTAATTCCGATGCAATTTCTGGGTTTCGTCGAGAATGCGAAGGTCGAAGGGATACAGTAAATCGGCAGTTGTGCATCGGAGTCCAAAACAGGTGAAACAGGAAAAGCTCAAACCTAAACACTAAGAAAAGTCAGTCTTCTTTTACTTAAAACGGCATTGTGCCTTTTGTAATTAATTCCGAAGACGGTAAGAAGACTCGGTCTTCTTGTACGTAACTTGGCATTGTGTCTTTTGTATTTAATTCCGATGCAATATTTGTGTTTCATTGTCCAAGAGAAGGTCCAAGGGATACAGTAAACCTGAAGTGAAGCATTGGAATCCAAAAGTAGTCTCACAGAAAAGGCTCAAAACATAGACATTAAGAAGACTCAGTCTTCATGTACTTAAGTCGGCATTGTGCCTTTTGTATTTAATTCCGATGCAATTTCTGTATTTCATCGTCAATGTGAAGGTCCAAGGGATTGAGATAACCTGCAGTTGTGCATCGGAAACTAAAACTGGTGACACAGGAAAGGCTCAAATTATAGACAGTAAGAAGACTCAGTCTTCTTGTAGTTAATTAGGCATTGTGCCTTTTGAAATTAATTCCGAAGCAACATTTGTATATCATCGTCAATGGGAAGGTCCAAGGTATACACCTAAGCTGCAGGTGTACATCGGAATCTAAAACTGGTGACACAGGAAACGCTGGAATCATTGACACTAAGAATAGTCAGTCTACTTGTACTTAAGTCGGCATTGTCCCTTTTGTATTTAATTCCGATGCAATTTCTGTGTTTCATCGTGAATGCGAAGGTCGAAGGGATACAGTAAATCTGCTGTTGTGCATCGGAATCCAAAACAGGTGAAATAGGAATGGCTCAAACTATAGCCACTAAGAAAAGTCAGTCGTCTTGTACTTGAATCTGCATTGTGACTTTTGTATTTAATTCCGATTAAATTACGGTGTTTCATCTCAAAGTGAAGGTCCAAGGGATACAGTAAACCTGCAGTCGTTCATTATATTCTAAAACTGGTGGCACAGGTAGGCTCAAACACAGACACAAAGAAAAATCAGTCTACTTGTACTTAAGGCAGCATTTTGCCTTTTGTATTAAATTCCGATGCAATTTTTGTGTTTCATCGTGAAAATGATGATTCAAGGAATACAGTAAACCATAAGTGAAGCATCGGAATCTAAAACTTGTCTCACAGGAAAGGCTCCAAACATAGACGGTAAGAAGACTCAGTCTTCTTGTACTAACGTCGGCATTCTGCCCTCTGTATCTAATCTGAAGCAATTTCTGTGTTTCATCGTCAAAGTGAAGGTCCAAGGGATACAGTAAACCTGAAGTGAAGCATTGGAATCTAAATGTGGTCTCACAGGAAAGGCTCAAAGCATAGACCTTAAGAAGACTCAGTCTCCTTGTACTTAATTCGGCATTGTGCCTTTTGTAATTAATTCCGATACAATTCCTGTATTTCTTCGTCAAAGTGAAGGTCCAAGGGATACAGTAAACCAGCAGTTGTGCATCAGAACATAAAACTGGTGACACTGGAAAGGCTCAAATCGTAGACACTAACAAAAGTCAGTCTTCTAGTTCTTATGTCGGCATTGAGACTTTTATATTTAATTCCGATGCAATTTTTGTGTTTCATCGTGAAAGTGAACGTACAATCGATACAGTAAACCTCATGTGAAGCATCGGATTCCATACTGGTCTCACGGGAAAGGCTCACAACATAGACAGTATGAAGACTCAGTGTTTTTGTACCTAAGTCGGCATTGAGCCTTTTGTATTTAATTCCGATGCAATTATTGTGTTTCATCGTCAAAGTGAAGGTCCAAGGGATACAGTAAACCCGAAGTGAAGCATTGGAATCCAAAAGTAATCTCATAATAATGGCTCAAAACATAGACATTAAGAAGACTCAGTCTTCATGTACTTAAATCGGCATTGTGCCTTTTGATTTTAATTCCGATGCAATTTCTGTATTTCATCGTCAGTGTGAAGGTCCAAGGGGTAGAGAAAACCTGCAGTTGTGCATCGGAAACTAAAACTGGTGACACAGGAAGGGCTCAAAACATAGACAGTAAGAAGACTCAATCTACTTGTAGTTAATTAGGCATTGTGCCTTTTGTAATTAATTCTGATGCAACATCTGTATTTCATCGTCAATGGGAAGGTCCAAGGTATACAGCTAACCTGCAGGTGTACATCGGAATCTAAAACTGGTGTCACAGGAAACCCTGGGAGCATTGACACTAAGAAAAGTCATTCTACTTGTACGTAAGTCCCCATTGTGCATTTTGTAATTAATTCCGATGCTATTTCTGTGTTTCATCGTCAATGTGAAGGTCCAAGTAATACAGTAAACCTGAGTCAAGCATCGGAATATAAAACTGGTGACACAGGAAAGGCTCAAAGGATAGACAATAAGAAGACTCAGTCTTCTTGTGCTTAAGTCGGCACTGTGCATTTTGTATTTAATTCCTATGCGATTTCCGTGTTTCATCGTCAATGTGAAAGTCCAAGAGATACAGTAAACCTGAAGTGAAGCATTGGATTCTAAAACTGGTCTCACGGGGAAGGCTCAAATCGTAGACAGTAAGGAGACATAGTCTTCTAGTACTTAAGTCGGCATTGAGCATTTTGTATTTGATTCCGATGCAATTCTTGTGTTTCATCGTCAAAGTGAGGGTCCAAGGGACACCGTAAACCTGAAATGAAGAAACGGAATCTAAAACAGGTCTCAAAGGAAAGGCTCAAATCATAGAGGGTAAGAAGACTCAGTCTTCTAGTACTTAAATCGGCATTGTGCTTTTGTATTGAATTCCGATGCAATTTCTGTGCTTCTACGTCAGAGTGAAGGACCAATGGATACAGTAAACCTCAAGTGAAGCATCGGAATCTAAAACTGGTCTCACAGGAAAAGCTCAAAACATAGACAATAAGAAAAATCAGTTTTCATGTACTTAAGTCGGCATTGTAAATTTTGTAATTAATTCCGATGCCATTTTTGTATTTCATCGTCAAAGTGAAGGTCCAAGGGATACAGTAAACCTGAAGTGAAGCTTCGGAATCAAAAACTGGTCTCACAGGAAAGGCTGAACACATAGACGGTAAGAAGACTCAAACTTCTAGTACTTAAGTCGGCATTGTGCCTTTTGTATTTAATTCCCATGCTATTTCTGTGTTTCATCGTCAAAGTGATGGTCCAAGGGATACAGTAAACCAGCAGTTGTGCATCAGAACATAAAACCGGTGACACTGGAAAGGCTCAAATCGTAGACACTAACAAAAGTCAGTCTTTTTGTTCTTAAGTCGACATTGAGCCTTTTATATTTAATTCCGATGCAAAATTTGTGTTTCGTCGTCAAAGTGAATGTACAATCGATACAGTAAACCTGATGTGAAGCATCGGAATCCATACTGGTCTCACAGGAAAGGCTCAAAACATAGACGGTAAGAACACTTTGTCTTCATGTACTTAATTCGGTATTGTACCTTTTGTATTTATTTCACATGCAATTTCTGTGTTTCATCGACAATGCGAAGGTCCAAGGGATTCAGTAAACTAGAAGTGAAGCATCGGAATCTAAAACTGGTCTCACATTTAGGGCTCAAAACATTGACACTAAGAAAAGTCAGTCTTCTTGTTCTTAAGCGGCATTTTGCCTTTTGAACTTAATTCCGTTGCAATTACCTTGTTTCATCGACAATGTGAATGTCGAAGGGATACAGTAAACCAGCAGTTGTGCATCGGAATCTAAAACTGGTGTCACATGAGAGGCTCAAAACATAGACGGTAAGAGGAATCAGTCTTCTTGTACTTAATTTGGCATTGTGTCTTTTGTATTTAATTCCGATGCAATATTTGTGTTTCATCGTCCAAGTGAAGGTCCAAGAGATAGAGAAAACCTGCAGTTGTGCATCGGAAACTAAAACTGGTGACACAGGAAGGGCTCAAATCATAGACAGTAAGAAGACTCAGTCTTCTTGTAGTTAATAAGGCATTGTGCCTTTTGTAATTAATTCCGATGCAACATCTGTATTTCATCGTCAATGGGAAGGTCCAAGGTATACAGCTAACCTGGAGGTGTAGATCGGAATCTAAAACTGGTGACACAGGAAACGCTGGAAGCATTGACACTAAGAAAAGTCAGTCTACTTGTACTTAAGTCAGCATTGTCCATTTTGTATT
This sequence comes from Schistocerca serialis cubense, assembly GCF_023864345.2. Classification (NCBI taxonomy): domain Eukaryota; kingdom Metazoa; phylum Arthropoda; class Insecta; order Orthoptera; family Acrididae; genus Schistocerca; species Schistocerca serialis. The sequence continues at coordinate 623,485,372 of NC_064644.1, read as the reverse complement.
TAATTCCGATGCAATTTCTGGGTTTCGTCGTGAATGCGAAGGTCGAAGGGATACAGTAAATCGGCAGTTGTGCATCGGAGTCCAAAACAGGTGAAACAGGAAATGCTCAAACCTAAACACTAAGAAAAGTCAGTCTTCTTGTACTTACGTCGGCATTGTGCATTTTGAATTTAACTCCGATATAATTGTAGATTTTCACCTTCAAAGTGAAGGTCCAAAGGATACAGTAAACCTGAAGTGAAGCATCGGAATCTAAAACTGGTCTCACATGGAAGGCTCAAATAAAGACAGTACGAGGACTCAGTCTTCTTGTACTTAAGTCGGCATTGTGCCTTTTGTACTTAATTCCAATGTAATTTCTGTATTTAATCGTGAATGTGTAGTTCCAAGTGCAACAGTAAACCTGCAGTTGTGCATCTGAATTTAAAACTGGCGGCACCGGAAAGGCTCGAAACATAGACACTAAGAAGTGTCAGTCTTCTTGTACGTAAGTCCACATTGTGCATTTTGTAATTAATTCCGATGCTATTTCTGTGTTTCATCGTCAATGTGAAGGTCCATGTGATACAGTAAACGTGAGTCAAGCATCGGAATCTAAAACTGGTGACACAGGAAAGGCTCAAAGGATAGACAATAAGAAGACTCAGTCTTCTTGTACTTAAGTCGGCACTGTGCATTTTGTATTTAATTCCTATGCGATTTCCGTGTTTCATCGTCAATGTGAAAGTCCAAGGGAAACAGTAAACCTGAAGTGAAGCATTGGATTCTAAAACTGGTCTCACAGGAAAGGCTCAAAACATAGACGGTAAGAAGACTCAGTCTTCTAGTACTTAAGTCGGCATTGTGCCTTTTGTATTTAATTCCCATGCTATTTCTGTGTTTCATCGTCAAAGTGAAGGTCCAAGGGACACAGTAAACCAGCAGTTGTGCATCAGAACATAAAACTGGTGACACTGGAAAGGCTCAAATCGTAGACACTAACAAAAGTCAGTCTTCTTGTTCTTAAGTCGGCATTGAGCCTTTTATATTTAATTCCGATGCAATATTTGGGTTTCATCGTCAAACTGAATGTACAATCGATACAGTAAACCTGATGTGAAGCATCGGAATCCACACTGGTCTCACAGGAAAGGCTCAAAACGTAGACGGTAAGAACACTCTGTCTTCTTGTACTTAATTCGGTATTGTATCTTTAGTATTTAATTCACATGCAATTTCTGTGATTCATCGACAATGCGAAGGTCCAAGGGATTCAGTAAACTAGAAGTGAAGCATCGGAATCTAAAACTGGTCTCACATTTAGGGCTCAAAGCATTGACACTAAGAAAAGTCAGTCTTCTTGTTCTTAATTTGGCATTTTGCCTTTTGAACTTAATTCCGTTGCAATTACCTTGTTTCATCGACAATGTGAATGTCCAAGGGATACAGTAAACCAGCAGTTGTCCATCGGAATCTAAAACTGGTGTCACATGAGAGGGTCAAAACATGGACACTAAGAAAAGTCAGTCTTCTTGTACTTAAAACGGCATTGTGCCTTTTGTAATTAATTCCGAAGACGGTAAGAAGACTCAGTCTTCATGTACTTAACTTGGCATTGTGTCTTTTGTATTTAATTCCGATGCAATATTTGTTTTCATCGTCCAAGAGAAGGTCCAAGGGATACAGTAAACCTGAAGTGAAGCATTGGAATCCAAAAGTAGTCTCACAGAAAAGGCTCAAAACATAGACAATAAGAAGACTCAGTCTTCATGTACTTAAGTCGCCATTGTGCCTTTTGTATTTAATTCCGATGCAATTTCTGTATTTCATCGTCAATGTGAAGGTCCAAGGGATTGAGATAACCTGCAGTTGTGCATCGGAAACTAAAACTGGTGACACAGGAAAGGCTCAAATTATAGACAGTAAGATGACTCAGTCTTCTTGTAGTTAATTAGGCATTGTGCCTTTTGAAATTAATTCCGAAGCAACATTTGTATTTCATCGTCAATGGGAAGGTCCAAGGTTTACAGCTAAGCTGCAGGTGTACATCGGAATCTAAAACTGGTGACACAGGAAACGCTGGAAGCATTGACACTAAGAATAGTCAGTCTACTTGTGCTTAAGTCGGCATTGTCCCTTTTGTATTTAATTCCGATGCAATTTCTGTGTTTCATCGTGAATTCGAAGGCCGAAGGGATACAGTAAATCTGCTGTTGTGCATCGGAATCCAAAACAGGTGAAATAGGAATGGCTCAAACTATAGCCACTAAGAAAAGTCAGTCGTCTTGTACTTGAATCTGAATTGTGACTTTTGTATTTAATTCCGATGAAATTACGGTGTTTCATCTCAAAGTGAAGGTCCAAGGGATACAGTAAACCTGCAGTCGTTCATTATATTCTAAAACTGGTGACACAGGAAGGCTCAAACACAGACACAAAGAAAACTCAGTCTACTTGTACATAAGGTGGCATTTTGCCTTTTGTATTTTATTCCGATGCAATTTTTGTGTTTCATCGTCCAAGTGAAGATCCATGGGATACAGTAAACCTGAAGATAAGCATCGGAATCTAAAACTGGTCACACAGGGAAGGCTCAAAACATAGACAGTAAGAAGACTCAGTCTTCATGTACTTAAGTCGGCATTGTGACTTTTGCATTTAATTCCGATGCAATTTTTGTGTTTTAACGTCAAAGTGCAGGTCCAAGGGATACAGTTAACCTGAAGTGAAGCATCGGAATCTAAAACTGGACTCACAGGGACGGCTCGAAACATAGACAGTAAGAAGACTAGGTCTTCTTGTACTTAAGTCGGCATTGTGCCGATTGTATTTAAATTCGATGCAATTCCTGTTTTTCATCGTCAATGTGAAGGTCCAAGGGATGCAGTAAACCTGCAGTTGTGCATCGGAATCGAAAAAAAAGTGTGACACAGGATAGCCTCGAAACATAGACACTAAGAAATGTCACTCTTCTTGTACTTAAGTCGGCATTTTGGCTTTTGTATTTAATTCCGATGCAATTTTTGTGTTTCATCGACAAAGTGAAAGTCCAAGACATACAGTAAACCTGATGTTAGTCATCGGAATGTAAACTGGTCTCACAGGAAAGATTTAAAGCATATACACTAAGAAAAGTCTGTCGTCTGGTACTTGTATCTGCATTGTGACTTTTGTATTTAATTCCGATGCAATTACTGTGATTCATCGTCAAAGTGAAGATCCAAGGGATACAGTAAACCTGCAGTCGTTCATTATATTCTAAAACTGGTGGCACAGGTAGGCTCAAACACAGACACTAAGAAAAGTCAGTCTACTTGTACTTAAGGTGGCATTTTGCCTTTTGTATTTAATTCCGATGCAATTTTTGTGTTTCATCGTGAAAATGATGATTCAAGGAATACAGTAAACCTGAAGTGAAGAATCGGAATCTAAAACTTGTCTCACAGGAAAGGCTCCAAACATAGACGGTAAGAAGACTCAGTCTTCTTGTACTAACGACGGCATTGTGCCCTCTGTATCTAATCTGAAGCAATTTCTGTGTTTCATCGTCAAAGTGAGGGTCCAAGGGATACAGTAAACCTGAAGTGAAGCATTAGAATCTAAATGTGGTCTCACAGGAAATGCTCAAAGCATAGACCTTAAGAAGACTCAGTCTCCTTGTACTTAATTAGGCATTGTGCCTTTTTAATTAATTCCGATGCAATTCCTGTATTTCTTCGTCAAAGTGAAGGTCCAAGGGATACAGTAAACCAGCAGTTGTGCATCAGAACATAAAACTGGTGACACTGGAAAGGCTCAAATCGTAGACACGAACAAAAGTCAGTCTTCTAGTTCTTATGTCGGCATTGAGACTTTTATATTTAATTCCGATGCAATTTTTGTGTTTCATCGTGAAAGTGAATGTACAATCGATACAGCAAACCTCATGTGAAGCATCGGATTCCATACTGGTCTCACAGGAAAGGCTCACAACATAGACAGTATGAAGACTCAGTGTTTTTGTACCTAAGTCGGCATTGAGCCTTTTGTATTTATCTCCGATGCAATTATTGTGTTTCATCGTCAAAGTGAAGGTCCAAGGGATACAGTAAACCCGAAGTGAAGCATTGGAATCCAAAAGTAATCTCATAAAAAAGGCTCAAAACATAGACATTAAGAAGACTCAGTCTTCATGTACTTAAATCGGCATTGTGCCTTTTGATTTTAATTCCGATGCAATTTCTGTATTTCATCGTCAATGTGAAGGTCCAAGGGGTAGAGAAAACCTGCAGTTGTGCATCGGAAACTAAAACTGGTGACACAGGAAAGGCTCAAATCATAGACAGTAAGAAGACTCAATCTTCTTGTAGTTAATTAGGCATTGTGCCTTTTGTAATTAATTCCGATGCAACATCTGTATTTCATCGTCAATGGGAAGGTCCAAGGTATACAGCTAACCTGCAGGTGTACATCGGAATCTAAAACTGGTGTCACAGGAAACCCTGGAAGCATTGACACTAAGAAAAGTCATTCTACTTGTACGTAAGTCCCCATTGTGCATTTTGTAATTAATTCCGATGCTACTTCTGTGTTTCATCGTCAATGTGAAGGTCCAAGTAATACAGTAAACCTGAGTCAAGCATCGGAATATAAAACTGGTGACACAGGAAAGGCTCAAAGGATAGACAATAAGAAGACTCAGTCTTCTTGTGCTTAAGTCGGCACTGTGCATTTTGTATTTAATTCCTATAAGATTTCCGTGTTTCATCGTCAATGTGAAAGTCCAAGAGATACAGTAAACCTGAAGTGAAGCATTGGATTCTAAAACTGGTCTCACAGGGAAGGCTCAAATCGTAGACAGTAAGGAGACATAGTCTTCTAGTACTTAAGTCGGCATTGAGCATTTTGTATTTGATTCCGATGCAATTCTTGTGTTTCATCGTCAAAGTGAGGGTCCAAGGGACACCGTAAACCTGAAATGAAGAAACGGAATCTAAAACAGGTCTCAAAGGAAAGGCTCAAATCATAGAGGGTAAGAAGACTCAGTCTTCTAGTACTTAAATCGGCATTGTGCTTTTGTATTGAATTCCGATTCAATTTCTGTGCTTCTTCGTCAGATTGAAGGACCAATGGATACAGTAAACCTCAAGTGAAGCATCGGAATCTAAAACTGGTCTCACAGGAAAGGCTCAAAACATAGACAATAAGAAAAATCAGTTTTCATGTACTTAAGTCGGCGTTGTAACTTTTGTATTTAATTCCGATGCAATTTTTGTATTTCATCGTCAAAGTGAAGGTCCAAGGGATACAGTGAACCTGAAGTGAAGCATCGGAATCAAAAACTGGTCTCACAGGAAAGGCTGAACACATAGACAGTAAGAAGACTCAAACTTCTAGTACTTAAGTCGGCATTGTGCCTTTTGTATTTAATTCCCATGCTATTTCTGTGTTTCATCGTCAAAGTGATGGTCCAAGGGATACAGTAAACCAGCAGTTGTGCATCAGAACATAAAACCGGTGACACTGGAAAGGCTCAAATGGTAGACACTAACAAAAGTCAGTCTTCTTGTTCTTAAGTCGACATTGAGCCTTTTATATTTAATTCCGATGCAAAATTTGTGTTTCGTCGTCAAAGTGAATGTACAATCGATACAGTAAACCTGATGTGAAGCATCGGAATCCATACTGGTCTCACAGGAAAGGCTCAAAACATAGACGGTAAGAACACTTTGTCTTCATGTACTTAATTCGGTATTGTACCTTTTGTATTTATTTCACATGCAATGTCTGTGTTTCATCGACAATGCGAAGGTCCAAGGGATTCAGTAAACTAGAAGTGAAGCATCGGAATCTAAAACTGGTCTCACATTTAGGGCTCAAAACATTGACACTAAGAAAAGTCAGTCTTCTTGTTCTTAAGCGGCATTTTGCCTTTTGAACTTAATTCCGTTGCAATTACCTTGTTTCATCGACAATGTGAATGTCGAAGGGATACAGTAAACCAGCAGTTGTGCATCGGAATCTAAAACTGGTGTCACATGAGAGACTCAAAACATAGACGGTAAGAAGACTCAGTCTTCTTGTACTTAATTTGGCATTGTGTCTTTTGTATTTTATTCCGATGCAATATTTGTGTTTCATCGTCCAAGTGAAGGTCCAAGGGATAGAGAAAACCTGCAGTTGTGCATCGGAGTCCAAAACAGGTGAAACAGGAAAAGATCAAACCTAAACACTAGGAAAAGTCAGTCTTCTTGTACTTACGTCGGCATTGTGCATTTTGAATTTAACTCCGATATAATTGTAGATTTTCACCTTCAAAGTGAAGGTCCAAAGGATACAGTAAACCTGAAGTGAAGCATCGGAATCTAAAACCGGTCTCACAAGGAAGGCTCAAATAAAGACAGTAAGAGGACTCAGTCTTCTTGTACTTAAGTCGGCATTGTGCCTTTTGTACTTAATTCCAATGTAATTTCTGTATTTAATCGTGAATGTGAAGTTCCAAGTGCAACAGTAAACCTGCAGTTTTGCATCTGAATTTAAAACTGGTGGCACCGGAAAGGCTCGAAACATAGACACTAAGAAGTGTCAGTCTTCTTGTACGTAAGTCCCCATTGTGCATTTTGTAATTAATTCCGATGCTATTTCTGTGTTTCATCGTCAATGTGAAGGTCCAAGTGATACAGTAAACGTGAGTCAAGCATCGGAATCTAAAACTGGTGACACAGGAAAGGCTCAAAGGATAGACAATAAGAAGACTCAGTCTTCTTGTACTTAAGTCGGCACTGTGCATTTTGAATTTAATTCCGATGCAATTTCTGTGTTTCATCGTCAATGTGAAGCTCCAAGGGATACAGTAAACCTGAAGGGAAGCATCGCAATCTAAAACTGGTCCCATAGGAACGGCTCAAAACATGGACAGTAAGAAGACTCAATATTCTTGTACTTAAGTCGGCATTGTGCCTTTTGTATTTAATTGCGATGCTATTTTTGTGTTTCATCGTCAAAGCGAGGATCCAAGGTAAACTGTAAACATGAAGTGAAGCATCGAAACCTAAAACTGGTCTCACAGGGAAGGCTCAAAATATGACAGTAAGAAGATTCAGCCTTCTTGTACTTAAGTCGGCATTGTGCCCTTTGTATTTAATTCCGATGGAATTTTAGTGTTTCATCGTCAAGGTGAAGGTCCAAGGATTACAGTAATCCTGAAGTGAAGCATCGGAATCTAAAACTGGTGTCCTAGAAAGGCTCAAAAGATAGACACTAAGAAATGTCAGCCCTCTTGTCCTTAAGTCGTCATTCTGCATTTTGTATTTAATTCCGATGCAATTTCGGTGTTTCATCGTCAATGTGAAGGTCCACGGGATACAGTAAACCAGAAGTGAAGCATCAGAATCTAAAACTGCTCTCACAGGAAAGGTTCAAACCTAGACGGTAAAAAGACTCAGTAAGCTTGTACTTAGTCGGCATTGTGCCATTTGAATTTCATTCCGATGCAATTTCTGCGTCTCATCGTCAAAATGAAACTCCAAGGGATACAGTTAACCTGAAGTGAAGCCTCGGAATCTAAAACTGGTCTCACAGGAGAGGCTCAAAACATAGACGGTAAGGAGACTCCGCCTTCTTGTACTTAAGTCGACATTGTGCCTTTTGTATTTACTTCCGATGAAATTTCTGTGTTTCATCGTCAATCTGAAGGTCCATGGGATACAGTAGACCTGAAGTGAAGCATCTGAATCCACAACTAGTCTCACACGTATGGCTCAAAACATTGACACTAAGAAAAGTCAGTCTTCTTGTACTTATGTCGGCACTGTGGCTTTGTATTTAATTCCGTTGCAATTACTGTGTTTCATCGACAATGTGAATGTCCAAGGGATACAGTAAACCAGCAGTTGTGCATAGGAATCTAAAACTGGTGTGACATGAAAGGCTCTAAACATAGACACTAAGAAAGGTCAGTCTTCTTGTACTTGAGTTGGCATCGTGCATGTAGTATTTCATTCCAGTGTTTCATTGTCAATGTGAAGGTCCAAGGGATACAGTAAACCAGCAGATGTGCTCCGGAATCTAAAACTGTTGACACAGGAAAGGCTCAAAACATTGACACTAAGAAAAGTCAGTCTTCTTGTACTTATGTCGGTATTGAGGTTTGTATTAAATTCCGATGCAATTTTTGTGTTTCATCGTCAAAGTGAAGGTCCAAGGGATGAAGTAAACTTGAAGTGAAGCATCGCAATCTAAAACTGGTCCCACAGGAAAGGCTCAAAACATGGACAGTAAGAAGACTCAATCTTCTTGTACTTAAGTCGGCATTGTTCCTTTTGTATATAATTCCGATGCAATTTTTGTGTTTCTTCGTCAAAGTGAGGGTCCAAGGTATACAGTAAACCTGAAGTGATGCATCGGAATCTAAAACTGGTGACCTAGGAAAGGCTCAAAGCATAGTCACTAAGAAAAGTCAGCCTTCTTGTATTGAAGTCGGCATTGTGACTTTTGTATTTAATTCCGTTGCAATTTCGAGGTTTCATCGTCAATGTGAAGGTCCACGGGATACAGTATACCTGAAGAGAAGCATCGGAATCCAAAACTGGTGACATAGGGAAGGCTCAAAACATAGACACTAAGAAAAGTCAGCCCTCTTGTTCTTAAGTCGGCATGGTTCCTTTTGTATTTAATTCCGATGCAATTTCGGTGTTTCATCGTCAATCTGAAGGTCCAAGGGATACAGTAAACATGCAGTTGTGGATCGGCATCGAAAACTGGTGACACAGGACTGGCTCGAATCATAGACACTATGAAAATTCATTCTTCTTGTACTTAAGTCGGCATTGTGTCTTTTGTATTTAATTCCGATGCAATTTCTGTGTTTCATCGTCAATGTGAAGGTCCAAGGGATACAGTAATTCTCCAGTTGTGCATCGGAATCTAAAACTGGGGTCACAGGAAAAGCTTAAAACATAGACGGTAAAAACACTCTGTCTTCTTGTACTTAATTCGGCATTGTACCTTTTGCATTTAATTCACTTGCAATATCTGTGTTTCATCGTCAATGTGAAGCTCCAAGGGATACAGTGAACCTGAAGGGAAGCATCGCAATCTAAAACTGGTCCCACAGGAACGGTTCAAAGCATGGACAGTAAGAAGACTCAATCTTCTTGTATTTAAGTCGGCATTGTGCCTTTTGTATTTAATTGCGATGGAATTTTAGAGTTTCATAGTCAAGGTGAAGGTCCAAGGGGTATAGTAAACCTGAAGTGAAGCATCGGATTCTAAAACTGGTGACCTAGGAAAGGCTCAAAACATAGACACTAAGAAAAGTCAGTCTTCTTGTACTTAAGTCGGCATTGTGTCTTTTGTATATAATTCCGATGCAATTTCGGTGTTTCATCGACAATGTGAAGGTCCACGGGATAAAGTTAACCTGAAGAGAAGCATCGGAATCTTAAACTGGCGACATAGGAAAGGCTCAAAACATAGACACTAAGAAAAGTCAGTCTTCTTGTACTTATGTCGGCTTTGAGACTTCTGTATTAGATTCCGATGCAATTTTTGTGTTTCATCGTCAAAGTGATGGTCCAAGGGATACAGTATACCTGAAGTGAAGCATCGGAACCTAGCATTGTGCCTATTGTATTTAAATCCGATGCAATTAATGTGTTTCATTGTCAGTGTGAAGGTCCAAGGGATGCAGTAAACCTGAAGTTGTGCATCGGAATCTAAAACTTGTGACACAGGAAAAGCTTGAAACATAGACACTAAGAAATGTCAGTCTTCTTGTATTTAAGTCGGCATTGTGGCTTTTCTATTTAATACCGATGCCTTTACTGTGTTGCGTCGTCAATGTGAAGGTCCAAGGGATACAATCAACCTGAAGTGAAGCATCGTAATCTAAAACTGGTGACATAGGAACGACTCAATTCATAGACACTAAGAAAAGTCAGTCCTCCTGTTCTTAAGTCGGCATTATGCATTTTGTATTTAATTCCGATGCAATTTTTGTGTTTCATCGTCAAGGGGAGGGTCCAGTAATCCTGAAGTGAAGCATAGGAATCTAAAACTTAAGTCGACATTGTGCCTTTTGTATTTAATTCCGATGAAATTTCTGTGTTTCATGGTCAATCTGAAGGTCCATGGGATACAGTAAACCTGAAATGAAGCATCTGAATCCACAACTAGTCGCACACATATAGCTCCAAACATTGACACGAAGAAAAGTCAGTCTTCTTGTACTTATGTCGGCACTGTGGCTCTGAATTTAATTCCGTTGCAATTACTGTGTTTCATCGACAATGTGAATGTCCCAGGCATACAGTAAACCAGCAGTTGTGCATAGGAATCTAAATCTGGTGTGACATGAAAGGCTCTAAACATAGACACTAAGAAAGGTCAGTCTTCTTGTACTTAAGTTGGCATTGTGCCTGTTGTATTTCATTCCTGTGTTTCATCGTCAATGTGAAGGTCCATGGGATACAGTAAACCAGCAGTTGTTCTCCGGAACCTAAAACTGTTGACACAGGAAAGGCTCAAAACATTGACACTAAGAAAAGTCAGTCATCTTGTACTTATATCGGTATTGAGGTTTGTATTAAATTATGATGCAATTTTTGTGATTCATCGTCAAAGTGAAGGTCCAAGGGATACAGTAAACCTGAAGTGAAGCATCACAATCTAAAACTGGTCCCACAGGAAAGGCTCAAACCATGGACAGTAAGAAGACTCAATCTTCTTGTACTTAAGTCGGCATTATGCCTTTTGTATATAATTCCGATGCAATTTTTGTGTTTCTTCGTCAAAGTGAGGGTCCAAGGTAAACAGTAAACCTGAAGTGATGCATAGGAATCTAAAACTGGTCTCACAGGAAAGGCTCAAAACATAGACACTAAGAAAAAACAGTCGTCTTGTACTAATGTCGGCTTTATGAATTTTGTATTTAATTCCGATGCAATTTTTGTATTTCATCGTTAATGTGAAGGTCCAAGGGATGGAGTTAAACTGAAGTGAATCATCGGAATCTAAAACTGGTCTCACAGGGAAGGCTCAAAACATAGACAATAAGAAGACTCAGCCATCTTGTACTTAAGTCGGCATTGTGCCTTTTGTATTTAATTCCGATACAATTTTGGTGTTTCACCGTCAAGGTGATGGTCAAAGGGGTACAGTAAACCTGAAGTGAAGCATCGGATTCTAAAACTGGTTTCCTAGGAATGGCTCAAATCATAGACACCAAGAAAAGTCCGTCCTCTTGTACTTAAGTCGGCATTGTGTCTTTCGTATTAAATTCCGATGTAATTTGTGTGTTTCATCGTCAATGTGAAGGTCCAACGTATACAGTAATCCTGAAGTGAAGCATCGGAATCTTAAACTTGTGTCCTAGGAAAGGCTCAAAACATAGTCACTAAGAAAAGTCAGCCTTCTTGTACTTAAGTCGGCATTGTGCCTTTTGTATTTAAATCCATTGCAATTTCGATGTTTCATCGTCAATGTGAAGGTCCACGGGATACAGTATACCTGAAGAGAAGCATCGGAACCTAAAACTGGTGACATAGGGAAGGCTCAAAAGATAGACACTAAGAAATGTCAGCCTTCCTGTCCTTAAGTCGTCATTCTGCCCTTTGTATTTAATTCCGATGCAATTTCGGTGTTTCATCGTCAATGTGAAGGTCCACGGTATACAGTAAGACTGAAGGGAAGCATCGGAATCTAAAACTGGTGGCATAGGGAAGGCTCAAAACATTGACACTAAGAAACGTCAGTCTTCTTGTACTTAAGTCGGCATTGTGGCTTTGTATTTAATTCCGATGCAATTACTGTGTTTCGTCGACAATGTGAATGTCCTAGGGATAGAGTAAACCAGCAGTTGTGCATCAGAATCTAAAACTGGTGTGACATGGAAGGCTCTAAACATAGACACTAAGAAAGGTCAGTCTTCTTGTACTTAAGTTGGCATTGTGCCAGTTGTATTTAATTCTGATGCAATTACTGTGTTTCATCGTCAATGTGAAGGTCCAAGGGATGGTAAACAAGCAGTTGTGCTCCGGAATCTAAAACTGTTGACACAGGAAAGGCTCAAAACATAGACACTAAGAAAAGACAGTCGTCTTGTACTTAAGTCGGCATTATGCATTTTGCATTTAGTTCCGATGCAATTTTTGTATTTCATCTTTAATGTGAAGATCCAAGGGATGCAGTAAACCTGAAGTGAAGCATCGGAATCTAAAACTGGTCTCGCAGGGAAGGCTCAAAACATAGGCAGTAAGAAGACTCAGCCTTCTTGTACTGAAGTCGGCGTTGTGCCTTTTGTATTTAATTCGGATGCAATTTCTTTTTTTCATCGTCAAGGTGATAGTCAAAGGGGTACAGTTAACCTGAAGTGAAGCATCGGATTCTAAAACTGTGACCTAGGAAACGCTCAAAATATAGACACTAACAAATGTCAGTCTTCTTGTACTTATGTAGAACATTGTGCCTTTTGTATTTAATTCCGATGCAATTTCGGTGTTTCATCGTCAATGTGAAGGTCCACGGGATACATTAAACCTGAAGAGAAGCATCCCAATCTAAAACTGGTGACATAGGAAAGGCTCAAAACATAGACACTAAGAAAAGTCAGTCTTCTTGTCCTTTAGTCGGCATTGTGCCTTTGGTATTTAATTCCGATGCAATTTCTGTGTTTCATCGTCAATGTGAAGGTCCAAGGGATACAGGAAACCTGAAGTGAAGCATCGGAATCTAAAACTGGTCTCACAGGGACGGCTCAAAACATAGACAGCAACAAGACTAGGTCTTCTTGTACTTAAGTCGGCATTGTGCCTATTGTAATTAATTCCGATGCAATTCCTGTGTTTCATTGGCAATGTGAAGATCCAAGGGATGCAGTAAACCTTCAGTTGTGAATCGGATTCTAAAACTTGTGACACAGGAAAGGCTCGAATCATAGACACTAAGAAAAGTCAGTCTTCTTGTACTTAAGTCGGTATTGAGCCTTTTGTATTAAATTCGGATGCAGTTTTTGTGTTTCATCGTCAAAGTGAAGGTCCACGGGATACAGTAAACCTGAAGTGAAGCATCGGAATCTAAAATTGGTCTCACAGGGACGGCTCAAAACATAGACAGTTATAAGACTAGGTCTTCTTGTACTTAAGTCAGCATTGTGACATTTGTATTTAATTCCGATGCAATTTGTGTCTTTCATCGTCAAAGTGATGGTCCAAGGGATACAGTAAACCCGAAGTGAAGCATCGGAATCGAAACCTGGTCTAACAGGAGAGGCTCAAAACGTAGACACTAAAAAAAGTCAGTCTTCTTGTACTTAAGTTGGCATTGTGCCTTTAATATTTAAATCCGATGCAATTACTGTGTTTCATCGTCAATGTGAAGGTCCAAGAGATACAGTAAACCAGCAGTTGTGCATCGGAATCTAAATCTGCTGAGACAGGAGAGGCTCAAAGTACAGACACTCGGAAAAGTTGTCTTCTTGTACAAAATTCGGGATAGTGCCTTTTATAATTAATTCCGATGCAATTTTTGTGTTTCATAGTCAAAGTGAAGGTCCAAGGGATACAGTACACCTGAAGTGAAGCTTCGGAATGGAAAACTGGTCTCACAGCAAAGGCTCAGAACATAGACGGTTAGAACACTCTGTTTTCTTGTACCTAATTCGGTATTGTGCCTTTTGTATTTAATTCCGTCTTAATTTCTGTGTTTCATCATCATAGTGAAGGTCCAAGGGATACACTAAAACTGAAGTGAAGCATCGGAAACTAAAACTGGTCCCACAGGGAAGGCTCAAATCATAGACAGTAAGAAGACTCAGTATTCTTGTACCTAATTCGGCATTGTACCTTTTGTATTTAATTCAGATGCAATTTCTATCTTTCATCGTCAATTTGAAGGACCAAGGGATACAGTAAACCTGCAGTTGTGCATCGGAATCTAAAACTGGTGACACAGGACAGGGTCGAATCATAGACACTATGAAAAGTCAGTCTTCTTGTACTTAATTCTGCATTGTGCCTTTTGTATTTAATTCCGATGCAATTTCTGTGTATCATCGTCATAGTGAAGGTCCAAGGGATACTTGAAAACTGAAGTGAAGCGTCCGATTATTAAACTTGTCTCACAGGGAGGGTTCAAATCATAGACAGTACGACGATTCAGTCTTCTTGTACTGAAGTCGGCATTCTACATTTTGTATTTAATTCAGATGCAATTCCTGTCTTTCATATTCAATGTGAAGGTCCAAGAGATACTGTAAACCAGAAGTGAAGCATCGGAATCTAAAACTGGTGACACAGGACAGGCTCGAAACATAGATACTAAGAAAAGTCATCCGTTTTACACTTAAGTCGGCATTGTGCCTTTTGTACTTAATTCCGATGCAATTTTTGTGTTTCATCGTCAATGTGAATGTCGAAGGGATACAGTAAATCTCCAGTTGTGCATCGGAATCTTAAACTGGGGACACAGGAAAAGCTCATACCATATACACTAAGAAAAGTCAGTGTTCTTGTACTTAAGTTGGCATTGTGCCTATTGTATTTAATTCTGATGCAATTTCTGTGTTTCATCGTCAATGTGAAGGTCGAAGGAATACAGTAATTCTCCAGTTGTGCATCGGAATCTAAAACTGGGGACACAGGAAAAGCCCAAAACATAGACGGTAAGCAGACTCCGAATTCTTGAACTTAAGTCGGCATTGTGCCTTTTGTATTTAATTCCGATGGAATTTCTGTCTTTCATCGTCAATGCAATGTGAAGGTCCAAGGGATACAGTAAACCTGAAGTGAAGCATCAGAATCTAAAGCTGGTGACACAGGGAAGGCTCAAAATATATACAGTAAGAAGACTTAGTCTTCTTGTACGTAAGTCGGCATTGTGGCTTTCGTATTTAATTCCGATGCAATTTTAGTGTTTCATCGTCAATGGGAAGGTCCAAGGGCTACAGTAAACCTGAAGTGAAGCATCGGAATTAACAACTGGTCCCACAAGATAAACTCAAAGCATAGACACTAAGAAAAGTCAGTGTCTTGTACTTAAGTCGGCATTGTGCCTTTTGTATTTCATTCCGATGCAATTTCTGTGTTTCATCGTTAATGTGAAGGTCCAAGGGATGCAGTAACCCTGCAGTTGTGCATCGGAATCAAATACTGGTGACACAGGACAGGCTCGAAACATAGACCCTAAGAAAAGTCACCTTTTTGCACTTAAGTCGGCATTGTGCCTTTTGTATTTAATTCCGATGCAATGTCTGTGTTTCATCGTCAATGTGAAGGTCGAAGGGATACAGTACATCTCCAGTTGTGCATCGGAATCTAAAACTGGGGACACAGGAAAAGCTCATAACATAAACACTAAGAAATGTCAGTCTTCTTGTATTTACGTTGGTATTGTGAGTTTTGTATTTAATTCCGCTGCAATTTCTGTGTTTCATCGTCAATGTGAAGGTCCAAGGGATACAGTAAACCTGAAGTGAAGCATCGGAATCTAAGCCTGGTCTCACAGGAAAAGCTCAAATCATAGACACTAAGAAAAGTCAGTCGTCTAGTACATATGTCGGCATTGTGCCTTTTGTTTTTAATTCCGATGAAATTTCTGGGTTTCATCGTCAATGTGAAGGTCCCAGGGATGCAGTAAATCTGCAGTTGTGCATCAGAATCTAAAACTGGTGACACAGGATCGGCTCAAAACATATACACTAAGAAAAGACAGTCTTCTTTTACTTAAGTCGGTAATGAGCCTTTTGTAATTAATTCCGATGCATTTGTTGTGTTTCATCGTCATAGTGACGGTCCAAGGGATACAGTTACCCGAAGTAAAACATCGGAATCAAAAACTAGTCTCACAGGACCAGATAAAAAACATAGACAGCAAGAAAACTCTGTCTTCTTGTACTTAAGTCGGCATTGTGCCTTTTGTATTTAATTCCGATGCTATTTCTGTGTTTCATCGTCAATGTGAAGGTCCAAGGGATACAGGATTTCTGAAATGAAGCATCGGAATCTAAAACTGGTCTCACAGCAAAGGCTCAAATCATAGACACTAAGGTCAGTCTTCTTGTTCTTAAGTGAGCATTGGGTCTTTTGAATTAAATTTCGATGCAATTACTGTGTTTCATTTTCAATGTGATGGTCCAAGGGAGACAGTATACCTGCAGTTGTGCATCGGAATCTAAAATTGGTCTCACAGGAAAGGCTCAAATCATAGACAGTAAGAAGACTCAGTCTTCTTTTACTTAAGTCGGCATTGTGACATTTGTATTTAATTCCGATCCAATTTTTGTGTTTCATCGTCAAAGTGAAAGTCCAAGGGATACAGTTAGCCTGAAGTGAAGCATCGGAATCTAAAACTGGTCCCACAGGAAAGGCTCAAATCATGGACGGTAAGGAGACTCAGTCTTCTTGTACTTAAGTCGACATTGTGCCTTTTGTATTTAATTCCGATGCAATTTCTGTGTTTCATATTCAATGTGAAGGTCCAAGGGGTACAGTAAAACTGAAGTGAAGCATCGGATTCTACAACTGGTTTCAAAGGTAAGGCTCAAAGCATTGACACTATTAACAGTCAGTCCTCTTGTACTTAAGTTGGCATTGTGCATTTTGTATTTAATTCCGATGCAATAACTGTGTTTCATCGTCAATGTGAAGGTCCAGGGGATACAGTAAATCAGCATTTGTGCATCGGAATCTAAAACTGGTGTGACATGATAGGCTCTAAACATAGACAGTAAAAAAAGTCAGTCTTCTTGTACTTAAGTCTTCATGGAGGCTTTTTGTATTAAATTCCGGTGCAATTTTTGTGTTTCATCGTCAATGTGAAGGTCCAAGGGATACAGTAAACCTGAAGTGAAGCATCGCAATCTAAAACTGGTCTCACAGGGAAGGCTCAAAACATAGTCAGGAAGCAGACTAGGTCGTCTAGTAATTAAGTCGGCATTGTGCCTTTTGTATTGAACTCCGATGCAGTTCCTGTGTTTCATCGTCAATGTGAAGGTCCAAGGGATGCTGTAAACTGGCAGTTGTGCATCGGAATCCAAATCTGGTGACACAGGAAGGGTTCGAAACATAGACACTAAGAAAAGTTAGTCTTCTTGTACTCATGTGGGCATTGTGGCTTTTGTATTTATTTCCGATGCATTTACTGTGTTGCATCGTCAATGTGAAGGTACAAGGGATACAGCAAACCTGAAGCGAAGCATCGGAATCTAAAACTGGTCTCACAGGGAAGGTTCAAATCATAGACAGTGAGAAGACACTGTCTTCTAGTACTTATGATGGCATTGTGCCTTTTGTATTTAATTCCAATGCGATTTCTGTGTTTCATCGTCAAAGTGAAGGTCCAATGGGATTCAATAAACCTGAAGTGAAGCATCGGCATTGTAACATTATGTGATTGCCTTATCATTTTAAACCATTCACTAATCGAGCAGTCGCTCGGCAACAGCTACAGTTAGCAATTAATGTTGCGAGAATGTAAAAGGTGAACCACCTGTGACCTAACTTGTTTATTGTCGAAGCGCCGTCAGAGATGCTGGGAGTTACTGACTTTGAAAACAGCGGCGCGAAAAACGGACAGAAGAAGAACACTTTTTTACAATTTTTTTTTTTTTGATGTACGAGATATTCTCGATGAACAGCTACTCATTCTTCTCTTGTCTCCTGTAACGTGTGTCGGACGCGCATGTCTTGCCGCCGTATTATTATTGTTAAAAATAATATTGTTCTAGTGTTAAGTAAATGTGTAATACTAAAAGTGCCTAGCAGTAGATTCATTGTGCGACGTGTATGTGAAAATGTCAAAGGAATTGTTTTCATTACGAGAAGTGCCAGTCAAAACTGCATCCATGTTAAATCCTTCGTTGCAGTGTAAGTTCGTCTATTAATTGCCATAAATTCAGACTTAAATGGAACTGGTGTATGGACTATTTATTTAATATAGAATCTATGTCTCACTCCTTCATGAAGTTATTTAATTTTCTTTATGTTTCTTCCAAATAGAGAGTTCACAGTCACGAATTCTTTCGTCGAAATCGGACGGAAGTTGTATGCGGCGAAATATTTTCTCCGCGACATGTTCTATTGGTAAATGCACGATAAACTACGGTCCCTTAGGAAATTCATGTTGAGCCATCCAAAAATAATTATATTTTGAATAGCCATTTGCTCTCTTCCGCAATGCAACTTCCGACTGATCAGACGATCCAACAAGAAACAGCCGCACACGGTCGGCGTTCGCAAATATGTTTCCACCGCTGATTATAGCTATATGTTACAGCACAAAAGTAAACATATTGTTATAATTAGCGGCCACGAACGGGGACATTTATAACTGTATGTTTATGTATACACATTACGTAAACATATCGTTATAATTGGCGCCCGAACAGGGACCCAAATTAAAAAAAAAAAAAATTAAAGGAATAAAAATTTATATAAGATAGGCATTGTGGAAATATTCATAAATAATTGTAGCTAATCTTGTGCTTTTTGTTACATGACATCAAACGTCATCCAATAAAATTTCCATTCAGCGAAAGAAACGAGATATTCAGGGAAAATTACGGAAGAGACATTTTTTTTTTGGAACAGAATTTGTGCGAAAATCTAGTAGCAACGCCCAAGGCAGTCATCAACAACGTAAGTTAAAATTTCGTTAGCCATAGCCAAGCTTCCTTAATTTCGTCCGACATTAATCAATTTGTGACGATCCTTAGTAGTTGCAGTAAAAATTTGATTTGAATTCAGTAGATTGCATTTAGTAGAGTAGAAATTTCTTCAAGTATTGTTTAAATTACATTGTTTTGTATTGCATATCAATTGTTTTTAAATGTCCGTTGCCTGTTCACGGAGCTGACCAGCCTTAGTTTTCATTTATTTTGACCAGTGTGCAGCCATACTTTCTTTACGGTCCAGAATAGTCTCTTGTTCTCGTGACGTGCAACTCCTGACATTCCGAACTTGGACGTAGCAGTGACAACCGACTCGCAACAGATAAATTACATCTCTGTCGACAGCTGACGGCCGTAGCTCAAGCGAACTTCATTGACTTACTTTTTATAAATAAGTGAGCTATGGCAGACGATAAAATGTCATCACTAGATTCTAATGAACAGAATGAAACGAGTGAAGTGTCGCGTCGCTTACGGTCCCGCACAATAATTAGTATGGCTGAGACACCAATCGAAACAATTGTAGAAAGTGAAGTGGGAAATCTTACGGACTTTGATGCCTCAAACCATAATGTTACTGGTACTGAACTAGACAATGGCAGCATAGTTTCTGCCACTAGTAGTCGTAGCCATATACCGGTTACAAGGGAGGCAGGTGAAAGCAATTCAGGGGTAGTGACAGACGATGTATTCAAACAGCTACTGAGTCAAATAAGTCAAATGATGCAGGACGGAAATCGCCAAATGTTAGCCTCGCTTGAAGATAAACTGTCTACAGTAAGCGAAGAAATAAAAACTGTTAGAGAAAACGTAGCCAAAGAAGTAGCAAAGCAAGTTAAGGATGCTGTTTCTCAAATGCGAAGTGGAATAATTATCGAACTGAATGACACTTTAGCTACCATGCAAAGCGAGACAGCTGACATCCGAAACGCAACCAAGAATCTTGATTCCACCGTAACCACGGTTAATCACAGATTAGACAGAGTAACTACGCAGGTAGAAAAATTAACCGAGGGAATGTCAAACTTGACTCTGGAAACGGAAACGAAAGTAAAGGAGAGGCTAGATAGTCATGAGAGAGAATTTAGAGAAAAGTATGAGAACTGAATTGCTGGAAAGGACAAATTTGTCGAAGATAAAATTAACAAAGACCGAGTAGAGACTGTGAAAGCAACTACTCTTGGTATCTTGTCAACTCCTGGAAGCTCCAGAGATACCGTAATGTCTGAACTCGGTAGTATTAAGCGTACCCTTCAGCAAGAACTACCAAAGTGGAAGCAAGAGGTAACGGAACAGCTAAATAACCTGAAGGCACAAGTGAGTAGTAGTTCCAGAATACAGAGACCGAATTTTCCTAACTCTTTAGCCTCAGAGGAAGAAGATGAATTATTTCGTCAATTCCGAATACCTGTTGTATCTAATGAACACACTTCACCACCACATATTCCAGTTAGTCACCGAAACCAAGAATCTGACTCAGTAGTAAAAATGATGAAGGAAGAAAGATTGATAAAGCATCGAGTTTTTCAAACCTTTAACCTGGAATAACGAAATATTCACCCGATTGCTTTTCTTCGTGGATTCTCTGGCATTTTTGCAAATTCGTGGACTGATAGACAGCGTATCAAATTTGTTACCGGATATATAGGTAGCGAATCGGCAATATGGGGAACAGAAATGGTTGATAAGTGTCGAACATATAAAGAGTTTGAGCACTGTTTCCTCAGGAAATTTTGGAGCGAAGGTGTTCAGAAGCTCCTTCGTAAAGAAGTCTATAATGCAGAACAATTTGACCCCAGGAATAGTAGCCCGAGAAAGTACTTCGAAAAATATCTTGGCAAAATTAGGTATTGGGATAACCCTATCAATAGTAAAGATGTAATTATGATTCTCAAGTCTAAGTTACCCATATCTATTCGTGACAAGCTGATAGCCATACCAGACGATGATCCACATACCTTTCTGACGATATTAGATTCCCTAGACCTGATCTATGAGGACACGAGAGCTAACAAACCGCGGAATACTCCGCACAATTCTTGGCCACAACATTAGGACAGTAACGGCTATGAAAAGCCAGGAAACGATTCAAAAAATAGTAACGATTGGCAAAACGGAAATAAAGGCAGTGGGTATCCGCACAAAAGGAATAGACATAAGCAACACAACCGATTCAATCCCGTGTATAACACGACTGGTAACCAGTACGGCAATCAATCGTACAAGCAGAAGTTGGGAAACGGTTTCAGTCAAAAAGGTTGGCAACAGCAGAGCGGATCGCAATGGAATGCACCGTACTCGCGCAGCCAACACTCAGATTACGGGCAGCAACAAACAGCTGATAACGCCCACTCATACCAATACAACTCCGCACCTAGTAAAAATCAAGCGCAGGGAATGTACAGAAACACACAGTTTAACGGCAAACCACAGTGTGAAGGTGTATTTCACAGTAACAATTCCGGAAATCATAATAGTAATAAAAATCATCAGACCCCGCGAAGGCACTACAATCCCCCTGTATTTTTCGCAAACGCGGAAGACAGTAACACGTATTGGACACCAGAACAAACGCAGCAACATTTTGACACGAGGTTTGTGCATAACAGTAATTTTGTTCCTCAGTGTTCTCACAATGTCAGATTGGTCGAACTTTCTAATGATGAAGGCCAATCAAAACCACACAAGCAGGAAAACTAAGTTCAGCATCTGAAAGCTCCCTAAGTGATGCTGTGAGACAGAATTGGGGCGACCACTTCGACGGAGAGACTAACCATGACGTACATGTACTGAGATACGGTGTTAACTTATAAAGTAGGCGAAAAGGTCTTGCTAAAAACACACTTTAAACCATCGTTGCTCTTACACAAAAATCGAAAATGGCAAAGTCTTTTTGAGGGACCTTACGAGATCCTTCGTATACCGCATACAGGTTGATATCTGATTTCTGATCCCGCAAATGGAAAAATAAAAGGGTTATACCATCACTCTGACCTTAAAAAATATCATGCTACAGAATAAGTCAAAAGGAAAGCTTTATAATGACAAGAGAATGTTAGCCGCTAGTGACTAAGTGACAACTGATTTGACTTCGTTAAAAAAAAAATGCTTAGATTATATTACACGACAGTGAGTCTATCTTGCTATACAGCAGACAATTTAAAATATGTTATCTTGAGCCATAATTTAAGTACAGACAAGCTGATTAATAAAGAAAAAATTCTTGTTTAACAAAGAAAGTGATCAACTCTAAGAACTTTAGTTTTAAGATTTAGTTTTAAGGAGATAATATTTAAGAGAGAAAAATGAAATATAAAGCGAAGGATGTGCCTAACAAGCCGGCTTCTGCGATATGAAATGCTAAAGAAGTGAAAATAAAACATAGTATGTAAGAATTTTTTCTTAATTTCAAGGAGCAATGATCCAGAAACGAAATTTATTTTCGTCAAGGACAAGGGTCGCTTGACAATTATTGGTTCCTGATCCCATTAAAAAGGAAAACAAGTAACTAGTTTCTAAGTCATCTATGTCTAGATTAAGTTACAATGTACATAGAAATCTGGAACAGGTTCATCTCTGCATTAAAATAACGTAATGTTTACGAAGCATGTGAGTTACTTGTAAGTACCACCATCACCACGAAAGCGCAATCCTTCAGCTAGGTAAACAAAGTAGCATCAATTGTAATTGCAATACGCAGGACAGATACATTCAAAGCCATAAGCGAAATAAATACCAAGTATAAGAGCGTAAGTGGCAAGGACAAGGCAATGATGACTTAAGGTCATATATAGAGGTCAATGCAGTGTATCGCAAGCAGGCGTCAAGGCGAGAATAAAATGACAATGAAACAGCCGGCAAAACAACCCAACTAGTTCTTAATTGGAGCGCGTACGCAGACGTACGGCGCAAAGTGAAATTAATTTCTAAGTCATAAGGAACAAGGAGTTGTTTGCTACATTTCTTCTTCTATGTACTATTATATCTATGTCTTTCTTCTGAATTTGTGTAAATACCCTAACCGGCCTAAACCCGTCCCGTAGACTTGACGTCACAGATTGAGAAATGCGGTTGACGTGGAAGGCTGGTTTGGCATACGATTTTCAAAAGGAAACGCGTGAACGAAATCGGGAAAAGCTAGTTTTGAAATGTCTTTATTTTTCCTTTTAAAGTCAATCCGAGACGGAAACCGAGATCGCGATACGGAATTTGAATATTTTCTTGAATGGTGTTCTGTTCTCATGTGAGAGGGCGATCAAATGTGACTGATTGATCCTCACATCTAGTAAAAAGAGAATTTTTGTTGAAATGACAGTGATAACTTTCATGAATCTAATAAATAGAAAGAACGGTTGAAATGAATTAAAATAATAATAATTGCTAACAGATCGGAGAAACTAATGTATTGTGACTGTGAACTAAAAGCATAATTAGTCTTAGAGAAAGATGATGAACAATGTAAAGCGAAATGTTAAAGATAGTTACCAACAAAGTAACAGAAATTGAAATGAACATGATAATCGAAGCTCTCAATTAGCAAGCTTCAAAGTGAGACAAACTATATGATTACAAAGTGTAAAAAAATTGTGTACATAGTAGTGTATAAGTGAAGGCTTAAAATGGTGAGGAAGTCTGCCACAGACACGATGAAGATAAAAAGTGTTAAACGTGCAGATAGGCCGACGGACAATGATAGTCCGGTTGTGTAACCGAAGGCGGTGATGTGATTACGTGCAGTGCATCGGAAAACATGTGTGTTAGCTGCTTTGCAAAGTGCGAGCGCTAGCCTACCTTAAAATCTTCAAAATCGGCTGGAAAATGTGGAGACAGGGATGGTTTCAATGGAGTTTCTGTTCCTGGTAATCCTCGTCCCTCCGCACCAGCTCAGCAAACCACAACACCATCGACGCAACGTGTTCACTGAACCGTGCGCGGAAAAGCTGAAGTTCCGCGTGGAGGCTGGTGAGCGCCTCGAGTTGCGATTCAGCTCTAACAATCAGCCTGTGTCAACGTCCATCGACGCAACAAACGCGTTAAATTTAAAGTGATGTACTTGCACAACACTCCCGCTGCAGTTCGACGAAACGGACTTTCCATGAAAGCCGCTCACAAAATAAAAGACTCTTATATGAATTCACAACATATCACATACTATGCTAATGTTATATCCCGTGGATGAAATGCGAACAGCCAAACCACACGCGAATAGTGCCAAGTCAAATTCCTATGAATCCCAAGTCCTAAAATTAGATTTAAGCTTAGTTCTTAGACTAATGGGTATTTATATTTTTTGTTACATGTAACGTGTGTACGTAACGTGCGAGTGAGACTCGCCCGCCAGAGCTGATGAAAAGTTTTCTACTCGGAGACCGCAATGTAGCGATCCTACTTCTCAAGGCATAAGCTTCACCTGGAAAAGAATCAAATTTTAACTTTCCTGTCAATACACAAACAATGAAAGCGTAAAAATTATAACAACTAGTGAGCAATGGAAAATGGACACGTGTGAGAAATTCCATGTGTGAGAAGTATATGTGTATAAAATGGACACGTGTGAGAAATTCCATGAGTGAGAATTGTGTGAGAATTATGTGTGTATAAAAAGATGAATCCTATGTGTTTTCTTTCAGGAGCAAAGAGCCTATGAACTCTGGACAATAACTGGAGGCCACAAAGATGGTCGGTATGAACTCTGTAAAAAAAGGACTGTAATGAGCATAATGTATAATGTCCATTGTAAACTTCGTAGATTTACTGTCTTAGTTTTTAAATTTTTTTGTGTATCTATACCTTAAGAACTGACTTTGTCTATGAATGAGAGATCTCCATATTTGTGTAATCCTAATAATCAAATGACAGGAATTCTGTGTTTGATCAATGTAAATCTGTAAAGTACTCAATCCCATAATGTTAACGGCGACATGTGAATCTTGGTAATCTCCATGATTTCCAAGATTCCCATGGAAGGCAATGTAACATTATGTGTTTGCCTTATCATTTTACATCATTCACTAATCGAGCAGTCGCTCGGCAACAGCTACAGTTAGCAAATAACGTTGCGAGAATGTAAGAGGTGAACGACCTGTGACCTAACTTGTTTATTGTCGAAGCGCCGTCAGAGATGCTGGGAGTTATTGACTTTGAAAACCGCGGCGCGAAAAACGGACAGAAGAAGAACACTTTTTTACACTTTTTTTTTTTTTTGGTGTACGAGATATTTTCGATGAACAGCTACTCATTCTTCTCTTGTCTCCTGTAACGTGTGTCGGACGCGCATGTCTTACCGCCGTATTATTATTGTCAAAAATAATATTGTTCTAGTGTAAAGTAAATGTGTAAGACTAAAAGTGCCTAGCAGTAGATTTATTGTGCGACGTGTATGTGAGAACGTCAAAGGAATTGTTTTCATTACGAGAAGTGCCAGTCAAAATGGCATCCATGTTAAATCCTTCGTTGCAGTGTAAGTTCGTCTATTAATTGCCATAAATTCAGACTTAAATGGAACTGGTGTATGGACTATTTATTTAATATAGAATCTATGGCTCACTCCATCGTGAAGTTATTTAATTTTCTTTATGTTTCTTCCAAATAGAGAGTTCACGGTCACGAATTATTTCGACGAAATCAGACGGAAGTTGTATGCGGCGAAATATTTTCTCCGCGACTTGTTCTATTACTGAATGCATGATAAACTACGGTCCCTTAGGAAATTCATGTTGAGCTATCCAAAAATAATTATATTTTGAATAGGCATTTACTCTCTTCCGCAATGCAACTTCCGACTGATCAGACGATCCAACAAGAAACATCCGCACACAGTCGGCGCTCACAAATATGTTTCCACCGCTGATTATCGCTATATGTTACAGCACAAAAGTAAACATATTGTTATAATTAGCGGCCACGAACGGGGACATTTATAACTGCATGTTTATGTATACACATTACGTAAACATATCGTTATAGAATCTAAAACTGGTCTCACAGGAAAGGCTCAAAACGGAGACGGTAATAAGACTCAGTCATCTTGTACTTTAGTCGGCATTGTGCCTTTTGTATTTAATTCCGAAGCAATTTCTGTGTTTCATCGTCAAAGTGAAAGTCCAAGGGATACAGTTAGCCTGAAGTGAAGCATCGGAATCTAAAACTGGTCTCACAGGAAAGGCTCAAATCATAGACAGAAAGGAGACTCAGTCTTCTTGTACTTAAGTCGACATTGTGCCTTTTGTATTTAATTCCGATGCAATTTCTGTGTTTCATCGTCAATGTGAAGGTCCAAGGGATACAGCAAACCTGAAGTGATGCATCGGAATCTCCAACTGGTCTCACAGGTAAGGCACAAAGGATTGACACTACGAAAAGTCAGTCTTCTTGTACTTAAGTCGGCATTGAGCGTCTGGTATTATATTCCGATGCAATTTTTGTGTTTCATCGTCAAAGTGAAGGTCCAAGGGATACAGTAAACCAGAAATGAAGCATCGCAATCTAAAACTCGTCTCACAGGGAAGGCTCAAAACATAGACAGTAAGAAGACTAGGTCATCTAGTACTTAAGTTGGCATTGTGCCTTTGTATTTAATTCCTATCCAAATCCTGTGTTTCATCGTCAATGTGAAGGTCCAAGGGATGCAGTAAACCTGCAGTTGTGAATCGGAATCTAAAACTGGTGACAAAGGAAAGGCTCGACCCATAGACACAAAGAAATGTCAGTCTTCTTGTACTTAAGTCGGCATTGTGGCTTTTGTATTTAATTCCGATGCATTTACTGTGTTGCATCGTGAATGTGAAGGTCCAAGGCATACAGTAAACCTGAAGTGAAGCATCAGAACTATAACTGGTCTCACAGGGAAGGCTCAAATCATAGACAGTGAGAAGACACAGTCTTCTAGTACTTACGACGACATTGTGCCTTTTGTATTTGATTCCGATGCAATTTCTGTGTTTCATCGGCAAAGTGAAGGTCCAAGGGATACAGTAAACCGGAAGTGAAGCATCGGAATCTAAACCTGGTCTCACAGGGAAGGCTCAAAACATAGACACTAAGAAAAGTCAGTCTTCATGTACTTAAGTTGGCAATGTGCCTTTAATATTTAATTCCGATGCAATATCTGTGTTTCATCGTCAGTGTGTAGGTAGAAAGGGATACGGTACACCAGCAGTTGTGCATCGGAATCTAAAACTGTTGACACAGGAAAGGCTCAAAGCATAGACACTAAGCAAAGGCAGTCTTCTTGAACTTAAGTCGGCATTGAGACTTTGGTATTAAATTCCGATGCAATTGTTGTGTTTCATCGCGAAAGAGAAGGTTCAAGGGATACAGTAAACCTGAAGTGAAGCATCGCAATCTAAAACTGGTCTCACAGGGAAGGCTAAAAATGTAGACAGTAAGAAGACTAGGTCTTCTAGTACTCATGTCGGCATTGTGCCTTTTCTATTTAATTCCGTTGCAATACCTGTGTTTCATCGTCAATGTGAAGGTCCATGAGATGCAGTAAACCTGCAGTTGTGCATCGGAATCTATAACTGGTGACACAGGAATGGTTTGAAACATAGACACTAAGAAAAGCCAGTCTTCTTGTACTTAGGTTGGCATTGAGACGTTGGTATTAAATTCCGATGCAATTTTTGTGTTTCATCGTCAAAGTTAAGGTCCAAGGGATACAGTAAACCTGAAGTGAAGCATCGGAATCTAAACCTGGTCTCACAGGAAAGGCTCAAAACATAGACACTAAGAAAAGTCAGTCTTCTTGTACTTATGTTGGCATTGTACCTTTAATTTTTAATTCCGATGCAATTACAGTGACTGATCGTCAATGTGAAAGTCCCAGGGGGTACAGTAAACCAGCAGTTGGGCATCGGAATCCAAAACTGTTGACACAGGAAAGGCTCAAAACATAGACACTAAGAAGAGTCAGTATTCTTGTACTTAAGTCGGCATTGAACCTTTGCTATTAAATTGCGATGCAATTTCTGTGTTTCATCGTAAAAGTGAAGGTCCAAGGGATACAGTAAACCTGAAGGGAAGCATCGGAATCTAAAACTGGTCACACAGGAACGGCTCAAAACACAGACGGTAAGATCTCTTTGTCTTCTTGTACATATTTCGGCAGTGTGCCTTTTGTATTTAATTTCGATGCAATTTCTGTGTTTCATCGTCAATGTGAAGGGCCAAGGGATACAGTAAACCTGAAGGGAAGCATCGGAATCTAAAGCTGGGGACACAGGGAAGGCTCAAAACATATACAGTAAGGAGACTGTGTCTACTTGTACTTACGTCGGCATTGTACCCGTTGTATTTCATTCAGATTCAATTTCTGTCTTTTATCGTCAATGTGAAGGCCCAAGGGATACAGTAAATCTGCAGTTGTGCATCGGAATCTAAAACTGGTGACACAGGAGAGGTTCGAAACATAGACACCATGAAAAGTCAGTCTTCTTGTACTTAATTCGGCATTGTGCCCTTTGTATTTAATTCCGATGCAATTTCTGTGTTTCATCGTCATAGTCAAGGTCCATGGGATACAGTAAGACTGAAGTGAAGCTTCGGAATCTAAAACTGGTCTCACAGGGAAGGCTCAAAACATAGACAGAAAGAAGACTCAGTATTCTTGTACTTAAATCAGCATTGTACCTTTTGTATTTAATTCTGATGCTATTTCTGTCTTTCATCGTCAATGTGAAGGTTCAAGGGATACAGTTAACCTGAAGTGAAGCATCGGAACCTAAATCTGGTCTCACAGGAAAGGCTCAAATCATAGACACTAAGGAAAGTCAGTCGTCTAGTACTTATGTCGGCATTGTGCCTTTTGTATGTAATTCCGATGCAATATCTGTGTTTCATCGCCAATGTGAAGGTCCAAGCTATACAGTAAACCTGAAGTGAAGCATCGGAATCTACAACTGGTTTCACAAGTAAGGCTCAAAGCATTGACACTAGGAAAAGTCAGTCTGCTTGTACTTAATTTGGCTTTGTGCATTTTGTATTTAATTCCGATGCAGTTACTGTGTTTCATCGTCAAAGTGAAGGTCCAGGGGATACATTAAACCAGCATTTGTGCATCGGAATCTGAAACTGGTGTGACATGAACGGCTCTAAACATAGACACTAAGAAAAGTCAGTCTTCTTGTACTTAAGTCGGCATTCTGGCCTTTGTATTTAATTCCGATGATTTTACTGTGTTGCATCGTCAATGTGAAGGTCCACGGGTAACAGTAAACCTGAAGTGAAGCATCGGAATCTAAAACTGGTCTCACTGGGAAGGCTCAAATCATAGAGAGTGAGAAGACACAGTCTTCTAGTACTTATGACGGCATTTTGCCTTTTGTATTTAACTCCGATGCAATTTCTGTGTTTCATCGTTAAAGTGAAGGTCCAAGATATACAGTAAACCAGAAGTGAAACATCGGAATCTAAACCTGGTCTCGCAGGAACGGCTCAAATCATTGACACTGTGAAAAGACAGTCTACTTGTACTTGAGTTAGCATTGTGCGTTTTATAATTAATTCCGATGCAATTTTTGTGTTTCATCGTCAATGTGCAGGTCCATGGGATACAGTAAACCAGCAGTTGCGCATCGGAACCCAAAACTGCTGACACAGGAAAGGCCCAGAGCACAGACACTAGGAAAAGTCAGTCTCTTTGTACTTAAGTCGGCATTGTGCCTTTTATAATTAATTCCGATGCAATTTTTGTGTTTCATCGTCAACGTGAAGGTCGAAGGGATACAGTAAACCTGAAGTGAAGCATCGCAATGTAAAACTGGTCTCACAGGGAAGGCTCAAAACATAGACAGTAAGAAGACTAGGTCTTCAAGTATTTAAGTCGGCATTGTGCCTTTTATATTTAATTCTGATGCAATTCCTGTGTTTCATCGTCAATGTGAAGGTCCAAGGGATGCAGTAAACCTGCAGTTGTGCATCGGAATCTAAAACTGGTGACACAGGAAAGTTTCGAAACATAGACACTAAGAGATGTCGGTCTTCTTGTACCTAAGTCGGCATTGTGGCTTTTGTATTTAATTCCGTTGCATTTACTGGTCTCACAGGGAAGGCTCAAAACATAGACAGTATGAAGACTAGGTCTTCAAGTATTTAAGTCGGCATTGTGCCTTTTATATTTAATTCTGATGCAATTCCTGTGTTTCATCGTCAATGTGAAGGTCCAAGGGATGCAGTAAACCTGCAGTTGTGCATCGGAATCTAAAACTGGTGACACAGGAAAGGTTCGAAACATAGACACTAAGAGATGTCGGTCTTCTTGTACCTAAGTCGGCATTGTGGCTTTTGTATTTAATTCCGTTGCATTTTCTGTGTTGCATCGTCAAGGCGAAGGTCCAAGGGATACAGTAGACCTGAAGGGAAGCATCGGAATCTAAAACTGGTCTCACAGGAAAGGCTCAAAACATAGACAATAAGAAGACTAGGTCTTCTAGTATTTAAGTCGGCATTGTGCCTTTTGTATTTAATTCTGATGCAATTTCTGTGTTTCATCGTCAATGAGAAGGGCCAAAGGATACAGTAAACCTGCAGTTGTGCATCGGAATCTAAAACTTGTGACACAGGAAAGGTTCGAAACATAGACTCTAAGAGATGTCGGTCTTCTTGTACCTAAGTCTGCATTGTGGCTTTTGTATTTAATTCCGTTGCATTTACTGTGTTTCATCGCCAATGTGAAGTGTGAAGGGATACTGTAAACCTGAAATGAAGCATCGGAATCTAAAACTGGTCTCACAGGAAAGGCTCAAAACTTAGACGGTACGAAGACTCAGTGTTCTTGTAGTTAAGTCTGCATTGTGCCTTTTGCAATTAATTCCGATGCAATTACTGTGTTTCATCGTCAAGTGGAGGTCCAAGGAATACAGTAAACCTGAAGAGAAGCATCAGAATCTAAAACTGGTGACCTAGGAAGGGCTCAAACATAGACACTAAGCAAAGTCAGTCATCTTGTTCTTTAGTCGGCATTGTGCCTTTTATATTTAATTTCCATGCATTTACTGTGTTGCATCGTCAATGAGAAGGTCCAACGGGTACAGTTAGCCTGAACTGAAGCTTCGGAATCTAAAACCGGTCTCACAGCAAAGGCTCAAATCATAGACACTAAGATAAGTCAGTCTTCTTGTTCTTAAGTGAGCATTGTGTATTTTGTATTAAATTCCGATGCAATTAATGTGTTTCATTTTCAATGCGAAGGTCCAAGGGATACAGTATACCGGCAGTTGTGCATCGGAATCTAAAATTGGGCTCAGAGGAAAGGCTCAAAACATAGACAGTAAGAAGACTCAGTCTTCCTGTACTTAAGTCGGCAATGTGATTTTTGTATTTAATTCCGATGCAATATCTGTGTTTCATCGTAAATGTGAAGGTCCAAGGGATACAGTAAACCTGAAGCGAAGCATCGGAATCTACAACTGGTCTCACAGGTAAAGCTCAAAGCATTGACACTAGGAAAAGTCAGTCGTCTTGTACTTAAGTTGGCATTGTGCCTTTTGTATTTAATTCCGATGCAGTTACTGTGTTTCATCGTCAATGTGAGAGTCCAGTGGATACAGTAAACCAGCATTAGTGCATCGGAATCTAAAACTGGTGTGACGTGAAAGGCTTTAAAGATAGACACAAAGATAAGTCAGTCTTCTTGTACTTAATTTGGCATTGTGCATTTTGTATTTAATTCCGATGCAATTACTGTGTTTCATCATCAAAGTGAAGGTGCTAGGGATACAGTAAAACTGAAGTGAAGCATCTGCATCTAAAACTGGTCTCACTGATAAGATTCAAAACATAGACAGTAAGAAGACTCAGTCTTCTTATACCTAAGTCGGCATTGTACCTTTTGTATTTAATTCAGATGCAATTCCTGTCTTTCATCGTCAATGTGAAGGTCCAAGGGATACAGTAAACCTGAAGTGAAGCATCGGAATCTAAAACTATTCTCACAGGAAGGGCTCAAATCATAGACACTAAAGAAAGTCTGTCGTCTAGTACTTATGTCGCCATTGTGATTTTTGTTTTTAATTCCGGTGCAATTTCTGTGACTCATCGTCAATGTGAAGGTCCCAGGAATGCAGCAAAATCTGCAGTTGAGCATCGGAATCTAAAACTGGCGACACAGGATAGGCTCAATACATGTACACTAAGAAAAGACAGTCTTCTTATACTTAAGTGGGCATTGTGCCTTTTGTCTTTAATTCCGATGGAATTGGTGTGTTTCATCGTCAAACTGAAGGTCCAAGGGATACAACTAAACTGAAGTGAAGCATCGGAATCTAAAACTGATCTCTCAGGAAAGGCTAGAAACTTGGACGGTATGAAGACTCATTCTTCTTGTAGTTAAGTCGGCATTGTGACTTTTGTATTTAAATCCGATGCAATTACTGTGTTTCATCGTCAAATGAAGGTCCAAGGGATACAGTAACCTGAAGATTAGCATCGGAATCAAAAACTGGTGACTTAGGAAAGGCTAATAACATAGACACAAAGCAAAGTCAGTCTTCCTGTTTTTAAGTCGGCTTTGTGCCCTTTGTATTTAAATCCGATGCAATTTCGGTGTTTCATCGTAATTGTGAAGGTCCATGGATACAGTAAACCTGAAATGAAGCATCGGAATCTAAAACTGGTCTCACACCAAAGGCTCAAATCGTAGGCTGTAAGGAGACTCAGTCTTCTTGTACTTAAGTCGACATTGTGCCTTTTGTATTTCATTTCGATGCAATTTCTGTGTTTCATCTTCAATGTGAAGCCCCACGGGATATAGTAAACCAGATGTGAAGGATCGGAATCTACAACTGGTCTCACAGGTAAGGCTAAAAGCATTGACACTAAGAAAAGTGTGTCCTCTTGTACTTCAGTTGGCAAGGTGCATTTTGTATTTAATTCCGATGCAATCACTGTGTTTCATCGTCAATGTGAAGGTCCAGGGGATACAGTAAACCAGCATTTGTGCATTGGAATCGAAAACTGGTGTGACATGAAAAGCTCTAATCATAGACACTAAGAAAAGTCAGTCTTCTTGTACTTAAGTCGGATAGAGCCTTTGGTATTAAACTCCGATGCAATTATTGTGTTTCATCTTCAAGGTTAAGGTCCAAGGTGATACAGTAAACCTGAAGTGTAGCATCGCAATCTAAAACTGGTGACACAGGAAAGGTTCGAAACATAGACACTAGGAAAAGTCAGTCTTCTTGTTCTTAAGTCGGCATTTTGCCCTTTATAATTAAATCCAATGCAATTTTTGTGTATCACTGTCAAAGTGAAGGTCCAAGGGATACAGTAAACCTGAAGTGAAGATTAAGAATCTAAAACTGGTCTCACAGGAAAGGGTGAAAAACATAGACAGCAGGAAGACCCAGTCGTTTTGTACTTTAATCGGCATTGTGCCCTTTTGTATTTAATTCCGATGCTATTTCTGTGTTTCATCGCAAAGTGCAGGTTTAAGAGATACAGTAATCCTGAGGTGAAGCATCGGAATGAAAAACTGGTCTTACAGGAAAGGCTCAAAACATAGACCGTTGGAAGACTCAATCTTC
Source organism: Schistocerca serialis cubense (assembly GCF_023864345.2). NCBI lineage: Eukaryota > Metazoa > Arthropoda > Insecta > Orthoptera > Acrididae > Schistocerca > Schistocerca serialis. Next base: position 623,452,228 of record NC_064644.1, on the reverse strand, counting down.
TTGTACTTAAGTCGGCATTGTGCCTTTGTATTTAATTCCGATGCAATTTCGGTGTTTCATCGTCAATGTGAAGGTCCAAGGGATACAGTAAACCTAAAGAGAAGCATTGGAATCAAAAACTGGTGTCATAGGAAGGGCTAAAAACATAGACACTAAGAAAGGTCAGTCTTCTTGTACTTAAGTCGGCATTGTGCCTTTTGTATTTAATACCGATGCAATTTCGGTGTTTCATCGTCAATTTGAAAGTCCAAGGGATACAGTAAACCTGAAGTCAAGCATCGGAATCTAAAACTGGTCCCACAGCAAAGGCTCAAATCATAGACACTAAGATAAGTCAGTCCTCTTGTCCTTAAGTGAGCATTGTGCCTTATGTATTAAATTCCGATGCAATTACTGTGTTTCATTTTCAATGTGAAGGTCGAAGGGATACAGTAGACCTGCAGTTGTGTTTCGGAATCTAAAATTGGGCTCACAGGAAAGGCTCAAAACATAGACAGTAGGAAGACTCAGTCTTCCTGTACTTTAGTCGGCGTTGTGACTTTTGTAATTAATTTCGATCCAATTTTTGTGTTTCATCGTCAAAGTGAAAGTCCAAGGGATACAGTTAGCCTGAAGTGAAGCATCGGAATCTACAACTGGTCTCACAGGTAAGGCTCAAAGCATTGACACAGGGAAAAGTCAGTCCTCTTGTTCATAAGTTGGCATTGTGCATTTTGTATTAATTCCGATGCAATTACTGTGTTTCAACGTCAATATGAAGGTCCAAGGGTTACAGTAAACCCTAAGTGAAGCATCGGAATCTAAAACTGGTCTCACAGGGAAGGCTCAAATCATAGTCAGTGAGAAGACACAGTCTTCTAGTACTTATGACGGCATTGTGCCTTTTGCATTTAATTATGGTGCAATGTCTGTGCTTCATCGTCAAAGTGAAGGTCCAAGGGATACAGTAAACCAGAAGTGAAGTATCGGAATCTAAATCTGGTCTCACAGGGAAGGGTCAAAGCATAGACACTAAGACAGGTCAGTCTTCTTGTACTTAAGTTGGCATTGTCCCATTAATACTTACTTCCGATGCAATTACTGTGTTTGATCGTCAATGTGAAGGTCCTTGGGATACAGTAAACCAGTAGTTGTGCATCGGAATCTAAAACAGCTGCCACAGGAAAGGCTTAAAGCACAGACACTCGGAAAAGTCAGTCTTCTTGTACTTAAGACGGCATTGTGCCTTTTATAATTAATTCCGATGCAATTTTTGAGTTTCATTTTGAAAGTGAACGTCCAAGGGATACAGTAGACCTGAAGTGAAGCATTGGTATGTAAAACTGGTCTCACAGGTTAAGGCTCAAAACATAGACGGTAAGAACTGTTTGTCTTCTTGTACTTAATTCGGCATTGTGCCGTTTGCATTTAATTCCCATGCAATTCCTGTGTTTCATCGTCAACGTGAAGGGCCATGGGATATAGTAAACCTGAAGGCAAGCTTCGGTATCTAAAGCTTGTGACACAGGGAAGGCTCAAATCAAAGACAGTAGGGAGTCTCAGTCTTCTTGTACTTAAGTCGGCATTGTACCCTTTGTATTTAATTCAATGCAATTTCTGTCTTTCATCGTCAATGTGAAGGTCAAAGGGATACAGTAAATCTGCAGTTGTGCATCGGAATCTAAATCTGGTGACACAGGACAGGCTCGAAACATAGACACAATGAAAAGTCAGTCTTCTTGTACTTAATTCGGCATTGTGCCTTTTATATTTAATTCCGATGCAATTTCTATGTTTCATCGTCGTAGGGAAGGTCCAAGGGATACAGTAAAACTGAAGTGAAGCATCGGAATCTAAAACTGGTGACCTAGGAAAGGCTCAAAACATAGACACTAAGCAAAGTCAGTATTCTTGTACTTAGGTTGGCATTGTGCATTTTGCATTTAATTCCGATGCAATTACTGTGTTTCATCGTCAATGTGAAGGTCCAAGGGATCCAGTAAACCAGCAGTTGTTCATCAGAATCTAAAACTGTTGACACAGGGAAGGCTCGAATCATAGACACTAAGAAAAGTCAGTCTACTTGTACTTAAGTCGGCATTGTGGCTTTTGTATTTAATTCCGATGCATTGACTGTGTTGCATCGTCAATGTGAAGGTCCAAGGGATAGAGTAGACCTAAATTGAAGCATCGGAATCTAAAACTGGTCTCACAGGAGAGGCTCAAAGCATAGACGGTAAGAACTCTCTGTCTTGTTGTACTTAATTCGGCATTGTGCATTTTGTATTTAATTCCGATGCAATTACTGTGTTTCATCGTCAATGTGAAGGTCCAAGGGATACGGTATACCAGCAAATGTGCATCGGAATCGAAAACTGTTGGCACAGGAAAGGCTCAAAGCATAGACACAAAGAAATGTCAGTCTTCTTGTATTTAAGTCTGCATTGAGACTTTGGTTTTAAATTCCGATGCAATTACTGTGTTTCATCGTCAACGTGAAGGTCCAAGGGATACAGTAAACCTGAAGTGTAGCATCGCAATCTAAAACTGGTCTCACAGGGAAGGCTAAAAACATAGACAGTAAGAAGACTAGGTCTTCTAGTACTTATGTCGGCATTGCGACTTTTGTAATTTAATTCCGATGCAGCATCTGTGTTTCATCGGCAATGTGAAGGTCCAAGGGATACAGAAAACCTGAAGTGAAGCATCGGAATCTACAACTGGTCTCACTGGTAAGGCTCAAAGCACTGACATTTGGAAAAGTCAGTCCTCCTGTACTTAAGTTGGCATTGTGCATTTTACATTAAATCCTGATGCTGTTACTGTGTTTCATCGTCAATGTGAAGGTCCAGGGGATACATTAAACCAGCATTTGTGCATCGGAATCTAAAACTGGTGTGACATAAAGGGCTCTAAACATAGACACTAAGAAAAGTCAGTCTTCTTGTACTTAAGTTGGCATTGTGCATTTTGTATTTAATTCCGATGCAATTACTGTGTTTCATCGTCAATGTGAAGTTTCAAGGGATATGGTAAACCAGCAGTTGTGCATCGGTGTCTAAAACTGTTGACACAGGAAGGCACAAAACATAAAGACTAAGAAAAGTCAGTCTTCTTGTACTTAAGTCGGCATTGAGACTTTGGTATTAAATTCCGATGCAATTTTTGTGTTTCATCGTCAACGTGAAGGTCCAAGGGATACAGTAAACCTGAAGGGAAGCATCCCAATCTAAAACTGGTCTCACAGGGAAGGCTCAAATAAAGACAGTAAGAAGACTAGGTCTTCTAGTACTTATGTCGGCATTGTTCCGTTTGTATTTAATTCCGATGCAATTCCTGTGTTTCATCGTCAATGTGAAGGTCCAAGGGATGCAGTAAACCTGCAGTTGGGCATCCAAATCTAAGACTGTTGACACAGGAATGGCTCAAAGCATAGACACCAAGAAAAGTCAGTCTTCTTGTACTTAAGTAGGCATTGAGACTTTGGTATTAAATTCCGATGCAATTTTTGTGTTTCATCGTCAAAGGGAAGGTCCAAGGGATACAGTAAACATGAAGTGAAGCATCGCAATTTAAAACTGGTCTCACGGAGAGGGCTCAAAGCATAGACAGTAAGAAGACTAGGTCTTCTAGCACTTATGTCGGCATTGTGCCTTTTATAATTAATTTCGATGCAATGTTTGTGTTTCATAGTCAATGTGAAGGTCCAAGGGATACAGTAAACCTGAAGTGAAGCATCGGAATCTAAAACTGGTCTCACAGGAAGGGCTCAAATCATAGACACTAAGCAAAGTCAGTCGTCTAGTACTTATGTCGGCATTGTGCTTTTTGTTTTTAATTCCGATGCAATTTCTGTGTCTCTTCGTCAATGTAAAGGTCCCAGGGATGCAGTAAATCTGCAGTTGTGCATCAGAATCTAAAACTGGCGACACAGGTTAGGCTCAATACATGTACACTAAGAAAAGACAGTCTTCTTGTACTTAAGTGGGCATTTTGCCTTTTGTTTTTAATTCCGATGGAATTGTTGTGTTTCATCGTCAAACTGAAGGTCCAAGGGACACAGTTAAACTGAAGTGAAGCATCGGAATCTAAAACTGGTCTCTCAGGAAAGGCTCGAAACTTAGACGGTATGAAGACTCGATTTTCTTATAGTTAAGTCGGCATTGTGCCTATTGTATTTAATTCCAATGCTATTACTGTGTTTCATCGTCAAGTGAAGGTCCAAGGGATACAGTAAACCTGAAGAGTAGCATCGGAATCTAAAACTGGTGACTTCGGAAAGGCTTATAACATAGACACTAAGCAAAGTCAGTCTTCCTGTTTTTAAGTCGGCATTGTGCCCTTTGTATTTAAATACGATGCAATTTCGGTGTTTCATCGTCAATGTGAAGGTCCAAGGGATACAGTAAACCTGAAGTGAAGCATCGGAATCTAAAACTGGTCTCACAGCAAAGGCTCCAATCATAGGTGGTAAGGAGACTCAGTCTTCTTGTACTTAAGTCGACAATGTAACTTTTGTATTTAATTTCGATGCAATTTTTGTGTTTCATCTTCAATGTGAAGCTCCACGGGATATAGTAAACCAGATGTGAAGGATCGGAATCTACAACTGGTCTCACAGGTAAGGCTAAAAGCATTGACACTAAGAAAAGTGTGTCCTCTTGTACTTCAGTTGGCATTGTGCATTTTGTATTTAATTCCGATGCTATTACTGTGTTTCATCATCAATGTGAAGGACCAGGGGATACAGTAAACCAGCATTTGTGCATCGGAATCGAAAACTGGTGTGACGTGAAAGGCTCTAAACATAGACACTAAGAAAAGTCAGTCTTCATGTACTTAAGTCGGATAGAGACTTTGGTATTAAATTCCGATGCAATTTTTGTGTTTCATCGTCAAGGTGAAGGTTCAAGGGATACAGTAAACCTGAAGTGTAGCATCGCAATCTAAAACTGGTGACACAGGAAAGGTTCAAAACATAGACACTAGGAAAAGTCAATCTTCTTGTTCTTAAGTCGGCATTGTGCCTTTTGTATTTTATTCCGATGCAATTTCTGTGTTTCATCGACAATGTGAAGAGCCAAGGGATACAGTATACCTGAAGGCAAGCATCGGTATCTAAAGCTTGTGACACAGGGAAGGCTCAAATCATAGACAGTAGGGAGTCTCAGTCTTCTTGTACTTAAGTCGGCATTGTACCCTTTGTATTTAATTCAGATGCAATTTCTGTCTTTCATCGTCAATGTGAAGGTCAAAGGGATACAGTAAACCTGCAGTTGTGCATCGGAATCTAAAACTGGTGACACAGGACCGGCTCGAAACATAGACACTATGAAAATTCAGTCTTCTTGTACTTAATTCGGCATTGTGCCTTTTGTATTTAATTCCGATGCAATTTCTGTGTTTCATCGTCGTAGGGAAGGTCCAAGGAATACAGTAAAACTGAAGTGAACCATAGGAATCTAAAACTGGTCCCACAGGGTAGGCTCATAACATAGAGAGTAAGAAGACTCAGTCGTCTTGTACTTAGGTCGCCATTGTACCTTTGTATTTAATTCAGATGCAATTTCTGACTTTCATCGTCAATGTGATTGTCCAAGGGATACAGTAAACCAGCAGTTGTGCATCGTAATCTGAAACTGGTGACACAGGGCAGGCTCGAATCATAGACACTATGAAAAGTCAGTCTTCTTGTACTTAAGTAAGCTTTGTGCATTTCGTATTTAATTCTGATGCAATTTCTGTGTTACAACGTCAAAGTGAAAGTCCAAGGGATACAGTAAACCTGAGGTGAAGCAACGGAATCTAAAACTGGTCACACAGGAGAGCCTCAAAGCGTAGACGGTAAGAAATCTCAGACCTCTTGTAGTTAAGTCGGCATTGTGCGTTTGTATTTAATTCCGATGCAATTATTGTGTTTCGTCGTCAAGTGAAGGTCCAAGGGATACAGTACACCTGAAGCGAAGCATCGGAATCTAAATCTGGTGACACAGGAAAGGCTAAAAATATATACAGTAAGAAGACTCAGTTTTCTTGTACTTAAGTCGGCATTGTGGATTTTGTATTGAATACCGATGCAATTCTTGTGTTTCAACGCCAATGTGAAGATCCAAGGGATACTGTAAACCTGAAATGAAGCATCGGAATCTAAAACTGGTCTCACAGGAAACGCTCAAATCGCAGACGGTACGAAGGCTCAGTCTTCTTGTAGTTAAGTCGGCATTGTGACTTTTGTATTTAATTCCGATGCAATTTCGGTGTTTCATCGTCAATGTGAAGGTCCAAGGGATACAGTAAACCAGCAGTTGTTCATCGGAATCTAAAACTGTTGACTCAGGGAAGACTCGAAAGATAGCCACTAAGAAAAGTCAGTCCACTTGTACTTAAGTCGGCATTGTGGCTTTGTATTTAATTCCGATGCATTTACTGTGTTGCATCGTCAATGTGAAGGTCCAAGGAATACAGTAAACCTGAAGTGAAGTATCGGAATCTAAAACCGGTCTCACAGGAAAGGCTGAAAGCATAGACGGTAAGAACTCTTTGTCTTCTTGTACTTAATTCGGCATTGTGCCTTTTGTATTTAATTCCGATGCGATTTCTGTGTTTCATCGTCAATGTGAAGAGCCAAGGGATACAGTAAACCTGAAGGGAAGCTTCGGAATCTAAAGCTGGTGACACAGGGAAGGCCCAAATCATAGGCTGTAAGAAGACTCAGTCTTCGTGTTGTTAAGTCGGCATTGTACACTTTGTATTTAATTCAGATGCAGTTTCTGTCTTTCATCGTCAATGTGAAGGTCCAAGGGATACAGTAAACCTGAAGTTGTGCACCGGAATCTAAAACTGGTGACACAGGACAGGCTGGAATCTTAGACACTATGAAAAGTCTGTCTTCTTGTACTTAAGACGGCATTGTGCATTTTGTATTTAATTCTGTTGCAATTTCTGTGTTTCATCGTCAAATTGAAAGTTCAAGTAATACAGAAAATCTGAAGTGAAGCATCGGAATCTAAAACTGGTATCACAGGAAACGCTCAAAGCATAGACGGTAAGAAGACTCAGACTTGTTGTACTTAAGTCGGCCTTGTGCCTTTCGTATTTAATTCCCATGCAGTTTTTGTTTCATCGTCAATGTGAAGGGCCAAGTGTACAGCCAACCTGAAGTGAAGCATCGTAATGTGGAGCTGGTGACACATGAAAGGTTAAAAATATATACAGTAAGAGGACTCAGTTTTCTTGTACTTAAGTCGGCTTGTGGATTTTGTATTTAATTCCGATGCAATTTCAGTGTTTCGTCGTCAATGTTAAGGTCCGAGGGCTACAGTAAACCTGAAGTGAAGAATCGTAGTCTAAAACTGATCTCACAAGTAAGGATCAAAACATAGCCACTAAGAAAAGTCAGTCCAATTGTACTTAAGTCGGCATTGTGCCTTCTGTATTTAATTCCGATGAAATTTCAGTCATTCATCGTCAATGTGAAGGTCCAAGGGATACAGGAAACCTGAAGTGAGGCATCTGAATCTATAACTGGCCTCCCAGGTAAGTCTCAGAACATTGACACTAAGACGAGTCAGTCCTCTTGTGCTTAATTCGGCATTGTGCCATTTGTATTTAATTCCGAAGCAATTTCTGTGTTTCATCGTCGTAGTGAAGGTCCAAGGGATACAATAACCAGAAGTGAAGCTTAAGAATCTAAAACTGGTCTCACAGGAAAGGGTGAAAAACATAGACAGCAAGAAGACTCAGTCTTTATGTACTTAAGTCGGCATTGTGCAGATTTGTATTTAATTCCGATGCTATTTCTGTGTTTCATCGCAAAGTGAAGGTCTAAGAGATGCAGTAATCCTGAGGTGAAGCATCGGAATGAAAAATTGGTCTCACAGGAAAGGCTCAAAACATAGACCGTTGGAAGACTCAATCTTCTTGTACTTAAGTCGGCATTGTGCCTTTGTATTTAATTCGGATGCAATTTCGGTGTTTCATCGTCAATGTGAAGGTCCAAGGGAAACAGTAAACCTGAAGAGAAGCATTGGAATAAAAAACTGGTGTCATAGGAAAGGCTAAAAACATAGACACTAAGAAAGGTCAGTCTTCTTGTACTTAAGTCGGCATTGTGCCTTTTGTATTTAATACCGATGCAATTTCGGTGTTTCATCGTCAATGTGAAAGTCCAAGGGATACAGTAAACCTGAAGTGAAGCATCGGAATCTAAAACTGGTCTCACAGCAAAGGCTCAAATCATAGACACTAAGGTAAGTCAGTCCTCTTGTCCTTAAGTGAGCATTGTGCCTTATGTATTAAATTCCGATTCACTTACTATGTTTCATTTTCAATGTGAAGGTCGAAGGGATACAGTATACCTGCAGTTGTGTTTCGGAATCTAAAATTGGGCTCACAGGAAAGGCTCAAAACATAGACAGTAGGAAGACTCAGTCTTCCTGTACTTTAGTCGGCGTTGTGACTTTTGTAATTAATTTCGATCCAATTTTTGTGTTTCATCGTCAAAGTGAAAGTCCAAGGGATACAGTTAGCCTGAAGTGAAGCATCGGAATCTACAACTGCTCTCACAGGTAAGGCTCAAAGCATTGACACAGGGAAATGTCAGTCCTCTTGTTCTTAAGTTGGCATTGTGCTTTTTGTATTAATTCCGATGCAATTACTGTGTTTCAGCGTCAATATGAAGGTCCAAGGGTTACAGTAAACCCTAAGTGAAGCAGCGGAATCTAAAACTGGTCTCACAGAGAAGGCTCAAATCATAGTCAGTGAGAAGACACAGTCTTCTAGTACTTATGACGGCATTGTGCCTTTTGCATTTAATTATGGTGCAATTTCTGTGCTTCATCGTCAAAGTGAAGGTCCAAGGGATACAGTAAACCAGAAGTGAAATATCGCAATCTAAACCTGGTCTCACAGGGAAGGCTAAAAACATAGACAGTAAGAAGACTAGGTCTTCTAGTACTTATGTCGGCATTGCGCCTTTTGTAATTAATTCCGATGCAGTATCTGTGTTTCATCGTCAATGTGAAGGTCCAAGGGATACAGGAAACCTGAAGTGAAGCATCGGCATCTACAACTGGTCTCACTGGTAAGGCTCAAAACATTGACATTTGGAAAAGTCAGTACTCTTGTACTTAAGTTGGCATTGTGCATTTTGCATTAAATCCCGATGCAGTTACTGTGTTTCATCGTCAATGTGAAGGTCCAGGTGTATATTAAACCAGCATTTGTGCATCGGAATCTAAAACTGGTGTGACATAAAAGGCTCTAAACATAGACACTAAGATAAGTCAGTCTTCTTGTACTTAAGTTGGCATTGTGCATTTTGTATTTAATTCCGATGCAATTACTGTGTTTCATCGTCAATGTGAAGGTCCAAGGGATACGGTATACCAGCAAATGTGCATCGGAATCGAAAACTGTTGGCACAGGAAAGGCTCAAAACATAGACACTAAGAAAAGTCAGTCTTCTTGTACTTAGGTTGGCATTGTGCATTTTGCATTTAATTCCGATGCAATTACTGTCTTTCATCGTCAATGTGAAGGTCCAAGGGATACAGTAAACCAGCAGTTGTTCGTCAGAATCTAAAACTGTTGACATAGGGAAGGCTCGAATCATAGACACTAAGAAAAGTCAGTCTACTTGTACTTAAGTCGGCATTGTGGCTTTTGTATTTAATTCCGATGCATTGACTGTGTTGCATCGTCAATGTGAAGGTCAAAGGGATACAGTAAATCTGCAGTTGTGCATCGGAATCTAAATCTGGTGACACAGGACAGGCTCGAAACAAAGACACAATGAAAAGTCAGTCTTCTTGTACTTAATTCGGCATTGTGCCTTTTGTATTTGATTCCGATGCAATTTCTATGTTCATCGTCGTAGGGAAGGTCCAAGGGATACAGTAAAACTGAAGTGAAGCATCGGAATCTAAAACTGGTGACCTAGGAAAGGCTCAAACATAGACACTAAGCAAAGTCAGTCTTCTTGTACTTAGATTGGCATTGTGGATTTTGCATTTAATTCCGATGGAATTACTGTGTTTCGTCGTCAATGTGAAGGTCCAAGGGATACAGTAAACCAGCAGTTGTTCATCAGAATCTAAAACTGTTGACATAGGGAAGGCTCGAATCATAGACACTAAGAAAAGTCAGTCTACTTGTACTTAAGTCGGCATTGTGGCTTTTGTATTTAATTCCGATGCATTGACTGTATTGCATCGACAATGTGAAGGTCCAAGGAATACAGTAGACCGAAATTGGAGCATCGGAATGTAAAACTGGTCTCACAGGAAAGGCTCAATGCATAGACGGTAAGAACTCTTTGTCTTCTTGTACTTAATTCGGCATTGTGCCTTTTGTATTTAATTCCGACGCAGTTACTGTGTTGCATCGTCAATGTGAAAGTCCAGTGGATACAGTAAACCAGCATTAGTGCATCGGAATCTAAAACTGGTGTGACATGAAAGGCTCTAAACATAGACACTAAGATAAGTCAGTCTTCTTGTTCTTAAGTTGGCATTGTGCTTTTGTATTTAATTCCGATGCAATTACTGTGTTTCATCGTCAATGTGATGGTCCAAGGGATACGGTATACCAGCAAATGTGCATCGGAATCGAAAACTGTTGGCACAGCAAAGGCTCAAAACATAGACACTAAGAAAAGTCAGTCTTCTTGTTTTTAAGTCTGCATTGAGACTTTGGTATTAAATTCCGATGCAATTTTCGTGTTTCATCGTCTAAGTGCAGGTCCAAGGGATACAGTAAACCTGAAGTGTAGCATCGCAATCCAAAACTGGTCTCACAGGGAAGGCTAAAAACATAGACAGTAAGAAGACTAGGTCTTCTAGTACTTATGTCGGCATTGCGCCTTTTTTAATTAATTCCGATGCAGTATCTGTGTTTCATCGTCAATGTGAAGGTCCAAGGGATACAGGAAACCTGAAGTGAAGCAACGGAATCTACAACTGGTCTCTCTGGTAAGGCTCAAAGCGTTGACATTTGGTAAAGTCAGTACTCTTGTACTTAAGTTGGCATTGTGCATTTTGCATTAAATCCCGATGCAGTTACTGTGTTTCATCGTCAATGTGAAGGTCCAGGTGATACATTAAACCAGCATTTGTGCATCGGAATCTGAAACTGGTGTGACATAAAAGGCTCTAAACATAGACACTAAGAAAAGTCAGTCTTCTTGTACTTAAGTTGGCACTGTGCATTTTGTATTTAATTCCGATGCAATTACTGTGTTTCATCGTCAATGTGAAGTTTCAAGGGATACGGTATACCAGCAGTTGTGCATCGGAATCTAAAACTGTTGACACAGGAAAGGCACAAAACATAAAGACTAAGAAAAGTCAGTCTTCTTGTACTTAAGTCGGCACTGAGACTTTGGAATTAATTCCGATGCAATTTTTGTGTTTCATCGTCAACGTGAAGGTCCAAGGGATACAGTAAACCTGAAGGGAAGCATCCCAATCTAAAACTGGTCTCACAGATAAGGCTCAAATAAAGACAGTAAGAAGACAAGGACTTCTAGTACTTATGTCGGCATTGTTCCGTTTGTATTTAATTCCGATGCAATTCCTGTGTTTCATCGTCAATGTGAAGTTTCAAGGGATGCAGTAAACCTGCAGTTGGGCATCGGAACCTAAGACTGTTGACACAGGAATGGCTCAAAGCATAGACACTAAGAATAGTCAGTCTTCTTGTAATTAAGTGGGCATTGAGACTTATGTATTAAATTCCGATGCAATTTTTGTGCTTCTTCGTCAAAGTGAAGGTCCAAGGGATACAGTAAACCTGATGTGAAGCATCGCAATTTAAAACTGGTCTCACAGGAAGGGCTCTAAACATATACAGTAAGAAGACTAGGTCTTCTAGCACTTATGTCGGCATTGTGCCTTTTGTAATAAATCCGATGCAATTCCTGTGTTTCATCGTCAATGTGAAGTCCCAAGGGATGCAGTAAACCTGCAGTTGTGCATCAGAATCTAAAACTGGTGACACAGGAATGGCTCGAAACATAGACACTAAGAAAAGTCAGTCTCCTTGTACTTACGTCGGCATTGTGCCTTTTATAATTAATTCCGATGCAATTTTTGTGTTTCATAGTCAATGTGAAGGTCCAAGGGATACAGTAAAACTGAAGTGAAGCATTAGCATCTAAAACTGGTCTCATAGATAAGATTCAAAACATAGACAGTAAGAAAACTCAGTCTTCTTGTACCTAAGTCGGCATTGTACATTTTGTATTTAATTCAGATGCAATTCCTGTCTTTCATCGTCAATGTGAAGGTTCAACGGATACAGTAAACCTGAAGTGAAGATTCGGAATCTAAAACTGGTCTCACAGGAAGGGGGTCAAATCATAGATACAAAGCAAAGTCAGTCGTCTACTATTTATGTCGGCATTGTGCTTTTTGTATTTAATTCCGATGCAATTTCTGTGTCTCTTCGTCAATGTAAAGGTCCCAGGGATGCAGTAAATCTGCAGTTGTGCATCAGAATCTAAAACTGGCGACACAGGTTAGGCTCAATACATGTACACTAAGAAAAGACAGTCTTCTTGTACTTAAGTGGGCATTGTGCATATTGTATTTAATTCCGATGCAATTACTGTGTTTCATCGTCAAGTGAAGGTCCAAGGGATACAGTAAACCTGAAGAGTGGCATCGGAATCTAAAACTGGTGACTTAGGAAAGGCTTATAACATAGACACTAAGCAAAGTCAGTCTTCCTGTTATTAAGTCGGCATTGTGCCCTTTGTATTTAAATCCGATGCAATTTTTGTGTTTCATCGTCAAGGTGACGGTCCAAGGGATACAGTAAACCTGAAGTGTAGCATCGCAATCTAAAACTGGTGACACAGGAAAGGTTCGAAACATAGACACTAGGAAATGTCAGTCTTCTTGTACTTAAGTCGGCATTGTGCCCTTTATAATTAATTCCCATGCAATTTTTGTGTTTCATTGTCAAAGTGAAGGTCCAGGGGATACAGTAAACCAGAAGTGAAGCTTAAGAATCTAAAACTTGTCTCACAGGAAAGGGTGAAAAACATAGACAGCAAGAAGACTCAGTCTTTTTGTACTTAAGTCGGCATTGTGCCTTTTGTATTTATTCCGATGCTATTTCTGTGTTTCTTCGTCAAAGTGAAGGTCTAAGAGATACAGTAATCCTGAGGTGAAGCATCGGAATGAAAAACAGGTCTCACAGGAAAGGCTCAAAACATAGACCGTTGGAAGACTCAATCCTCTTGTACTTAAGTCGGCATTGTCCCTTTTGTATTTTATTCCGATGCTATTTCTGTGTTTCATCGTCAAAGTGAAGGTGTAAGAGATACAGTAATCCTGAGGTGAAGCATCGGACTGAAAAACTGGTCTCACAGGAAAGGCTCAAAACGTAGACCGTTGGAAGACTCAATCCTCTTGTACTTAAGTCGGCATTGTGCCTTTTGTATTTTATTCCGATGCAATTTCTGTGTTTCATCGTCAATGTGAAGGGCCAAGGTATACAGTATACCTGAATGCAAGCTTTGGTATCTAAAGCTTGTGACACAGGGAAGGCTCAAATCATAGACAGTAGGGAGTCTCAGTCTTCTTGTACTTAAGTCGGCATTGTACCCTTTGTATTTAATTCAGATGCAATTTCTGTCTTTCATCGTCAATGTGAAGGTCAAAGGGATACAGTAAACCTGCAGTTGTGCATCGGAATCTAAAACTGGTGACACAGGACAGGCTCGAAACATAGACACTATGAAAAGTCAGTCTTCTTCTACTTAATTCGGCATTGTGCCTTTTGTATTTAATTCCGATGCAATTTCTGTGTTTCATCGTCGTAGGGAAGGTCCAAGGGATACAGTAAAACTGAAGTGAAGCATCGGAATCTAAAACTGGTCCCACAGGGTAGGCTCAAAACATAGAGAGTAAGAAGACTCAGTCGTCTTGAACTTAGGTCGCCATTGTACCTTTGTATTTAATTCAGATGCAATTTCTGACTTTCATCGTCAATGTGATTGTCCAAGGGATACAGTAAACCAGCAGTTGTGCATCGTAATCTGAAACTGGTTACACAGGTCAGGCTCGAATCATAGACACTATGAAAAGTCAGTCTTCTTGTACTTAAGTCGGCATTGTGCATTTCGTATTTAATTCTGATGCAATTTCTGTGTTACATCGTCAAAGTGAAAGTCCAAGGGATACAGTAAACCTGAGGTGAAGCAACGGAATCTAAAACTGGTCACACAGGAGAGCCTGAAAGCGTAGACGGTAAGAAGTCTCAGACTTCTTGTAGTTAAGTCGGCATTGTGCGTTTGTATTTAATTCCGATGCAATTACTGTGTTTCGTCGTCAAGTGAAGGTCCAAGGGATACAGTAAACCTGAAGTGAAGCATCGGAATCTAAATATGGTGACACAGGAAAGGCTAAAAATATATACAGTAAGAAGACTCAGTTTTCTTGTACTTAAGTCGGCATTGAGGATTTTGTATTGAATACCGATGCAATTCCTGTGTTTCAACGTTAATGTTGTGATCCAAGGGATACTGTAAACCTGAAATGAAGCATCGGAATCTGAAACTGGTCTCACAGGAAAGGCTCAAAACGTAGACGGAACGAAGACTCAGTCTCCTGTAGTTAAGTCGGCATTGTGCCTTTTGTATTTAATTCCGATGCAATTTCGGTGTTTCATCGTCAATGTGAAGGTCCAAGGGATACAGTAAACCAGAAGAGAAGCATCGGAATCAAAATCTGGAGTCATAGGAAAGGCTCTAAACATAGACACTAAGAAAATTCAGTCTTCTTGTACTTAGGTTGGCATTGTGCATTTTGCATTTAATTCCGATGCAATTACTGTGTTTCATCGTCAATGTGAAGGTCCAAGGGATACAGTAAACCAGCAGTTGTTCATCGGAATCTAAAACTGTTGACACAGGGAAGACTCGTAAGATAGACACTAAGAAAAGTCAGTCTACTTGTACTTAAGTCGGTATTGTGCCTTTGTATTTAATTCCGATGCATTTACTGTGTTGCATCGTCAATGTGAAGGTCCAAGGGATATAGTAAACCTGAAGTGAAGTATCGGAATCTAAAACCGGTCTCACAGGAAAGGCTGAAAGCATAGACGGTAAGAACTCTTTGTCTTCTTGTACTTAATTCGGCATTGTGCCTTTTGTATTTAATTCCGATGCGATTTCTGTGTTTCATCGTCAATGTGAAGGGCCAAGGGATACAGTAAACCTGAAGGGAAGCTTCGGAATCTAAAGCTGGTGACACAGGGAAGGCCCAAATCATAGGCTGTAAGAAGACACAGTCTTCTTGTTCTTAAGTCGGCATTGTACACTTTGTATTTAATTCATCTGCAGTTTCTGTCTTTCATCGTCAATGTGAAGGTCCAAGGGATACAGTAAACCTGCAGTTGTGCATCGGAATCTAAAACTGGTGACACAGGACAGGCTCGAAACATAGACACTATGAAAAGTCAGTCTTCTTGTACTTAATTCGGCATTGTGTCTTTTGTATTTAATTCCGATCCAATTTCTGAGTTTCATCATCGTAGTGAAGGTCCAAGGGATACAGTAAAACTGAAGTGAGGCATCGAAATCTAAAACTGGTCTCACAGGGAAGGCTCAAAACATAGAGAGTAAGAAGACTCAGTCTTCTTGTACTTAAGGCGGCATTGCACCTTTTGTATTTAATTCAGATACTATTTCTGTCTTTCTTCGTCAATGTGAAGGTCGAAGGGATACAGTAAACCTGAAGTTGTGCACCGGAATCTAAAACTGGTGACACAGGACAGGCTTGAATTTTAGACACTATGAAAAGTCAGTCTTCTTATACTTAAGTCGGCACTGTGCATTTTGTATTTAATTCTGTTGCAATTTCTGTGTTTCATCATCAATGTGAAGGTAAAACGGATACAGTAAACCTTAAGAGAAGCATCGGAAACTAAAGCTGGTGACACAGGAAAGGTTCAAAATATAGTCAGTTATAAGTCTCAATCTTCTTGTACTTAAGTCAGCATTGTGGCTTTTGTATTTAATTCCGATGCAATGTCAGTGCTTAATCGTCAATGTGAAGGTCCAAGGGATACAGTAAACCTGACGTGTAGCATCGGAATCTAAATCTGGTCTCAGAGGGAAGACTCGTAACATAGACAGCAAGAAAACTCAGTCTTCTTCTACTTTAGTCGTCATTGTGCCCTTTGTATTTAATTCCAATGCAATTTCAGTGTTTCATCGTCCATGCGAAGGTCCAAAGGGTAAATCAAACCTGAAGTGAAGCATCGGAATCTGCAACTGGTCTCACAGGTAAGGGTCAAAACATTGACACTAAGAAAACTCAGTCTTCTTCTACTTTAGTCGGCATTGTGCCCTTTGTATTTAATTCCAATGCAATTTCAGTGTTTCATCGTCCATGCGAAGGTCCAAAGGGTAAATCAAACCTGAAGTGAAGCATCGGAATCTGCAACTGGTCTCACAGGTAAGGGTCAAAACATAGACACTAAGAAAAGTTAGTCTTCTTGTACTTAAGTCGGCATTGTGAATTTTGTATTGAATTCCGATGCAATTTCGGTGTTTCATCGTCAATGTGAAGGTCCAAGGGTTACAGTAAACCTGAAGTGAAGCATCGGAATCTAAAACTGGTCTCACAGGAAAGGCTCATTTCCTTGACGGTAAGAAGACTCAGTCGTCTTGTACTTAAGTCTTCATTGTGCCATTTATATTTATTTCCGATGCAATTTCTGTGTGTCGTCGTCTATGTGAAGTTCCAAGGGATACAGTAAACCTGAAGTGAAGCATCGTTATCTAAAACTGGTCTCACAGTAAAATCTCAAATCATAGACACTAAGAAAAATCAGTCTTCTTGTAATTAAGTCCGCATTGTGAGTTTTGTATTAAATTCCGATGCAATTACTGTGTTTCATTTTAAATGTTAAGGTCCAAGTGATACAGTATACCTGCAGTTGTGCATCGGAAACTAAGACTGGTCTCACAGGAAAGGCTCAATACATAACCAGTAAGAAGACTCATGCTTCTTGTACTTAAGTCAGCATTGTGACTTTTGTATTTAGTTCCGATGTTTTTTTTGTGTTTCATCGTCAAAGTGAAAGACCAAGGGATACAGTAAAACTGAAGTGAAACATTGGAATGTAAAACTGGTCTCACAGGAAAGGGTCAAAACATAGACGGTAAGGAGTCTCAGTCTTCTTGTACTTGAGTCGCCAATGTGCCTTTTGTATATAATTCCGATGCAATTTTTGTGTTTCATCGTCAATGTGAAGGTCAAGGGACACAGTAAACCTGAAGTGAAGGATCGGAATCTAAAACTGGTTTCACGGGAAAGGCTCAACATTTTGACGGTAAAAAGAGTCAGTCTTCTTGTAGTTAAGTCGGCATTGTGCCTTTTGTATTTAATTCGGGTGCAGTTTCTGCGTTTCATCGCGAAGTTAATGTCCAAGGGATACAGTAAACCTGAAGTGAAGCATCAGAATCTGAAACTGGTTTCACAGGAAATGCTCAAAACAAAGACATTAAGAAAAGTCAGTCTTCTTGCACTTATGTCGGCATTGTGCCTTTTGTATTTAGTTCCCGTGCCATTACTGTGTTTCATCGTCAATGGGAAGGTCCACGGGATTCAGTAAACCTGAAGAGAAGCATCGGAATCCAAACCTGGTGAAATAGGAAAGGCTCAAAACATAGACACTAAGACAAGTAAGTCTCCTTGTACTTAAGACGGCATTGTGAATTTTGTATTTAATTCCGATGCAATTTCTGTGTTTCATCGTCAATGTTATGGTCCAAGGGTTACAGTAAACCTGAAGTGAAGGATAGGAATCTAAAACTGGTCTCACAGGAAAGGCTCATTACATAGCCAGTAAGAAGAATCATGCTTCTTGTACTTAAGTCGGCATTGTGACTTTTGTAATTAATGCCGTTGTAATTTTTGTGTTTCATCGTGAAAGTGAAAGGCCAAGGTATACAGTAAACCTGAAGTGAAGCATCGGAATCTAAAACTGGTCTCGCAGGAAAGGCCCAAAACATAGACGGTAAGGAGACTGGGTCTTCTTGTACTTGAGTCGGCAATGTGCCTTTTGTATTTAATTCCGATGCAATTGTTGTGCTTCATCGTCAAAGTGAAGGACCAAGGGACACAGTAAACCTGAAGTGAAGGATAGAAATCTAAAACTGGTCTCAGAGGAAAGGCTCAAATCATAGATGGTAAGAAGAATCAGTCTTCTCGTAACTGAGTCGTCATTGTGCCTTTTGCATTTAATTCCAATTCAATTTCTGTGTTTCATCGTCAATGTGAAAGTCCAAGGGACACAGTAAACCAGAAGTGAAGAATCGGAATCTAAAACTGGTCAGACAGGTAAGGGTCAAAACTTTGACACTAAGAAATTTCTTTTTTCTTGTACTTAAGCCGGCATTGTGCCATTTGTGTTCAATTCCGTTGCAATTACAGTGTTTCATCGACAATGTGAATGTCCAGGGGATACAGTAAACCAGCAGTTGTGCATCGTAATCTGAAACTGGTGTCACATGAAAGGCTCAAAACTTAGACACTAAGAAAAGTCAGTCGTTTTGTACTTAAGTATTCATTGTGCCTTTTGTATTTAATTCCGGTGCAATATTGGTGTTTCATCGTCAATGTGAAGGTCCGAGTGATACAGTAAACCTGAAGTGAAGCATCGGAATCTAAAACTGGTCTCACAGCAAAGGCTCAAAACATAGACAGTGAGAAAACTCAGTCTTCTTGTACTTAAGTCGGCATTGTGCCCTTCGTATTTAATTCCGAAGCAATATTTGTATTTCATCGTAAAGTGAAAATCCAAGGCATACAGTAAACCTGAAGTGAAGCATCGGAATCTAAAACTGGTCTCACAGCAAAGGCTCAAAACATAGACACTCAGAAAAGTCAGTCTTCTTGTACTTAATTCTGCATTGTGCCTTTTGTATTAAATTTCGATACAAATTTTGTGTTTCATCGTGAAAGTGAACGTCCAAGGGATACAGATAACTTGAAGTGACGCATCGCAATCTAAGACTGGTCTCAGAAGTATGGTTCAAAATATAGAATACTCAGTCTTCTTGCACTAACGTCGGCGTTGTGCCTTTTGTATTTAATTCCGATGCAATTCCTGTGTTTCATCGTCAATGTGAAGGTTTCAGGGATACAGTAAATCTGCAGTTGTGCATCAGAATCTAAAACTGGTGACACAGGACGGGCTCGAAGCATAGACACTAAGAAAAGCAGCCTTTTTGCACATAAGTCGGCATTATTCCTTTTGTATTTAATTCCGATGCAATTTCTGTGTTTCATCGTCAATGTGAAGGTCGAAGGGATACAGTAAATCTCCAGCTGTGGATCGGAATCTAAAACTGGGGAAACAGGAAAAGCTCAAATCATAGACACTAAGAAAAGTCAGTCTTCTTGTACTTAAGTTGACATTGTGCCTTTTGTATTTAATTCTGATGCAATTTAGGTGTATCATTGTCAATGTGAAGGTCCAAGGGATTCAGTAAACCTGAAGTGAAGAATCGGAATCTAAAACTGGTCTCACAGGGAAGCCTCAAAACATAGACAGTAAGAAGACTCAGTCTTCTTGTACTTAAGCCGGCATTGTGCCTTCTGTATTTAATTCCGATGCAATTTTTGTGTTTCATCGTCAAAGTGCCGGTCCAAGGGATACAGTAAACCTGAAGTGAAGCATCGGAATCTAAAACTTCTTTCACAGGAAAGGCTCAAATTGTAGACGATAAGAAGAGGCAGTCTCCTTGTAGTAACGTCGGCATTGTGCCTTTTGTATTTAATTCCGATGCAATTTCTGTGTTTCATCGTCAATGTGGAGGCCCAAGGTATACAGTAAACCTGCAGTTGTGCATCGGAGTCTAAAACTGGTGACACAGGACAGGCTCGAAACATAGACACTATGAAAAGTCAGCCTTGCAGTACTTAAGTCGGCATTGTGCCTTTTGTATTTTATTCCGACGCAACTTCTGTGTTTCATCGACAAAGTGAAGGGACAAGGGATACAGTAAATCTCCAGTTGTGCATCCTAATCTAAAACTGGTGTGACATGAAAGGCTCAAATTATAGACACTAAGAAAAGTCAGTCTTCCTCTACTTAAGTCGGCATTGTGCCTTTTGTACTTAATTCCGATGCAATTTCAGTGTTTCATCGTCAATGCGAAGGTCGAAGGGATGCAGTAAATCTCCAGTTGTGCTTCGGAATCTAAAACTGGGGACACAGGAAAAGCTCAAAACATAGACACTAAGAAAAGTCAGTCTTCTTGCACTTAAGGCGGGATTGTGCCTTTTGTATTTAATTCCGATGCAATTTTTGTGTTTCATCGTCAAACTGTAGGTCCAAGGAATACAGTAAATCTGAAGTGAAGCATCGGAATCTAGAACTGGTCTCACAGCAAAGGCTCTAATCGTAGACACTAAGAAAAGTCAGTCTTCTTGTACTTAAGTCCGCATTGTGCCTTCTGTATTAAATTCCGATGCAATTATTGTGTTTCATTTTAAATGTGAAGGTCCAAGGGATACAGTATACCTACAGTTGTGCATCGGAATCTGAGACTGGTCTCACAGGAAAGGCTCAAAACATCGACGGTAAGGAGACACAGTCTTCTGTTAATTCAGTCGTCATGGTGCCTTTTGTATTAATTTCCGATGCAATTTCTGTGTTTCATCGTCAATGTGAAAGTCCAAGGGATACAGTACTCTTACAGTTGTGCTTCGGAATCTAAAACTGGTGACACAGGATATGCTGGAAACATAGACACTAAGAAAAGTCAGTCTTCTTGTACTTAAGTCGGCATTGTGCCTTTGCTATTTAATTCCGATGCTATTTCCGTGTTTCATCTTCAAAGTGAAGGTAAAACGGATACAGTAAACCTTAAGAGAAGCATCGGAAACTAAAGCTGGTGACACAGGAAAGGCTCAAAACATAGACAGTAATAAGTCTCAATCTTCTTGTACTTAAGTCAGCATTTTGGTTTTTGTATTTAATTCCGATGCAATGTCAGTGCTTAATCGTCAATATGAAGGTCCAAGGGATACAGTAAACGTGACGTGTAGCTTCGGAATCTAAATCTGGTCTCAGATGGAAGACTCGTAACATAGACAGCAAGAAAACTCAGTCTTCTTCTACTTTAGTCGGCATTGTGCCCTTTGTATTTAATTCCAATGCAATTTCAATGTTTCATCGTCAATGCGAAGTTCCAAAGGGTAAATCAAACCTGAAGTGAAGCATCGGAATCTGCAACTGGTGTCACAGGTAAGGGTCAAAACATTGACACTAAGAAAAGTCAGTGTTCTTGTACTTAAGTCGACATTGTGCCTTTTGTATTTAATTCCGTAGCAATTACTGTGTTTCATCGACAATGTGAATGTCCATGGGATACAGTAAACCAGCAGTTGTGCATCGGAATCTAAAACTGGTGTCACATGAAAGCCAAAATTCACAGACTCTAAGAAAAGTCAGTCTTCTTGAACATAAGTCGGCATTGTGGCTTTTGTACTTTATTTCGATGCAATTTCACTGTTTCTTGGTCAATGTGAAGGTCGAAGGGATCCATTTAATCTCCAGTTGTGCATCCGAAACTAAAACTGGGGACACAGGAAAAGCTCAAAACATAGACTGTAAGAAAAGTCAGTACTCTTGTACTTAAGTCGGCATTGTGCCTTTTGTATTTAATTCCCACGCAATTTCTGTGTTTCATCGTCAATGTGAAGGTCCAAGAGATACAGTTAACCCATAGTTGTGAATCGGAATCTACATCTGGTGACACAGGAAAGGCTGGAAACATAGACACTAAGATAAGTCAGTCTTCTTGTACTTAAGTCACCATTGTGCCTTTTGTATTTAAGTCTGGTGCAATTCCGCTGTCTCATCGTCAAAGTGAAGGTCCCAGGAATACAGTAAACCTGAAGTGAAGCATCGGAATCTAAAACTTGTCTCACAGGAAAGGCTCAAAACATAGACCGTAAGAAGACTCAGTCTTCTTGTACTTAAGTCGGCATTGTGCCATTTGTCTTTCATTCCGATGCTATATCTGTGCTTCATCGGCAAAGTGAAGGTCGAAGGGATACAGTAAACCTGAAATGAAGTATCGGAATCTAAAACTGGTTTCACAGGAAAGGCTCAAAACATAGACAGTCAGAAGACTCAACCTTCTTTTACTTTAGTCGGCATTGTGCCTTTTGTATTTAATTCCGATGCAATTTCTGTGTTTCATCGTCAAAGTGAATGTCCAAGGTAAACAGTAAACCTGTAGCGAAGCATCGCAATCTAAAAATGGTCTCACAGGAAAGGCTCAAAACATAGACACTAAGATAAGTCAGTTTTCTTGTACTTATGTTGGCATTGTGCTTTTGTATTTAATTCCGGTGCAATTGCTGTATTTCATCGTCAATGGGAAGGTCCACAGGATACAGTAAACCTGAAGAGAGCATCGGAATCTAAAACTGGTGACATAGATAAGTCTCAAAACATAGACACTAATAAAAGTTAGTCTTCTCTTACTTAAGTCGGCATTGTGAATTTTGTATTTAATTCCGATGCAATTTCGGTGTTTCATCGTCAATGTGAAGGTCCAAGGGTTACAGTAAACCTGAAGTGAAGCATCGGAATCTAAAACTGGTCTCACAGGAAAGGCTGAAAGCATAGCCAGTAAGAAGACTCATGCTTCATGTATTGAAGTCGGCATTGTGACCTCTGTATTTAATTCCGATGCAATTTTGTGTTTCATCGTGAAAGTGAAAGTCCAAGGGATACGGTAAACTCAAGTGAAGCATCGGAATCTAAAACTGGTCTCACAGGAAAGGCTCAAACGTAGACGGTAAGGAGACTCTGTCTTCTAGTACTAGAGTCGGAATTGTGCCTTTTGTATTTAATTCCGATGCAATTTTTGTGTTTCAGCGTCAAAGTGAAGGTCCAAAGGATACAGTAAACCGGAAGTGAAGCATCGGAATCTAAAACTGGTCTCACAGGAAAGGCTCAAAACATAGATAGTTAGAAGACTCAGTCAACTTGTACTTATGTCGCCATTGTGACTTTTGTATTTAATTCCTATGCAAATTTTGTGTTTCATCGTGAAAGTGAACGTCCAAGGGATTCAGTTTACCTGAAGTGAAGCATCGGAATCCAAAACTGGTCTCAGAAGTATGGTTCAAAGCATAGACGTAAGAAGACTCAGTTTCTAGTACTTACATCGGCATTGTGCCTTTTGTATTTAATTCCAATGCAATTTCTGTGTTTCATCGTCCATGTGAAGTTCCCAGGGATACAGGAAATCTGCAGCTGAGCATCAGAATCTAAAACTAAACTCACAGGAAAGGCTTAATATTTGGACGGTAAGAAGAGTCAGTCTTCTTGTAATTTCTGTGCTTCATCGGCAAAGTGAAGATCGAAGGGATACAGTAAACCTGAAGTGAAGCTTCGGATTTTAAAACTAATCTCACAGGAAAGGCTCAAAGCAAAGACGGTACGAAAAGGCAGTCTAATTGTACTTAAGTCTCCATTTGGCATTTTGTATTTAATTCCGATGCAATTTTTGCTTTTCATTGCCAATGAGAAGATGTAAGGGATACTGTAAACCTGGAGTGAAGCATCTGTTTCTAAAACTGGTCTCACATGGATGGCTCAAAATATATAGACGGTAAGAACGGTCAGTCTTCTTGTAGTTAAGTCGGCATTGTCCTTTTGCAATTAAATTCCGATGAAATTTCTGGGTTTCTTCGTCCAAGTGAAGGTCCAAGGGATACAGTAAACCTGAGGTGAAGCATCAGAATCTGTAACCGGATTCACAGGAAAGGCTCAAAACATTGATACTAAGAAACGTCAGTCTTCTTGTACTTAAGTCGGCATTGTGCCATTTGTATTTAATTTCGATGCAGTTTCGGTGTTTCACCATCAAAGTGAAGGTCAAAGGGATACAGTAAACCCGAAGTGAAGCATCGGAATCTAAAATTGGTCTCACAGGGTAGGCTAAATACATAGACAGTAAGAAGACTCTGCCTTCTTGTCCTTAATTCGGCATTCTGCCTTTTGTATTTAATTCCGATGCAATTTCTGTGTATCATCGTCAATGTGAAGGTCCAAGGAATCCAGTAAACTTGCAGTTGTGCATCGGAATCTGAAACTGGTGACACAGGACACGCTCGAATCATAGACACTAAGAAAAGTTAGGTTTTTTGTACTTAAGTACCCATTGTGACTTTTGTATTTAATTCCGATGCAAATTCTGTGTTTCATCGTCAATGTTAAGGTTGAAGGGAGACAGTAAATCTGCAGTTGTGCATCGGAATCTAAAACTGGGGACACAGGAAAAAATCAAATCATAGACACTAAGAAAAGTCAGTCTTCTTGTACTTAAGTTGGCATTGTGCCTTTTGCATTTACTTCTGATGCAATTTCGGTGTATCATCGTCAATGCGAAGTTCCAAGGGATTCAGTAAACCCGAAGTGAATCATCGGAATCGAAAACTGGTCTCACAGGGAAGCCTCAAAATGTAGACCGTAAGATGACTCAATCTTCTTGTACTTAAGCCGGCATTGTGCCTTTTGTATTTAATTCCGATGCAATTTTTGTGTTTCATCGGCAAAGTGAAGGTCGAAGGGATACAGTAAACCTGAAGTGAAGCATCGGAATCTAAAACATCTTTCACAGGAAAGGCTCAAATTGTAGACACTAAGATGAGGCATTCTCCTTGTAGTTAAGTCGGCATTGTGCCTTCTGTATTTGATTCCGATGCGATTTCTGTGTTTCATCGTCGAAGTGAAGGTCCAAGGATACAGTAAACCTCAAGTGTGGCATTGGAATCTAAAACTGGTTTCACAGGAAAGGCTCAAACGTATACACTATGAAAAGTCAAACTTCTTGTACTTAAGTCGGCATTGGGCCTTTTGTATTTAATTACGATGCAATTTCTGTGCTTCATCGGCAAAGTGAAGATCGAAGGGATACAGTAAACCTGAAGTGAAGCTTCGGATTTTAAAACTAATCTCACAGGAAAGGCTCAAAGCAAAGACGGTACGAAAAGGCAGTCTAATTGTACTTAAGTCTCCATTTGGCATTTTGTATTTAATTCCGATTCCATTTTTGCGTTTCATCGCCAATGAGAACATCTAAGGGATACTGTAAACTTGGAGTGAAGCATCTGTTTCTAAAACTGGTCTCACATGGATGGCTCAAAATTTAGACGGTAAGAACGGTCAGTCTTCTTGTAGTTAAGTCGGCATTGTCCTTTTTCTATTAAATTCCGATGTAATTTCTGTGTTTCTTCGTCCAAGTGAAGGTCCAAGGGATACAGTAAACCTGAGGTGAAGCATCGAATCTGTAACCGGTTTCACAGGAAAGGCTCAAAACATTGACACTAAGAAATGTCAGTCTTCTTGAACTTAAGTCGGCATTGTGCCTTATGTATTTAATTCTGATGCAATTTCGGTGTATCATCGTCAATGTGATGGTCCAAGGGATTAAGTAAACCTGAAGTGAAGCATCGGAATCTAAAACTGGTCTCACAGGAAAGGCTCAAAGCATAGACAGTAAGATGACTCAGTCCTCTGGCACTTAAGTCGGCATCGTGCGTTTTGTATTTCATTCCGATGCAATTTCTGTGTTTCATCGTCAGTGTGAAGGTCCAAGTGATACAGTAAACCTGAAGTGTGGCATCGGAATCTAAAACTGGTGTCAGAAGTATGGCTCAAAACATACACGGTAGAAGACTCAGTCTTCTTGTACTTAAGTTGGCATTGTGCATTTTATATTTAATTCCGATGCAATTTCCGTGTTTCCTCGTCAATGTGAAGGTCGAAGGGATACAGTAAACCTCCTGTTGTGCTTCGGAATCTAAAACTGGCGACACAGGAAAAGCTCAAATCATAGACACTAACAAAAGTCAGTCTTCTTGAACATATGTCGGTATTGTACATTTTGTATTGAATTCCGGTGCAAATACTGTGTTTCATCGTCAATGTGAAGGTGCAAGGGATACTGT
This sequence comes from Schistocerca serialis cubense, assembly GCF_023864345.2. Taxonomy (NCBI): domain Eukaryota; kingdom Metazoa; phylum Arthropoda; class Insecta; order Orthoptera; family Acrididae; genus Schistocerca; species Schistocerca serialis. The sequence goes on along the minus strand of NC_064644.1, from coordinate 623,426,255 downwards.
TAACCTGAAGTGAGGAATCGGAATCTAAAACTGGTCTCACAGCAAAGGCTCAAAACATAGACACTAAGAAAAGTCAGTCTTCTTGTACTTAAGTCGGCATAGTGACTTTTGTATTTAATTCAATTGCAATGTTTGTGTTTCACCGTCAAAGTGAACTTCCAATGGATACAGTTAACCTGAAGTGAAGCAACGGAATCTGAAACTGGTCGCCGAAGTATGGCTCTAAACATAGACGGTAAGAAGACTCAGTCTTATTGTACTTAAGTCGGCATTGTGCCTGTTGTATTTTTCTCCGATCCATTTTCTGTGTTTCATCGTCAATGTGAAGGTCCAAGGAATACAGTAAACCTGAAGTGAAGTATCGGAATCTAAAACTGGTCTCACAGGAAAGACTCAAAACATAGACACTAAGAAAAGTCAGTCCTTTTGTACTTAAGTCGGCATTCTGCCTTTTGTATTTAATTCCGATGCAATTACTGTGTTTCATCGTCAATGTGATGGTCCTAGGGGCACAGTAAACCAGCAGTTCTGCAACAGAATCTAAAACCGGTGACACAGGAAAGGCTCAAAACATAGACAGTAAGAAGACTCAGTGTTCTTGTACTTTAGTCGGCTTGTGCCTTTTGTATTTAATTCCGAACAATTTCTGTGTTTCATCGTCAATGTGAAGGTCCAAGGCATACAGTAAACGTCAAGTGAAGCATCGGAATCAAAAACTGGTCTCACAGTTAAGGCTCAAATCATAGACAGTAAGAAGACTCAGTCTTCTTGTACTTAAGTCGGCATTTTAACTTTTGTATTTAATTCCGATTTAATATCTATAATTCATCGTCAAAGTGAAGATCCAAGGGATACAGTAAACCTGAAGTGAAGCATCGTAATCTAAAAATGGTCTCACAGGAAAGACTCAAATCATAGACGGTAAGAAGACTCAGTCTTCTTGTACTTATGTCAGCATTGTGCGTTTTGTATTTAATTCCGATGCAATTTCTGTGTTTCATCGCCAAAGTGAAGTCGAAGGGATACAGTAAACCTGAAGTGAAGCGTCTGAATCTAAAACTGGTCTCACAGGAAAGGCTCAAAACATAGACGGTAAGAAGACTCAATATTCTTGTACTTAAGTAGGCATTGTGCATTTTGTATTTAATTCAGATGCAATTTCTGTATTTCATCGTCAAAGTGAAGGTCCAAGGTAAACAGTAAACCAGAAATGAAGCATCGGAATCTAAAACTGGTCTCACAGGAAGAGCTCAAAACACTGAAACTAACAAAAGTAAGTCTTCTTGTGCTTATGTCGGCATTGTGCCTTTTGTATTTAATTGCGATGCAATTTTTGTGTTTCATCGTCAAAGAGAAGGTTCAAGAGATACAGTAAACCTGAAGTGAAGCATCGGAATCTAGAACCAGTCTCACAGCAAAGGCTCAAAACATAGACAATAAGAAAAGTCAGTCTTCTTGTGCTTATGTCGGCATTGTGCCTTTTGTATTTACTTCCGATGCATTTACTGTGTTTCATCGACAATGTGAAGGTCTAAGGGATACAGAAAACCAGCAGTTGTGCAACGGAATCTGAAACTGGTGACACAGAAGAGGCTCAAAACATAGACACTAAGAAAAGTCAGTCTTCTTGTGCTTAAGTCGGCATTGTGCCTTTTGTATTTAATTCCAACGCAATTTTTGTGTCTCATCATCAAAGTGAAATCCAAAGGATACAGTATACCTGAGGTGAAGCATCGGAATCAAAAATTGGTCTCACACGGAAGGCTCAAATCATAGAAGGTAAGAGGACACAGTCTTCATGTACTTAAGTCGGCAATGAGCCTTTTGTATTTAATTCCGTTGCAATTTCTGTGTTTCATCGTCAATGTGAAGGTCCAAGGAATACAGTAAACCTGAAGGGAAGCATCGGAATCTAAAACTGGTGACATAGGAAAGGCCCAAAACATAGGCACTAAGAAAAGTCTGTCCCCTTGTACTTAAGTCGGCATTGTGCCCTTCGTATTTAATTCCGATGCAATGTCTGTGTTTCATCGTCAATGTGAAGGTCCAAGGCATACAGTAAACCTTCAGTTGTGCACCGGAAAATAAATCTGGGGAAAGAGGAAATGCTCGAAACATAGACACTAAGAAAAGTCAGTCTTCTTGTACTTAAGTCGGCATTGTGCCTTTGGTAATTAATTCCGATGCAATTTCTGTGTTTCGTCGACAATGTGAAGGTCCAAGTGATACAGTAAACCTGAATTGAATGATCGGAATCTGAAACTGGTCACACAGGAAAAGCTGAAATCATAGACGGTAAGAGGACTCAGTCTTCTTGTACTTAAGTCGGCATTGTGCCTTATGTAATTAATTCTGATGCAAGTTCTGTGTTTAATCGTGAATGTGAAGTTCCAAGGGATACAGTAAACCTGCTGTTGTGCAACGTAATCTAAAACTGGGGACACAGGAAAGGCTCGAAACTTAGACACTAAGAAGACTCAGTCTTCTTGTACTTAAGTCGGCATTGTGCCTTTTGTATTTAAATCTGATGCGATTTCTGTGTTTCATCGTCAATGTGAAGGTCCAAGGGATACAGTAAACCTGAAGTGAAGCATCGGAATCTAAAACTGGTCTCACAGGGAAGGCTCAAAACATAGACAATAAGATGACAAAGTCTTCTGGTACTTAAGTCAGGCTTGTGCCTTTTATATTTAATTCCGATGCAATTTCTGTGTTTCATCGGCAAAGTGAAGTTCCAAAGGATTCAGTAAAGCTGTAGTGAAGTATAGGAATCTAAAACTGGTCTCACAGGGAAGGATCAAAAAATAGACACTATGAAAAGTCAGTCATCTTGTACTTAAGTCGGCATTATGGCTTTTGTATACAATTCCGATGCAATTACTTTGTTTCATTATCACAATGACGGTCCAGGGGGTACACTAAACCTGAAGTGAAGCATCAGAATCTAAAACTGGTCTCACAGGAAAGGCTCAAAACAAAGACACTAAGAAAAGTCAGCCTTCTTGTACTTAAGGCGGCATTGAGCCTTTTATTTTCAATTCCGTGGCAATATTTGTGTTTCATAGTCAAAGTGAAGGTCCAAGGGATACAGTAAACCAGCAGTCGTGCATAGGATTCGAAAACTGGTGACGCAGGAAAGGCTGAACATAGATACTAAGTTAAGTCGGTCTTATTGTACTTAAGTCGGCATTGAGCCTTTTGTATTTAATTCTGAAGCAATTTTTGTGTTTCATCGTCAAAGTGAAGGTGCAAGGGATACAGTAAACCAGCAGTCGTGCATCGGATTCCAAAACTAGTGATGCAGGAGATGCTAAACGTAGACACTAAGATAAGTCAGCCTTATTGTACTTAAGTCGGCATTGTGCCTTTTGTATTTAATTCTGATGCAATTTTAGCGTTTCATCGTCAAAGTAAAGGTCCGAGGGATACAGTACATTGGACGTGAAACATCGGAACCTAAAACTGGTGACACAGGAAAGGCTAAAACTTAGACAATAAGAAGAATCAGTCTTCATGTACTTAAGTTGGCATTGTGCCTTTTGTATTTAATTCCCATGCAATTTCTGAGTTTCATCGTCAAAGTGAAGGTCCAAGGGAAACCGTAAATTGGATGTGATGCATGGGAATCTAAAACTAGTCTCACAGGAGAGGATCAAAACGTAGACGCTAAGAAAAGTCAGTCTTCTTGTACCTAAATCGGCATTGTGCCTTTTGTATTTAATTCCGATGCAATTACTGTGTTTCATCGTCAATGTGATGGTCTAAGTGATACAGAAAACCAGCAGTTGTGCATCGGAATCTAAAACGGGTGACACCAGGAAAGGCTCAAAACACAGTCACTACGAAACGTCGGTGTGCTGGTACTTAAGTCGGCATTGTGCTTTTTCTATTTAATTCCGATATAATTACTGTGTTTCATCGTCAATGTTAAGGTCCAAGAGATACAGTAAACCGGCAGTTGTGCATCGGAATATAAAAATGGTTACACAGGAAAGACTAGAAATATGGATAATAAGAAAAGTCAGTCTTCTTGTACTTCAGTCGGCATTGTGCCTTTTGTAATTAATTCCGATGCAATTTCTGTGTTACATCGTCAATGTGAAGGTCCAAGTGATACAGTAAACCTGAAGTGAAGCATCAGAAACTAAAACTGGTCTCACAGGAAAAGCTCAAATCATAGACGGTAAGAGGACTCAGTCTTCTTGTACTTAAGTCGGCATTGTGCCTTATGTATTTAACTCCGATGCAGTTTCTGTGTTTAATCGTGAATGTGAAGTTCCAAGGGAAACATTAACCTGCAGTTGTGCATCTGAATCTAAAACTGGTGACACAGGAAAGGCACAAAACATAGACACTAAAAAAGTCAGACTTCTTGTACTTAGGTCGGCATTGTGCATATTGTAATTATTTCCGATGCAATTTCTGTGTTTCATCGTCAATGTGAAGATCCAAGGGATACAGTAAACACGAAGTGAAGCATCGGAATCAAAAGCTGATCTCACAGAAAGGCTCAAAACATAAACACTAAGAAAAGTCAGTATTCTTGTACTTAATTCCGCATTGTGCCATTTATATTTAATTTCGATGCAATTACTATGTTTTATCATCAAAGTGAATGTCGAAGGGATACTGTAAACCAGCAGTTGTGCATCAGAATCTAAAACAGGTGACACAGGAAAGGCTCAAAACACAGACACTTAGAAAATTCATCCTTCTTGTACTTAAGTCGGCATTGAGCCTTTTGTATTTAATTCCGATCCAATTTTTGTGTTTCATCGTCTAAGTGAAGGTCCAAGGGAAACAGTCAACCAGAAGTGAAGCATCTGAATCTAAAACTGGTCTCACAGGAGTGGCTCAAATTACAGACAGTAAGAAGACCCAGTCTTCTTGTGCCTAAGTCGGCATTGTGCCTTTTGTATTGGATTCCGATGCTATTTCTGTGTTTCATCGTGAATGTGAAGGTCCAAGCGATACAGTAAACCTGAAGTGCAGCATCGGAATCTAAAACTGGTCTCACAGGGAAGGCTCAAATCATTGACAGTGGGAAGACACCGTCTTCTAGTACTTAAGTCGGCATTGAGCCTTTTGTATTTAATTCCGATGCAATTTTTGTGTTTCATCGTCAAAGTGGAGGTCCAAGAGATACAGTACATTGGACGTGATGCATCGCAACCTAAAACTGGTGACACAAGAAAGGCTCCAAACATAGACAGTAAGAAGACTCAGTCTTCTAGTACTTAAGTCGGCATTGTGCCTCTTGTATTTAATTCCGATGCAATTTCTGTGTTTCATCGTCAAAGAGAAGGTATAAGGGATACAATAAACCTGAAGTGAAGCATCGGAATCTAAAGCTGGTCTCACAGAAAAGCTCAAAACATAGACACTAAGAAAAGTTAGTCTTCTTGTACTTAAGGCGGCATTGAGCCTTTTATTTTTAATTCCGTGGCAATATTTGTGTTTCATCGTCAAAGTGAAGGTCCAAGGGATACAGTAAACGAGCAGTCGTGCATCGGATTCCAAAACTGGTGACGCAGGAAAGGCTAAATATAGACACTAAGTTAAGTCGGTCTTATTGTACTTAAGTCGGCATTGAGCCTTTTGTATTTAATTCCGATGCAATTTTTGTGTTTCATCGTCAAAGTGAAGGTCCAAGGGATACAGTAAACCAGCAGTCGTGCATCGGATTACAAAACTGGTAACACATGAAAGGCTAAACATAGACACTAAGATAAGTCAGTCTTTTTGTACTTAAGTCGGCATTGAGCCTTTTGTATTTAATTCTGATGCAATTTTTGTGTTTCATCGTCAAAGTGAAGGTGCAAGGGATACAGTAAACCAGCAGTCGTGCATCGGATTCCAAAACTGGTGACGCAGGAGATGCTAAACATAGACAGTAAGATAAGTCGGCCTTCTTGTACTTAAATCGGCATTGTGCCTTTTGTATTTAATTCCGATGCAATTACTGTGTTTCATCTTCAATGAGATGGTCCAAGGGATACAGAAAACCAGCAGTTGTGCATCGGAATCTAAAACTGGTGACACGAGGAAAGGCTCAAAACACAGCCACTACGAAACGTCGGTGTGCTGGTACTTAAGTCGGCATTGTGCCTTTTCTATTTAATTCCGATATAATTACTGTGTTTCATCGTCAATGTTCAGGTCCAAGAGATACAGTAAACCAGCAGTTCTGCATCGGAATCTAAAACTGGTGACATAGAAATGGCTCAAAACATTGACACTAAGATAAGTCAGTCATCTTGAACTTAAGTCGGCACTGTGCCTTTTGGTTTTAATTCCGATACAATTTCTGTGTTTCATCGTCAATGTGAAGGACAAAGAGATACAGTAAACCGGCAGTTGTGCATCGGAATATAAAAATGGTTACACAGAAAAGGCTAGAATTATGGACAATAAGAAAAGTCAGTCTTCTTGTACTTAAGTCGGCATTGTGCAATTTGTAATTAATTCCGATGCAATTTCTGTGTTACATCGTCAATGTGAAGGTCCAAGTGATACCGTAAACCTGAAGTGAAGCATCGGAAACTAAAACTGGTCTCACAGGAAAAGCTCAAATCATAGACGGTAAGAGGACTCAGGCTTCTTGTACTTATCGGGCATTGTGCCTTATGTATTTAACTCCGACGCAATTTCTGTGTTTAATCGTGAATGTGAAGTTCCAAGGGAAACATTAAACCTGCAGTTGTGCATCTGAATCTAAAACTGGTGACACAGGAAAGGCACGAAACATAGACACTAAGAAAAGTCAGACTTCTTGTACTTATGTCGGCATTGTACGTATTGTAATTATTTCCGATGCAATTTCTGTGTTTCATCGTCAATGTGAAGCTCCAAGGGATACAGTAAACACGAAGTGAAGCATCGGAATCTAAAGCTGATCTCACAGAAAGGCTCAAAACATAGACACTAAGAAAAATTAGTCTTCTTGTATTTAAGTCCGCATTGTGCCATTTGTATTTAATTTCGATGCAATTACTTTGTTTCATCATCAAAGTGAAGGTCGAAGGGATACTGTAAAACAGCAGTTGTGAATCAGAATCTAAAACAGGTGACACTTAGAAAATTCAGCCTTCTTGTACTTAAGTCGGCATTGAGCCTTTTGTATTCAATTCCGATCCAATTTTTGTGTTTCATCGTCAAAGTGAAGGTCCGAGAGATACAGTACATTGGACGTGAAGCATCGCAACCTAAAACTGGTGACACAAGAAAGGCTCAAAGCATAGACAGTAAGAAGACTCAGTCTTCTAGTACTTAAGTCGGCATTGTGCCTCTTGTATTTAATTCCGATGCAATTTCTGAGTTTCATTGTCAAAGAGAAGGTCCAAGGGATACAATAAACCTGAAGTGAAGCATCGGAATCTAAAGCTGGTCTCACAGAAAGGCTCAAAACATAGACACTAAGAAAAGTTAGCATTCTTGTACTTAAGGCGGCATTGAGCCTTTTATTTTTAATTCCGTGGCAATATTTGTGATTCATCGTCAAAGTGAAGGTCCAAGGGATACAGTAATCCTGCAGTCGTGCATCAGAAACTACAACTGGTGACACAGGAAAAACTTAAACATAGACACCAAGAAATGTCAGTCTTCTTGTACTAAAGTCGGCATTGTGCCTTTTGTATTTAATTCCGATGCAATTTTTGCGTTTCATCGTCAAAGTGAAAGTCCGAGGGATACAGTACATTGGACGTGAAGCATCGGAACCTAAAACTGGTGACACAGGAAAGGCTCAAAGCATAGACAAAAACAAGACTCAATCCTCTTGTACTTAATTTGGCGTTGTGGCTTTTGTATTTAATTCCGATGCAATTTCTGTGTTTCATCGTCAAAGTGAAGGTCCAAGGGAAACAGTAAATTGGACGTGATGCATAGGAATCTAAAACCAGTCTCACAGGATAGGATCAAAACTCAGACTCTAAGAAATGTCAGTCTTCTTGTAGCTATGTCGTCATTGTGCATTTTGTATTTAATTCCGATGCAATTACTGTGTTTCTTCGTCAATGTGATGGTCTAAGGGATACAGAAGACCAGCAGTTGTGCAACGGAATGTAAAACTGGTGACACCAGGAAAGGCTCAAAACACAGCCACTACGAAAAGACGGTGTGCTGGTACTTATGTCGGCATTGTGCCTTTTCTATTTAATTCCGATATAATTACTGTGTTTTATCGTCAATGTGAAGGTCCAAGAGATACAGTAAACCAGCACTTGTGCATCGGATTCTAAAACTGGTGACATAGAAAAGGATCAAAACATTGACACTAAGAAAAGTCAGTCTTCTTCTACTTAAGTCGGCATTGTGCATATAGTATATATTTCCGACGCAATTTCTGTCTTTCATCGTCAAAGTGAAAGTCCAAGGGATACAGTAAACCTGAAGTGAAGCATCGGAACCTAAAGCTGATCTAACAGAAAGGCTCAAAACATAGACACTAAGAAAAGTCAGTCTTCTTGTACTTATGTCCGCATTGTGCCTTTTGTAATTAATTCCGATGCAATTTCTGTGTTTCATCGTCAATGTGAAGGTCCAAGTGATACAGTAAACCTGAAGTGAAGCATCGGAAACTAAAACTGGTCTCGCAGGAAAAGCTCAAATCATAGACGGTAAGAGGACTCAGTCTTCTTGTACTTAAGTCGGCATTGTGCCTTATGTATTTAACTCAGATGCAATTTCTGTGTTTCATAATGAATGTGAAGATCCAAGGGAAACATTAAACCTGCAGTTGTGCATCTGAATCTAAAACTGGTGACACAGGAAAGGCAGGAAACATAGACTCTAAGAAAAGTCAGACTTCTTGTACTTAAGTCGGCATTGTGCACATTGTAATTATATCCGATGCAATTTCTGTGTTTCATCGTCAATGTGAAGGTCCAATGGGTACAGTAAACACGAAATGAAGCATCGGAATCAAAAGCTGATCTCACAGAAGGGCTCAAAACATAGACACTAAGAAAAGTCAGTCTTCTTGTACTTAAGTCCGCATTGTACCATTTGTATTTAATTTCGATGGAATTACTATGTTTCATCATCAATGTGAAGGTCGAAGGGATACTGTAAACCAGCAGTTGTGCATCGGAATCTAAAACAGGTGTCACAGGAAAGGCTCAAAACACAGACACTAAGAAATTTCAGCCTTCTTGTACTTAAGTCGGCATTGAGCCTTTTGTATTTAATTCTGATGCAATTTTTGTGTTTCATCGTCTAAGTGAAGGTCCAAGGGAAACAGTCAACCAGAAGTGAAGCATCGGAAACTAAAACTGGTCTCACAGGAGTAGCTCAAATTATAGACAGTAAGAAGACTCAGTCTTCATGTACTTAAGTCGGCTTTGTGCCTTTTGTATTGAATTCCGATGCAATTTCTGTGTTTCATCGTGAATGTGAAGGTCCAAGCGATACAGTAAACCTGAAGTGAAGCATCGGAATCTAAAACTGGTCTCACAGGGAAGGCTCAAATCATAGTCAGTGGGAAGACACCGTCTTCTAGTACTTAAGTCGGCATTGCGCCTCTTATATATAATTCCGATCCAATTTCTGTGTTTCATCGTCAAAGAGAAAGTCCAAGGGATACAATAAACCTGAAGTGAGGCATCGGAATCTAAAGCTGACCTCACAGAAAGGCTCAAAACATATACACTAAGAAGAGTCAGTCTTCTTGTACTTAAGTACGAATTGTGCCTTTTGTATTTAATTTCGATTCAATTACCGTGTGTCATCGTCAATGTGAAGGTCGAAGGGATACAGTAAACCAGCAGTTGTGCACCAGAATCTAAAACTGGTGACACAGGAGAGGCTCAAATCAAAGACACTCAGAAAAGTCAGCCTTCTTGTACTTAAGGCGGCAATGAGCCTTTTATTTTTAATTCCGTGGCAATATTTGTGTTTCATCGTCAAAGTGAATGTCCAAGGGATACAGTAATCCTGCAGTCGTGCATCGGAAACTACAGCTGGTGACACAGGAAAAACTTAAACATAGACACTAAGAAAAGTCAGTCTTCTTGTACTAAAGTCGGCATTGTGCCTTTTGTATTTAATTCCAATGCAATTTTTGCGTTTCATCGTCAAAGTGAAGTTCCGAGATATACAGTACATTCGACGTGAAGCATCGGAACCTAAAACTGGTGACACAGGAAAGGCTCAAAGCATAGACAATAACAAGACTTAGTCCTCATGTACTTAAGTTGGCGTTGTGCCTTTTGTATTTAATTCCGATGCAATTTCTGTATTTCATCGTCAAAGTGAAGGTCCAAGGGAAACAGTAAATTGGACGTGATGCATAGGAATCTAAAACTAGTCTCACAGGAGAGGCTCAAAACTCAGACACTAAAAAAAGTCAGTCTTCTTGTACCTAAATCGTCATTGTGCCTTTTGTATATAATTCCGAAGCAATTACTGTGTTTCTTCGTCAATGTGATGGTCTAAGGGATACAGAAAACCAGCAGTTGTGCAACGGAATCTAAAACTGGTGACACCATGAAAGGCACAAAACATAGCCACTACGAAAAGTCGGTCTGCTGGTACTTAAGTCGGCATTGTGCCTTTTCTATTTAATTCCGATATAATTAACGTGTTTTATCGTCAATGTGAAGGTCCAAGAGATACAGTAAACCAGCAGTTGTGCATCGGAATCTAAAACTGGTGACATAGAAAAGGCTCAAAACATTGACACTAAGAAAAGTCAGTCATCTTGCACTTAAGTCGGCACTGTGCCTTTTGTATCAAATTCCGATGCAATTTCTGTGTTTCATCATCAAAGTAAAGGTCCAAGGGATACAGTAAACCAGCAGTCATGCATCGGATTCCAAAACTGGTGACGCAGGAAAGGTTGAACATAGACACTACGACAAGTCGGTCTTATTGTACTTAAATCGGCATTGAGCCTTTTGTATTTAATTCCGATGCAATTTTTGTGTTTAGTCGTCAATGTGAAGGTCCAATTGATACAGTAAACCTGAAGTGAAGTATCGGAAACTAAAACTGGTCTAACAGGAAAAGCTCAAATCATAGACGGTAAGAGGACTCAGTCTTCTTGTACTTAAGTCGGCATTCTGCCTTATATATTTAACTCCGATGCAGTTTCTGTGTTTAATCGTGAATGTGAACTTCCGTGGGATACATTAAACCTGCAGTTCTGCATCTAAATCTAAAACTGGTGACACAGGAAAGGCACGAAACATAGACACTAAGAAAAGTCAGTATTCCTCTACTTAAGTCATCATTGTGCATATTGTAATTATTTCCGATGCAATTTCTGTGCTTAATCGTCACTGTGAAGGTCCAAGGGATACAGTAAACACGAAGTGAAGGATCGGAATCTAAAACTGGTTACACAGGAAGGGCTCAAAGCATAGACAGTAAGAAGACCCAGTCTTCCAGTACTTAAGTTGGCATTGTGCCTTTTGTATTTATTTCCGATGCAATTTCTGTGTTTCATCGTCAAAGTGAAGGTCCAAGGGATACAGTAAACCGGAAGTGAAGCATCGGAATCTAAAGCTGATCTCACAGAAAGGCTCAAAACATAGACACTAAGAAAAGTCAGTCTTCTTGCACTTATGTCCGCATTGTGCCTTTTGTGTTTAATTTCGATGCAATTACTATGTTTCATCGTCAATGTGATGGTCGAAGGGATAAAGTAAACCAGAAGTTGTGCATCAGAATCTAAAACTGGTGACACAGGAAAGGCTACACATAGACACTAAAATAAGCCAGTCTTATTGTACTTAAGTCGGCATTGAGCCTTTTGTATTTATTTCCGATGCAATTTTTGTGATTCATCGTCAAAGTGAAGGTCGAAGGGATACAGTAAACAAACAGTCGTCCATCGGATTCCAAAACTGGTGACGCAGGAAAGGCTAAACATAGACCCTAAGATAAGTCAGTCTTATTGTACTTAAGTCGGCATTGAGCCTTTTGTATTTAATTCCGATGCAATTTTTGTGTTTCATCGTCAAAGAGAAGGTCCAAGGGATACAGTAAACACGAAGTGAAGCATCGGAATCTAAAACTAGTTACACAGGAAAGGCTAAACATAGACACTAAGGTAAGTCAGCCTTATTGTACTTAAGTCGGCATTGAGCACTTTGTATTTAATTCCGATGCAATTTTTGTGTTTTATCGTCAAAGTGAAGGTCCAAGGAACACAGTTAACCAGTAGTCGTGCATCGGATTCCAAAACTGGTGACGCAGGAAAGGCTAAACGTAGACACTAAGATAAGTCCGTCTTATTGTACTTAAGTCGGCATTGAGCCTTTTGTATTTAATTCAGATGCATGTTTTGTGTTTCATCGTCAAAGTGAAGGTCCAGGGGATACAGTAAACCAGCAGTCGTGCATCGGATTCCAGAACTGGTGACGCAGGAACGGCTAAACATAGACACTAAGTTAAGTCGGTCTTATTGTAATTAAGTTGGCATTGAGCCTTTTGCATTTAATTCCGATGCAATTTTTGTGTTTCATCATGAAAGTGAAGGTCCATGGGATACAGTAAACCAGCAGACGTGCACGGTTTCCAAAACTGGTGACGCATGAAAAGCTAAACATATACACTAAGATAAGTCTGACTTATCGTACTTAAGTCGGAATTGAGCCTTTTGTATTTAATTCTGATGCAATTTTTGTGTTTCATCGTCAAAAGGGAGGTCCAAGGGATACAGTAAACCAGCAGTCGTGCATTGGATTCCGAAACTGGTGACGCACGAGATGCTAAACATAGATACTAAGATAAGTCAGTCTTATTGTACTTAAGTCGGCATTGTGCCTTTTGTATTTAATTCCGAAGCAATTTCTGTGTTTCATCATCAAAGTGAAGGTCCAAGGGATACAGTAAACCAGCAGTCGTGCATCGGATTCCAAAACTGGTGACGCAGGAAAGGTTAAACATAGACACTAAGATAAGTCGGTCTTATTGTACTTAAGTCGGCATTGGGCCTTTTTTATTTAATTCCGATGCAATTTTTGTGTTTCATCGTCAAAGTGATGGTCCAAGGGATACAGTAAACCAGCAGTCGTGCATCGGATTCCAAAATTGGTGACGCAGGAAAGGCTAAACGTAGACACTAAGATAAGTCAGTCTTATTGTACTTAAGTCGGCATTGAGCCTGTTGTATTTAATTCCGATGCATTTTTGTGTTTCATCGTCAAAGTGAAGGTCCAAGGGATACAGTAAACCAACAGTCGTGCATCGGTTTCCAAAACTGGTGACGCAGGAAAGGCTAAACGTAGACACTAAGATAAGTCTGTCTTCTTATACTTAAGTCGGCATTGAGCCTTTTGTATTTAATTCCGATGCAATTTTTGTGTTTCATCGTCAAAGAGAAGGTCCAAGGGATACAGTAAACCAGCAGTTCTGCATCGGAATCTAAAACTGGTGACATAGAAAAGGCTCAAAACATTGACACTAAGAAAAGTGGGTCATCTTGAACTTAAGTCGGCACGCTGCCTTTTGTTTTAATTCCGATGCAATTTCTGTGTTTCATCGTCAATGTGAAGGACCAAGAGATACACTAAACCGGCAGTTGTGCATCGGAATATAAAACTGGTTACACAGGACAGGCTACAAATATGGACACTAAGAAAAGTCAGTCTTCTTGTACTTATGTTGGCATTGTGCCTCTTGTAATTAATTCCGATGCAATTTCTGTGTTTCATCGTCTAAGTGAAAGTCCAAGGGAAACAGTAAACCAGAAGCGAAGCATCGGAATCTAAAACTGGTCTCACAGGAGAGGCTCAAATTATAGACAGTAAGAAGACTCAGTCTTCTTGTACTTAAGTAGGCACTGTGCCTTTTGTATTGAATTCCGATGCAATTTTTGTGTTTCATCGTCAAAGTGAAGGTCCAAGGAATGCAGTAAACCAGCATTCGTGGTTAGGATTCCATAACTGGTGACGCAGGAAAGGCTTAACTTAGACACTAAGATATGTCAGTCTTATTGTACTTAAGTCGGCATTGAGCCTTTTGTATTTAATTCCGATGCAATTTTTGTGTTTCATCGTCATAGTGAAGGTCCATGGGGTACAGTAAACCTGCAGTCGTGCATCGGAAACTAAAACTGGTGACACAGGAAAAACCTAAACATAGATACTAAGAAAAGTCAGTCTTCTTGTACTAAAGTCGGCATTGTGCCTTTTGTATTTAACTCCGATGCAATTTTAGGGTTTCATCGTCAAAGGTAAGGTCCGAGGGATACAGTAAATTTGGACGTGAAACATCGGAACCTAAAACTGGTGACACAGGAAAGGCTCAAAGCATAGACAATAAGAAGAATCAATCTTCATGTACTTAAGTTGGCATTGTGCCTTTTGTATTTAATTCCGATGCAATTTCAGTGTTTCATTGTCTAAGTGAAGGTCCAAGGGAAACAGTAAACCAGCAGTCGTGCATCGGATTCCAAAACTGGTGACGCAGGAAAGGCTAAACATAGACACTAAGATAAGTCAGTCTTATTGTACTTAAGTCGGCATTGAGCCTTTTGTATTTAATTCCGGTGCAATTTTTATGTTTCATCGTCTAAATGAAGGCCCAAGGGAAACAGTAAGCCAGAAGTGAAGCATCGGAATCTAAAACTGGTCTCACAGGAGAGGCTCAAATTATAGACAGTAAGATGACTCAGTCTTCTTGTACTTAAGTGGGCATTGTGCCTTTTGTATTGAATTCCGATGCATTTTTTGTGTTTCATCGTCAAAGTGAAGGTCCAATGAATACAGTAAACCAGCAGTCGTGCATCGGATTCCAAAACTGGTGACGAAGGAAAGGCTAAACATAGACACTAAGATAAGTCAGTCTTATTGTACTAAAGTCGGCATTGAGCCTTTTGTATTGAATTCCGATGCAATTTTTGTGTTTCATCGTCAAAGTGAAGGTCCAAGGAATGCAGTAAACCAGCATTCGTGGATAGGATTCCAAAACTGGTGACGCAGGAAAGGCTTAACTTAGACACTAAGATAAGTCAGTCTTATTGTACTTAAGTCGGCATTGAGCCCTTTATTTTTAATTCCGTTGCAATATTTGTGTTTCATCGTCAAAGTGAAGGTCCATGGGATACAGTAAACCTGCAGTCGTGCATCGGAAACTAAAACTGATGATACAGGAAAAACCTAAACATAGATAATAAGAAAAGTCAGTCTTCTTGTACTAAAGTCGGCATTGTGACTTTTGTATTTAATTCCGATGCAATATTTGCGTTTCATCGTTAAAGTGAAGGCCCGAGGGATATAGTAGATTTGGACGTGAAGCATCGGAACCTAAAACTGGTGACACAGGAAAGGCTCAAGGCATAGACAATAAGTAGTATCAGTCTTCATGTACTTAAGTTGGCATTGTGCCTTTTGTATTTAATTCCGATGCAATTTCTGTGTTTCATTGTCTAAGTGAAGGTCCAAGGGAAACAGTAAACCAGCAGTCGTGCATTGGATTCCAAAACTGGTGACGCAGGAATGGCTAAACACAGACACTAAGATAAGTTCAGTCTTATTCTACTTAAGTCGGCCTTGAGCCGTTTGTATTTAATTCCAATGCATTTTTGTGTTTCATCGTCAAAGAGAAGGTCCAAGGGATACAGTAAACACGAAGTGAAGAATCGGAATCTAAAACTGGTTACACAGGAAAGGCTAATCATAGACACTAAGATAAGTCAGTCTTATTGTACTTAAGTCGGCATTGAGCCTTTTGTATTTAATTCCGATGCAATTACTGTGTTTCATCGTTAATGTGATGGTCTAAGGGATACAGAAAACCAGCAGTTGTGCAACGGAATCTAAAACTGGTGACACCAGGAAACGCTCAAAACTCAGCCACTCCGAAATGTCGGTTTGCTGGTACTTAAGTCGGTATTGTGACTTTTCTATTTAATTCCGATATAATTACTGTGTTTCATCGTCAATGTGGAGGGCCAAGTGATACAGTAAACCAGCAGTTCTGCATGGGAATCTAAAACTGGTGACATAGAAAAGGCTCAAAACATTGACACCAAGAAAAGTCAGTCATCCTGAACTTAAGTCGGCACTGTGCCTTTTGTTATAATTCCGATGCAATTTCTGTGTTTCATCGTCAATGTGAAGGTCCAAATGATACAGTAAACCTGAAGTGAGGCATCTGAACCTAAAACCAGTGACACAGGAAAGGCTCAAAGCATAGACAATAAGAAGAATCAGTCTTCATGTACTTAAGTTGGCATTGTGCCTTTTGTATTTAATTCCGATGCAATTTCTGTGTTTCATCGTCTAAGTGAAGGTCCAAGGGAAACAGTAAACCAGAAGTGAACCATCGGAATCTAAAACTGGTCTCACAGGAGAGGCTCAAATTATAAACAGTAAGAAGACTCAGTCTTATTGTACTTAAGTCGGCATTGAGCCTTTTGTATTTAATTCCGATGCAATTTTCGTGATTCATCGTCAAAGTGAAGGTCCAAGGGATACAGTAAACCCGAAGTGAAGCATCGGAATCTAAAACTGGTTTCACAGGAAAGGCTCAATACGTAGACTGTAAGAAGACTCAGTCTCCAAGTACTTAAGTCCGCATTGTGCCTTTTGTATTTAATTTCGATGCAATTACTGTGTTTCATCGTCAATGTGAAGGTCGAAGGGATACAGTAAACCAGCAGTTGTGCATCAGAATCTAAAACTGGTGACACAGGAAAGACTCAAAGCATAGGCACTAAGCAAAGTCGGTCTTCTTGTACTTAAGTCGGCATTGATCCCTTTATTTTTAATTCCGTTGCAATATTTGTGTTTCATCGTCAAAGTGAAGGTCCATGGGATAAAGTACACCTGCAGTCGTGCATCGGAAACTAAAACTGGTGATACAGGAAAAACCTAAACATAGATAATAAGAAAAGTCAGTCTTCTTGTACTAAAGTCGGCATTGTGCCTTTTGTATTTAATTCCGATGCAATTTTTGCGTTTCATCGTCAAAGTGAAGGCCCGAGGGATATAGTAGATTTGGACGTGAAGCATCGGAACCTAAAACTGGTGACACAGGAAAGGCTCAAAGCATAGACAATAAGAAGTATCAGTCTTCATGTACTTAAGTTGGCATTGTGCCTTTTGTATTTAATTCCGATTCAATTTCTGTGTTTCATTGTCTAAGTGAAGGTCCAAGGGAAACAGTAAACCAGCAGTCGTGCATCGAATTCCAAAACTGGTGACGCAGGAATGGCTAAACATAGACACTAAGATAAGTTCAGTCTTATTCTACTTAAGTCGGCCTTGAGCCGTTTGTATTTAATTCCAATGCATTTTTGTGTTTCATCGTCAAAGAGAAGGTCCAAGGGATACAGTAAACACGAAGTGAAGAATCGGAATCTAAAACTGGTTACACAGGAAAGGCTAATCATAGACACTAAGATAAGTCAGTCTTATCGTACTTAAGTCGGCATTGAGCCTTTTGTATTTAATTCCGATGCAATTACTGTGTTTCATCGTTAATGTGATGGTCTAACGGATACAGAAAACCAGCAGTTGTGTGTACGGAATCTAAAACTGGTGACACCAGGAAACGCTCAAAACTCAGCCACTCCGAAATGTCGGTTTGCTGGTACTTAAGTCGGTATTGTGACTTTTCTATTTAATTCCGATATAATTACTGTGATTCATCGTCAATGTGGAGGGCCAAGTGATACAGTAAACCAGCAGTTCTGCATGGGAATCTAAAACTGGTGACATAGAAAAGGCTCAAAACATTGACAAGAAGAAAAGTCAGTCATCTTGAACTTAAGTCGGCACTGTACCTTTTGTTATAATTCCGATGCAATTTCTGTGTTTCATCGTCAATGTGAAGGTCCAAATGATACAGTAAACCTGAAGTGAGGCATCTGAACCTAAAACCAGTGACACAGGAAAGGCTCAAAGCATAGACAATAAGAAGAATCAGTCTTCATGTACTTAAGTTGGCATTGTGCCTTTTGTATTTAATTCCGATGCAATTTCTGTGTTTCATCGTCTAAGTGAAGGTCCAAGGGAAACAGTAAACCAGAAGTGAACCATCGGAATCTAAAACTGGTCTCACAGGAGAGGCTCAAATTATAAACAGTAAGAAGACTCAGTCTTATTGTACTTAAGTCGGCATTGAGCCTTTTGTATTTAATTCCGATGCAATTTTTGTGTTTCATCGTCAAAGTGAAGGTCCAAGGGATACAGTAAACCCGAAGTGAAGCATCGGAATCTAAAACTGGTTTCACAGGAAAGGCTCAACACGTAGACTGTAAGAAGACTCAGTCTCCAAGTACTTAAGTCCGCATTGTGCCTTTTGTATTTAATTTCGATGCAATTACTGTGTTTCATCGTCAATGTGAAGGTCGAAGGGATACAGTAAACCAGCAGTTGTGCATCAGAATCTAAAACTGGTGACACAGGAAAGACTCAGAGCATAGGCACTAAGCAAAGTCGGTCTTCTTGTACTCAAGTCGGCATTGAGCCCTTTATTTTTAATTCCGTTGCAATATTTGTGTTTCATCGTCAAAGTGAAGGTCCATGGGATAAAGTAAACCTGCAGTCGTGCATCGGAAACTAAAACTGGTGATACAGGAAAAACCTAAACATAGATAATAAGAAAAGTCAGTCTTCTTGTACTAAAGTCGGCATTGTGCCTTTTGTATTTAATTCCGATGCAATTTTTGCGTTTCATCGTCAAAGTGAAGGCCCGAGGGATATAGTAGATTTGGACGTGAAGCATCGGAACCTAAAACTGGTGACACAGGAAGGGCTCAAAGCATAGACAATAAGAAGTATCAGTCTTCATGTACTTAAGTTGGCATTGTGCCTTTTGTATTTAATTCCGATTCAATTTCTGTGTTTCATTGTCTAAGTGAAGGTCCAAGGGAAACAGTAAACCAGCAGTCGTGCATCGAATTCCAAAACTGGTGACGCAGGAATGGCTAAACATAGACACTAAGATAAGTTCAGTCTTATTCTACTTAAGTCGGCCTTGAGCCGTTTGTATTTAATTCCAATGCATTTTTGTGTTTCATCGTCAAAGAGAAGGTCTAAGGGATACAGTAAACACGAAGTGAAGAATCGGAATCTAAAACTGGTTACACAGGAAAGGCTAATCATAGACACTAAGATAAGTCAGTCTTATTGTACTTAAGTCGGCATTGAGCCTTTTGTATTTAATTCCGATGCAATTACTGTGTTTCATCGTTAATGTGATGGTCTAAGGGATACAGAAAACCAGCAGTTGTGTGTACGGAATCTAAAACTGGTGACACCAGGAAACGCTCAAAACTCAGCCACTCCGAAATGTCGGTTTGCTGGTACTTAAGTCAGTATTTTCACTTTTCTATTTAATTCCGATATAATTACTGTGATTCATCGTCAATGTGGAGGGCCAAGTGATACAGTAAACCAGCAGTTCTGCATGGGAATCTAAAACTGGTGACATAGAAAAGGCTCAAAACATTGACACCAAGAAAAGTCAGTCATCTTGAACTTAAGTCGGCACTGTACCTTTTGTTATAATTCCGATGCAATTTCTGTGTTTCATCGTCAATGTGAAGGTCCAAATGATACAGTAAACCTGAAGTGAGGCATCTGAACCTAAAACCAGTGACACAGGAAAGGCTCAAAGCATAGACAATAAGAAGAATCAGTCTCCATGTACTTAAGTTGGCATTGTGCCTTTTGTATTTAATTCGGATGCGATTTCTGTGTTTCATCGTCTAAGTGAAGGTCCAAGGGAAACAGTAAACCAGAAGTGAACCATCGGAATCTAAAACTGGTCTCACAGGAGAGGCTCAAATTATAGACAGTAAGAAGAATCAGTCTTATTGTACTTAAGTCGGCATTGAGCCTTTTGTATTTAATTCCGATGCGTTTTTTGTGTTTCATCGCCAAAGTGAAGGTCCAAGGGATACAGTAAACGCGAAGTGAAGCATCGGAATCTAAAACTGGTTTCACAGGAAAGGCTCAATACGTAGACTGTAAGAAGACTCAGTCTCCAAGTACTTAAGTCCGCATTGTGCCTTTTGTATTTAATTTCGATGCAATTACTGTGTTTCATCGTCAATGTGAAGGTCGAAGGGATACAGTATACCAGCAGTTGTGCATCAGAATCTAAAACTGGTGACACAGAAAAGACTCAAAGCATAGGCACTAAGCAAAGTCGGTCTTCTTGTACTTAAGTCGGCATTGAGCCCCTTATTTTTAATTCCGTGGCAATATTTGTGTTTCATCGTCAAAGGCAAGGTCCATGGGATACAGAAAACCTGCAGTCGTGCATCGGAAACTAAAACTGGTGACACAGGAATAACCTAAACATAGATACTAAGAAAAGTCAGTCTTCTTGTACTAAAGTCGGCATTGTGCCTTTTGTATTTAATTCCGATGCAATTTTTGCGTTTCATCGTCAAAATGAAGGTCCGAGGGATACAGTAAATTTGGACGTGAAGCATCGGAACCTAAAACTGGTGACACAGGAAAGGCTCAAAGCATAGGCAATCAGAAGAACCAGTCTCCATGTACTTAAGTTGGCATTGTGCCTTTTGTATTTAATTCCGATGCGATTTCTGTGTTTCATCGTCTAAGTGAAGGTCCAAGGGAAACAGTAAACCAGAAGTGAACCATCGGAATCTAAAACAGGTCTCACAGGAGAGGATCAAATTATAGACAGTAAGAAGACTCAGTCTTCTTGTACTTAAGTAGGCATTGTGCCTTGTGTATTGAATTCCGATGCAATTTTTGTGTTTCATCGTCAAAATGAAGGTCCAAGGAATACAGTAAACCAGCAGTCGTGCATAGGATTTCAAAACTGGTGACGCAGGAAAGGCTAAACATAGACACTAAGATAAGTCAGTCTTATTGTACTTAAGTCGGCATTGAGCCTTTTGTATTTAAATCCGATGCAATTTTTGTGTTTCATCGTCAAAGTGAAGGTCCTGGGGATACAGTAAACCAGCAGTCGTGCATCGGAATCCAAAACTGGTGACACAGGAAAGGTTAAACGTAGACACTAAGATAAGCCAGTCTTGTTGTACTTAAGTCGGCATTGAGCAGATTGTATTTAATTCCCATTCAATTTCTGTGATTCATCGCCAATGTGAAGGTCCAAGGGATACAGTAAACCCGAAGTGTAGCAACGGAATATCCAACTGGTTACACATGACAGGCTAGAAACATGGACACTAAGAAAAGTCAGTCTTCTTGTACTTGTGACGGCATTGTGCCTTTTGCATTTAATTCCGATGCAATTTTTGCGTTTCATCGTCAAAGTGAAGGTCCGAGGGATACAGTACACTGGACGTGAGGCATTGGAACCTAAAACTGGTCTCACAGGAGAGGCTCAAATTATAGACAGAAAGAAGACTCAGTCTTCTTGTACTTAAGTAGGCATTGTGCCTTTTGTATTTAATTCCGATGCAATTTCAGCGTTTTATCGTCAAAGTGAATGTCCGAGGGGTATAGTAAATTTGGACGTGAAGCATCGGAACCTAAAACTGGTGACACAGGAAAGGCTCAACTTATAGACAATAAGAAGAATCAGTCTTCATGTACTTAACTTGGCCTTGTGCCTTTTGTATTTAATTCCGATGCAATTTCTGTGTTTCATTGTCTAAGTGAAGGTCCAAGGGATACAGTAAACCAGCAGTCGTGCATCGGATTCCAAAACTGGTGACGCAGGAAAGGGTAAACATAGATACTGAGATAAGTCAGTCTATTTGTACTTAAGTCGGCTTAGAGCCATTTGTATTTAATTCCGAAGGAATTTTTGAGTTTCATCGTCAAAGTGAAGGTCCAAGGGAAACAGTAAACCAGCAGTCGTGCATCGGATTCCAAAACTGGTGACGCAGGAAAGGCTAAACATAGACACTAAGATAAGTCAGTCTCATTGTACTTAAGTCGGCATTGTGCCTTTTGTATTTAATTCCGATGCAATTTCTGTGTTTCATTGTCTAAGTGAAGGTCCAAGGGAAACAGTAAACCAGCAGTCGTGCATCGGATTCCAAAACTGGTGACGCAGAAAAGGCAAAACGTAGACACTAAGATAAGTCAGTCTTATTGAAACTTAAGTCGGCATTGTGCGTTTTGTATTTAGTTCCGAAGCAATTTCTGTGTTCATCGTCTTAGTGAAGGTCCAAGGGAAACAGTAAACCTGCGGTCGTGCATCGAATTCCAAAACTGGTGACGCAGGAAAGGCTAAATATAGACTCTAAGATAAGTCAGTCTTATTGTACTTAAGTCGGCATTGAGCCTTTTGTATTTAATTCCGAAGCAATTTTTGTGTTTCATCGTCAAAGTGAAGGTCCATGGGATACAGTAAACCAGCAGTCGTGCATCGGATTCCATAACTGGTGACGCAGGAAAGGCTAAACATAGACTTTAAGTTAAGTCAGTCTTATTGTACTTAAGTCGGCATTGAGCCTTTTGTATTTAATTCCGATGCAATTTTTGTGTGTCTTCGTCAAAGTGAAGGTCCAAGGGATACAGTAAACCTGAAGTGAAGCATCGGAATCTAAAAGTGGTTTCACTGGAGAGGCTCAATTCGTAGACTGTAAGAAGACACACTCTCCTAGTACTTAAGTCCGCATTGTGCCTTTTGTATTTAATTTCGATGCAATTACTGTGTTTCATCGTCCATGTGAAGGTCGAAGGGATACAGTAAACCAGCAGTTGTGCATCAGAATCTAAAACTGGTGACACAGGATAGACTCAAAGCATAGGCACTAAGCAAAGTCGGTCTTCTTGTACTTAAGTCGGCATTGAGCCCCTTATTTTTAATTCCGTGCCAATATTTGTGTTTCATCGTCAAAGGGAAGGTCCATGGGATAGAGAAAACCTGCAGTCGTGCATCGGGAACTAAATCTGGTGACACAGGGATAACCTAAACTTAGATACTAAGAAAAGTCAGTCTACTTGTACTAAAGTCGGCATTGTGCCTTTTGTATTTAATTCCGATAGAATTTTTGCGTTTCATCGTCAAAATGAAGGTCCGTGGGATACAGTAAATTTGGACGTGAAGCATCGGAACCTAAAACTGGTGGAACAGGAAAGGCTCAAAGCATAGGCAATAAGAAGGACCAGTCTTCATGTACTTAAGTTGGCATTGTGACTTTTGTATTTAATTCCGATGCAATTTCTGTGTTTCATCGTCTAAGTGAAGGTCCAAGGGAAACAGTAAATCAGAAGTGAACCTTCGGAATCTAAAACTGGTCTCACAGGAGAGGCTCAAATTATAGACAGTAAGAAGACACAGTCTTCTTGTACTTAAGTAGGCATTGTGCCTTTTGTAATGAATTCCGATGCAATTTTTGTGTTTCATCGTCAAAATGAAGGTCCAAGGAATACAGTAAACCAGCAGTCGTGCATAGGATTTCAAAACTGGTGACGCAGGATAGGCTAAACATAGACACTAAGATAAGTCAGTCTTATTGTACTTAAGTCGGCATTGAGCCTTTTGTATTTAAATCCGATGCAATTTTTGTGTTTCATCGTCAAAGTGAAGATCCAAGGGATACAGTAAACCAGCAGTCGGGCATCGGATTCCAAAACTGGTGACGCAGTAAAGGTTAAACGTAGACACTAAGATAAGTGAGTCTTTTTGTACTTAAGTCGGCATTGAGCCGATTGTATTTAGTTCCCATTCAATTTCTGTGATTCATCGCCAATGTGAAGGTCCAAGGGATACAGTAAACCCGAAGTGTAGCATCGGAATATAAAACTGGTTACACAGGACAGGCTAGAAATATGGACACTAAGAAAAATCAGTCTTCTTGTACTTGAGACGGCATTGTGCCTTTTGTATTTAATTCCGATGCAATTTTTGCGTTTCATCGTCATAGTGAAGGACCGAGGGATACAGTAAACCAGCAGTTGTACATCGGATTCCTAAACTGGTGACGCAGGAAAGACTAAACATAGACACTAAGATAAGTCAGTCTTATTGTACTTAAGTTGGAATTGAGCCTTTTGTATTTAATTCCGATGCAATTTCTGTGTTTCATCGTCAAAGTGAAGGTCCAAGGGATACAGTAAACCAGCAGTTGTACATCGGATTCCTAAACTGGTGACGCAGGAAAGACTAAACATAGACACTAAGATAAGTCAGTCTTATTGTACTTAAGTTGGAATTGAGCCTTTTGTATTTAATTCCGATGCAATTTCTGTGTTTCATCGTCAAAGTGAATGTCTAAGGGATACAGTAAACCAGCAGTCTGCATCCGATTCCAAAACTAGTTACGCAGGAAAGGGTAACCGTAGACACTAAGATAAGTCAGTCTTATTGTACTTAAGTCGGAATTGAGCATTTTGTATTTCATTCCGAAGCAAATTTAGTGTTTCATCATCAAAGTGAAGGTCCAAGGGATACAGTAAACCAGCAGGCGTGCATCGGATTCCAAAACTGGTGACACAGAAAAGGCTAAACGTAGACACTAAGATAAGTCAGTCTTATTGAAACTTAAGTCGGCATTGTGCCTTTTGTATTTAGTTCCGATGCAATTTCTGTGTTTCATCGTCAAAGTTAAGGTCCAAGGGATACAGTAAACAAGCAGTCGTGCATCGGATTCCAAAACTGGTGACGCCGGAAAGGCTAAACATAGACACTAAGATAAGTCAGTCTTATTGTACTTAAGTTGGAATTGAGCCTTTTGTATTTAATTCCGATGCAATTTTTGTGTTTCATCGTCAAAGTGAAGGTCTAAGGGATACAGTAAACCAGCAGTTGTACATCGGATTCCTAAACTGGTGACAAAGGAAAGGCTAAACATACACACTAACATAAGTCAGTCTTATTGTACTTAAGTCGGCATTGAGCCTTTTGTATTTAATTCCGATGCAATTTCTGTGTTTCATCGTCAAAGTGAAGGTCTAAGGGATACAGTAAACCAGCAGTTGTACATCGGATTCCTAAACTGGTGACAAAGGAAAGGCTAAACATACACACTAACATAAGTCAGTCTTATTGTACTTAAGTCGGCATTGAGCCTTTTGTATTTCATTCCGAAGCTATTTTTGTTTTTCGTCGTCAAAGTGAAGGTCCAAGGGATACAGTAAAGCAGCAGTCGTGCATCGGATTCCAAAACTTGTGACGCAGGAAAGGCTAAACATAGACACTAAGATAAATTAGTCTTATTGTACTTAAGTCGGCATTGAGCCTTTTGTATTTAATTCCGATGCAATTTCTGTGTTTCATCGTCAAAGTGAAGGTCGAAGGGATACAGTAAACCAGCAGTTGTACATCGGATTCCTAAACTGGTGACAAAGGAACGGCTAAACATACACACTAACATAAGTCAGTCTTATTGTACTTAAGTCGGCATTGAGCCTTTTGTATTTAATTCCGATGCAATTTCTGTGTTTCATCGTCAAAGTGAAAGTCCAAGGGATACAGTAAACCAGCAGTCGTGCTTCGGATTCCAAAACTGTTGACGCAGAAAGGGCTAAACGTAGATACTAAGATAAGTCAGTCTTATTGAAACTTAAGTCGGCATTGTGACTTTTGTATTTAGTTCCGATGCAATTTCTGTGTTTCATCGTCAAAGTGAAGGTCCAAGGGATACAGTAAACCAGCAGTTGTACATCGGATTCCAAAACTGGTGACGCGGGAAAGGCTAAACGTAGACACTAAGATAAGTCAGTCTTATTGTACTTAAGTCGGCATTGAGCCTTTTGTATTTAATTCTGATGCAATATTTGTGTTTCATTGTCAAAGTAAAGGTCCAAGAGATACAGTAAACCAGCAGTCGTGCATCCGATTCCAAAACTAGTTACGCAGGAAAGGGTAACCGTAGACGCTAAGATAAGTCAGTCTTATTGTACTTAAGTCGGAATTGAGCATTTTGTATTTCATTCCGAAGCAATTTTTGTTTTTCATCGTCAAAGTGAAGGTCCAAGGGATACAGTAAACCAGCAGTCGTGCATCGGATTCCAAAACTGGTGACGCAGGAAAGACTAAACATAGACACTAAGATAAATTAGTCTTATTGTACTTAAGTCGGCATTGAGCCTTTTGTATTTAATTCCGATGCAATTTCTGTGTTTCATTGTCAAAGTGAAGGTCCATGGGATACAGTAAACCAGCAGTCGTGCATCGGATTCCAAAACTGGTGACGCAGAAATGGCTAAACATAGACACTAAGATAAGTCAGTCTTATTGTACTTAAGTCGGCATTGAGCCTTCTGTATTTAATTCCGATGCAATTTCTGTGTTTCATCGTCAAAGTGAAGGTCCAAGGGATACAATTAAACCAGCAGTCGTGCATCGGTTTCCAAAACTGGTGACGCGGGAAAGGCTAAACGTAGACACTAAGATAAGTCAGTCTTATTGTCCTTAAGTCGGCATTGAGCCTTTATTATTTAATTCTGATGCAATATTTGTGTTCCATTGTCAAAGTGAAGGTCCAAGGGATACAGTAAACCAGCAGTCGTACATCCGATTCCAAAACTAGTTACGCAGGAAAGGGTAACCGTAGAAACGAAGATAAGTCAGTCTTATTGTACTTAAGTCGGAATTGAGCATTTTGTACTTCATTACGAAGCAATTTTTGTTTTTCATCGTCAAAGTCAAGGTCCAAGGGATACAGTAAACCAGCAGTCATGCATCGGATTCCAAAACTCGTGACGCAGGAAAGGCTATACATAGACACTAAGATAAGTCAGTCTTATTGTACTTAAGTCGACATTGAGCCTTTTGTATTTCATTCCGATGCAATTTTTGTGTTTCATCGTCCAAGTGAAGGTCCAAGGGATACAGTAAACCAGCAGTCGTGCATCGGATTCCAAAACTGGTGACGCAGGAAAGGCTAAACATAGACACTCAGATAAGTTAGTCTTATTGTACTTAAGTCGGCATTGAGCCTTCTGTATTTAATTCCGATGCAATTTCTGTGTTTCATCGTCAAAGTGAAGGTCCAAGGGATACAGTAAACCAGCAGTTGTACATCGGATTCCTAAACTGGTGACGCAGAATAGGCTAAACATAGACACTAAGATAAGTCAGTCTTATTGAAACTTAAGTCGGCATTGTGCCTTTTGTATTTAGTTCCGATGCAATTTCTGTGTTTCATCGTCAAAGTGAAGGTCCAAG
The DNA here is from genome assembly GCF_023864345.2 of Schistocerca serialis cubense. Taxonomy (NCBI): domain Eukaryota; kingdom Metazoa; phylum Arthropoda; class Insecta; order Orthoptera; family Acrididae; genus Schistocerca; species Schistocerca serialis. Next base: position 623,399,231 of record NC_064644.1, on the reverse strand, counting down.
GGATACAGTAAACCAGCAGTCGTGCATCGGATTCCGAAACTGGTGACGCCGGAAAGGCTAAACATAGACACTAAGATAAGTCAGTCTTATTGTACTTAAGTTGGAATTGAGCCTTTTGTATTTAATTCCGATGCAATTTTTGTGTTTCATCGTCAAAGTGAAGGTCGAAGGGATACAGTAAACCAGCAGTTGTACATCGGATTCCTAAACTGGTGACAAAGGAACGGCTAAACATACACACTAACATAAGTCAGTCTTATTGTACTTAAGTCGGCATTGAGCCTTTTGTATTTAATTCCGATGCAATTTCTGTGTTTCATCGTCAAAGTGAAGGTCCGAGGGATACAGTAAACCAGCAGTCGTGCATCGGATTCCAAAACTGTTGACGCAGAAAAGGCTAAACGTAGATACTAAAATAAGTCAGTCTTATTGAAACTTAAGTCGGCATTGTACCTTTTATATTTACTTCCGATGCAATTTCTGTGTTTCATCGTCAAACTGACGGTCCAAGGGATACAGTAAACCAGCAGTCGTGCATCGGATTCCAAAACTGGTGACGCCGGAAAGGCTAAACATTGACACTAAGATAAGTCAGTCTTATTGTACTTAAGTTGGAATTGAGCCTTTTGTGTTTAATTCCGATGCAATTTTCGTGTTTCGTCGTCAAAGTGAAGGTCCAAGGGATTCAGTAAACCAGCAGTCGTGCATCGGAATCCAAAACTGTTGACGCAGAAAAGGCTAAACGTAGATACTAAGATAAGTCAGTCTTATTGAAACTTAAGTCGGCATTGAGCCTTTTGTATTTAATTCTGATGCAATATTTGTGTTTCATTGTCAAAGTAAAGGTCCAAGGGATACAGTAAACCAGCAGTCGTGCATCCGATTCCAAAACAAGTTACGCAGGAAAGGGTAACCGTAGACACTAAGACAAGTCAGTCTTATTGTACTTTAGTCGGAATTGAGCATTTTGTATTTCATTCCGAAGCAATTTTTGTTTTTCATCGTCAAAGTGAAGGTCCAAGGGATACAGTAAACCAGCAGTTGTACATCGGATTCCTAAACTGGTGACGCAGGAAAGGCTAAACGTACACACTAACATAAGTCAGTCTTATTGTACTTAAGTCGTCATTGAGCCTTTTGTATTTAATTCCGATGCAATTTCTGTGTTTCATCGTCAAAGTGAGGGTCCGAGGGATACAGTAAACCAGCAGTCGTGCATCGGATTGCAAAAATGGTGACGCAGAAAAGGTTAAACATAGACACTAAGATAAGTCAGTCTTATTGAAACTTAAGTCGACATTGTGCCTTTTGTATTTAGTTCAGATGCAATTTCTGTGTTTCATCGTCAAAGTGCAGGTCCAAGGGATACAGTAAACCAGCAGTCGTGCATCGGATTCCTAAACTGGTGACGCAGGAAAGGCTAAACATAGACACTAAGATAAGTTAGTCTTATTGTACTTAAGTCGGCATTGAGCCTTTTGTATTTAATTCCGATGCAATTTCTGTGTTTCATCGTCAAAGTGAAGGTGCAAGGGCTACAGTAAACCAGCAGTCGTGCATCGGATTCCAAAACCGGTGACGCACAAAAGGCTACACATAGACACTAAGATAAGTCAGTCTTATTGAAACTTAAGTCGGCATTGTGCCTTTTGTATTTAGTTCTGATGCAATTTCTGTGTTTCATCGTCAAAGTGAAGGTCTAAGGGATACAGTAAACCAGCAGTTGTACATCGGATTCCTAAACTGGTGACGCAGGAAAGGCTAAACATAGACACTAAGATAAGTCAGTCTTATTGAAACTTAAGTCGGCATTGTGCCTTTTGAATTTAGTTCCGATGCAATTTCTGTGTTTCATCGTCAAAGTGAAGGTCCATGGGATACAGTAAACCAGCAGTCGTGCATCGGATTCCAAAACTGGTGACGCAGAAAAGGCTAAACATAGACACTAAGATAAGTCAGTCTTATTGAAACTTAAGTCGGCATTGTGCCTTTTGTATTTAGTTCTGATGCAATTTCTGTGTTTCATCGTCAAAGTGAAGGTCCAAGGGATACAGTAAACCAGCAGATGTACATCGGATTCCTAAACTGGTGACGCAGGAAAGGCTAAACATAGACACTAAGATAAGTCAGTATTATTGTACTTAAGTTGGAATTGAGCCTTTTGTATTTAATTGCGATGCAATTTTTGTGTTTCATCGTCAAAGTGAAGGTCTAAGGGATACAGTAAACCAGCAGTCGTGCATCCGATTCCAAAACTAGTTACGCAGGAAAGGGTAACCGTAGACACTAAGATAAGTCAGTCTTATTGTACTTAAGTCGGAATTGAGCATTTTGTATTTCATTCCGAAGCAATTTTTGTGTTTCATCATCAAAGTGAAGGTCCAAGGGATACAGTAAACCAACAGTCGTGCATCGGATTCCAAAACTGGTGACGCAGAAAAGGCTAAACGTAGACACTAAGATAAGTCAGTCTTATTGAAACTTAAGTCGGCATTATGCCTTTTGTATTTAGTTCCGATGCAATTTCTGTGTTTCATCGTCAAAGTGAAGATCCAAGGGATACAGTAAACCAGCAGTCGTGCATCAGATTCCAAAACTGGTCACGCCGGAAAGGCTAAACATAGACACTAAGATACGTCAGTCTTATTGTACTTATGTTGGAATTGAGCCTTTTGTATTTAATTCCGATGCAATTTTTGTGTTTCATCGTCAAAGGGAAGGTCTAAGGGATACAGTAAACCAGCAGTTGTACATCGGATTCCTAAACTGGTGACGCAGGAAAGGCTAAACATAGACACTAAGATAAGTCAGTCTTATTGAAACTTAAGTCGGCATTGTGCCTTTTGAATTTAGTTCCGATGCAATTTCTGTGTTTCATCGTCAAAGTGAAGGTCCATGGGATACAGTAAACCAGCAGTCGTGCATCGGATTCCAAAACTGGTGACGCAGAAAAGGCTAAACATAGACACTAAGATAAGTCAGTCTTATTGAAACTTAAGTCGGCATTGTGCCTTTTGTATTTAGTTCCGATGCAATTTCTGTGTTTCATCGTCAAAGTGAAGGTCCAAGGGATACAGTAAACCAGCAGTTGTACATCGGATTCCTAAACTGGTGACGCAGGAAAGGCTAAACATAGACACTAAGATAAGTCAGTATTATTGTACTTAAGTTGGAATTGAGCCTTTTGTATTTAATTGCGATGCAATTTTGGTGTTTCATCGTCAAAGTGAAGGTCTAAGGGATACAGTAAACCAGCAGTCGTGCATCCGATTCCAAAACTAGTTACGCAGGAAAGGGTAACCGTAGACACTAAGATAAGTCAGTCTTATTGTACTTAAGTCGGAATTGAGCATTTTGTATTTCATTCCGAGGCAATTTTTGTGTTTCATCATCAAAGTGAAGGTCCAAGGGATACAGTAAACCAGCAGTCGTGCATCGGATTCCAAAACTGGTGACGCAGAAAAGGCTAAGCGTAGACACTAAGATAAGTCAGTCTTATTGAAACTTAAGTCGGCATTATGCCTTTTGTATTTAGTTCCGATGCAATTTCTGTGTTTCATCGTCAAAGTGAAGGTCCAAGGGATACAGTAAACCAGCAGTCGTGCATCGGATTCCTAAACTGGTGACGCAGGAAAGGCTACACATACACACTAACATAAGTCAGTCTTATTGTACTTAAGTCGGCATTGAGCTTTTGTATTTAATTCCGATGCAATATTTGTGTTTCATCGTCAAAGTGAAGGTCCAAGGGATACAGTAAACCAGCAGTCGTGCATCGGTTTCCAAAACTGGTGATGCGGGAAAGGCTAAACGTAGACACTAAGATAAGTCAGTCTTATTGTACTTAAGTCGGCATTGAGCCTTTTGTATTTAATTCTGATGCAATATTTGTGTTTCATTGTCAAAGTGAAGGTCCAAGGGATACAGTAAACCAGCAGTCGTGCATCCGATTCCAAAACTAGTTACGCAGGAAAGGGTAACCGTAGACACTAAGATAAGTCAGTCTTATTGTACTTAAGTCGGAATTGAGCATTTTGTATTTCATTCCGAAGCAATTTTTGTTTTTCATCGTCAAAGTGAAGGTCCAAGGGATACAGTAAGCCAGCAGTCGTGCATCGGATTCCAAAACTGGTGACGCAGGAATGGCTAAACATAGACACTAAGATAAATTAGTCTTATTGTACTTAAGTCGGCATTGAGCCTTTTGTATTTAATTCCGTTGCAATTTCTGTGTTTCATTGTCAAAGTGAAGGTCCATGGGATACAGTAAACCAGCAGTCGTTCAACGGATTCCAAATCTGGTGACGCAGAAAAGGCTAAACGTAGACACTAAGATAAGTCAGTCTTATTGAAACTTAAGTCTGCATTGTGCCTTTTGTATTTAGTTCCGATGCAATTTCTGTGTTTCATCGTCAAAGTGAAGGTCCAAGGGATACTGTAAACCAGCAGTCGTGCATCGGATTCCAAAACTGGTAACGCCGGAAAGGCTAAACATAGGCACTAAGATAAGTCAGCCTTATTGTACTTAAGTTGGAATTGAGCCTTTTGTATTTAATTCCGATGCAATTTTTGTGTATCATCGTCAAAGTGAAGGTCTAAGGGAAACAGTAAACCAGCAGTTGTACATCGGATTCCTAAACTGGTGACAAAGGAAAGGCTAAACATACACACTAACATAAGTCAGTCTTATTGTACTTAAGTCGTCATTGAGCCTTTTGTATTTAATTCCGATGCAATTTCTGTGTTTCATCGTCAAAGTGAAGGTCCGAGGGATACAGTAACCCAGCAGTCGTGCATCGGTTTCCAAAACTGGTGACGCGGGAAAGGCTAAACGTAGACACTAAGATATGTCAGTCTTATTGTACTTAAGTCGGCATTGAGCCTTTTGTATTTAATTCTGATGCAATATTTGTGTTCCATTGTCAAAGTGAAGGTCCAAGGGATACAGTAAACCAGCAGTCGTACATCCGATTCCAAAACTAGTTACGCAGGAAAGGGTAACCTTACACACGAAGATAAGTCAGTCTTATTGTACTTAAGTCGGAATTGAGCATTTTGTATTTCATTCCGAAGCAATTTTTGTTTTTCATCGTCAAAGTGAAGGTCCAAGGGATACAGTAAACCAGCAGTCGTGCATCGGATTCCAAAACTGGTGACGCAGGAAAGGCTAAACATAGACACTAAGATAAGTCAATCTTATTGTACTTAAGTCGGCATTGAGCCTTTTGTATTTCATTCCGATGCAATTTTTGTGTTTCATCGTCCAAGTGAAGGTCCAAGGGATACAGTAAACCAGCAGTCGTGCATCGGATTCCAAAACTGGTGACGCCGGAAAGGCTAAACATAGACACTAAGATAAGTCAGTCTTATTGTACTTAAGTTGGAATTGAGCCTTTTGTATTTAATTCCGATGCAATTTTTGTGTTTCATCGTCAAAGTGAAGGTCCAAGGGATACAGTAAACCCGAAGTGTAGCATCGGAATATAAAACTGGTTACACAGGACAGGCTAGAAATATGGACACTAAGAAAAATCAGTCTTCTTGTACTTGAGACGGCATTGTGCCTTTTGTATTTAATTCCGATGCAATTTTTGCGTTTCATCGTCATAGTGAAGGACCGAGGGATACAGTAAACCAGCAGTTGTACATCGGATTCCTAAACTGGTGACGCAGGAAAGACTAAACATAGACACTAAGATAAGTCAGTCTTATTGTACTTAAGTTGGAATTGAGCCTTTTGTATTTAATTCCGATGCAATTTCTGTGTTTCATCGTCAAAGTGAAGGTCCAAGGGATACAGTAAACCAGCAGTTGTACATCGGATTCCTAAACTGGTGACGCAGGAAAGACTAAACATAGACACTAAGATAAGTCAGTCTTATTGTACTTAAGTTGGAATTGAGCCTTTTGTATGTAATTCCGATGCAATTTCTGTGTTTCATCGTCAAAGTGAATGTCTAAGGGATACAGTAAACCAGCAGTCTGCATCCGATTCCAAAACTAGTTACGCAGGAAAGGGTAACCGTAGACACTAAGATAAGTCAGTCTTATTGTACTTAAGTCGGAATTGAGCATTTTGTATTTCATTCCGAAGCAAATTTAGTGTTTCATCATCAAAGTGAAGGTCCAAGGGATACAGTAAACCAGCAGGCGTGCATCGGATTCCAAAACTGGTGACACAGAAAAGGCTAAACGTAGACACTAAGATAAGTCAGTCTTATTGAAACTTAAGTCGGCATTGTGCCTTTTGTATTTAGTTCCGATGCAATTTCTGTGTTTCATCGTCAAAGTTAAGGTCCAAGGGATACAGTAAACCAGCAGTCGTGCATCGGATTCCAAAACTGGTGACGCCGGAAAGGCTAAACATAGACACTAAGATAAGTCAGTCTTATTGTACTTAAGTTGGAATTGAGCCTTTTGTATTTAATTCCGATGCAATTTTTGCGTTTCATCGTCAAAGTGAAGGTCTAAGGGATACAGTAAACCAGCAGTTGTACATCGGATTCCTAAACTGGTGACAAAGGAAAGGCTAAACATACACACTAACATAAGTCTGTCTTATTGTACTTAAGTCGGCATTGAGCCTTTTGTATTTAATTCCGATGCAATTTCTGTGTTTCATCGTCAAAGTGAAGGTCTAAGGGATACAGTAAACCAGCAGTTGTACATCGGATTCCTAAACTGGTGACAAAGGAAAGGCTAAACATACACACTAACATAAGTCAGTCTTATTGTACTTAAGTCGGCATTGAGCCTTTTGTATTTCATTCCGAAGCAATTTTTGTTTTTCATCGTCAAAGTGAAGGTCCAAGGGATACAGTAAAGCAGCAGTCGTGCATCGGATTCCAAAACTGGTGACGCAGGAAAGGCTAAACATAGACACTAAGATAAATTAGTCTTATTGTACTTAAGTCGGCATTGAGCCTTTTGTATTTAATTCCGATGCAATTTCTGTGTTTCATCGTCAAAGTGAAGGTCGAAGGGATACAGTAAACCAGCAGTTGTACATCGGATTCCTAAACTGGTGACAAAGGAACGGCTAAACATACACACTAACATAAGTCAGTCTTATTGTACTTAAGTCGGCATTGAGCCTTTTGTATTTAATTCCGATGCAATTTCTGTGTTTCATCGTCAAAGTGAAGGTCCAAGGGATACAGTAAACCAGCAGTCGTGCATCGGATTCCAAAACTGTTGACGCAGAAAGGGCTAAACGTAGATACTAAGATAAGTCAGTCTTATTGAAACTTAAGTCGGCATTGTGACTTTTGTATTTAGTTCCGATGCAATTTCTGTGTTTCATCGTCAAAGTGAAGGTCCAAGGGATACAGTAAACCAGCAGTCGTGCATCGGTTTCCAAAACTGGTGACGCGGGAAAGGCTAAACGTAGACACTAAGATAAGTCAGTCTTATTGTCCTTAAGTCGGCATTGAGCCTTTATTATTTAATTCTGATGCAATATTTGTGTTCCATTGTCAAAGTGAAGGTCCAAGGGATACAGTAAACCAGCAGTCGTACATCCGATTCCAAAACTAGTTACGCAGGAAAGGGTAACCGTAGAAACGAAGATAAGTCAGTCTTATTGTACTTAAGTCGGAATTGAGCATTTTGTACTTCATTACGAAGCAATTTTTGTTTTTCATCGTCAAAGTCAAGGTCCAAGGGATACAGTAAACCAGCAGTCATGCATCGGATTCCAAAACTCGTGACGCAGGAAAGGCTATACATAGACACTAAGATAAGTCAGTCTTATTGTACTTAAGTCGACATTGAGCCTTTTGTATTTCATTCCGATGCAATTTTTGTGTTTCATCGTCCAAGTGAAGGTCCAAGGGATACAGTAAACCAGCAGTCGTGCATCGGATTCCAAAACTGGTGACGCAGGAAAGGCTAAGCATAGACACTCAGATAAGTTAGTCTTATTGTACTTAAGTCGGCATTGAGCCTTCTGTATTTAATTCCGATGCAATTTCTGTGTTTCATCGTCAAAGTGAAGGTCCAAGGGATACAGTAAACCAGCAGTTGTACATCGGATTCCTAAACTGGTGACGCAGAATAGGCTAAACATAGACACTAAGATAAGTCAGTCTTATTGAAACTTAAGTCGGCATTGTGCCTTTTGTATTTAGTTCCGATGCAATTTCTGTGTTTCATCGTCAAAGTGAAGGTCCAAGGGATACAGTAAACCAGCAGTCGTGCATCGGATTCCGAAACTGGTGACGCCGGAAAGGCTAAACATAGACACTAAGATAAGTCAGTCTTATTGTACTTAAGTTGGAATTGAGCCTTTTGTATTTAATTCCGATGCAATTTTTGTGTTTCATCGTCAAAGTGAAGGTCGCAGGGATACAGTAAACCAGCAGTTGTACATCGGATTCCTAAACTGGTGACAAAGGAACGGCTAAACATACACACTAACATAAGTCAGTCTTATTGTACTTAAGTCGGCACTGAGCCTTTTGTATTTAATTCCGATGCAATTTCTGTGTTTCATCGTCAAAGTGAAGGTCCGAGGGATACAGTAAACCAGCAGTCGTGCATCGGATTCCAAAACTGTTGACGCAGAAAAGGCTAAACGTAGATACTAAAATAAGTCAGTCTTATTGAAACTTAAGTCGGCATTGTACCTTTTGTATTTACTTCCGATGCAATTTCTGTGTTTCATCGTCAAACTGACGGTCCAAGGGATACAGTAAACCAGCAGTCGTGCATCGGATTCCAAAACTGGTGACGCCGGAAAGGCTAAACATAGACACTAAGATAAGTCAGTCTTATTGTACTTAAGTTGGAATTGAGCCTTTTGTGTTTAATTCCGATGCAATTTTCGTGTTTCGTCGTCAAAGTGAAGGTCCAAGGGATTCAGTAAACCAGCAGTCGTGCATCGGAATCCAAAACTGTTGACGCAGAAAAGGCTAAACGTAGATACTAAGATAAGTCAGTCTTATTGAAACTTAAGTCGGCATTGTGACTTTTGTATTTAGTTCCGATGCAAATTCTGTGTTTCATCGTCAAAGTGAAGGTCCAAGGGATACAGTAAACCAGCAGTTGTACATCGGATTCCAAAACTGGTGACGCGGGAAAGGCTAAACGTAGACACTAAGATAAGTCAGTCTTATTGTACTTAAGTCGGCATTGAGCCTTTTGTATTTAATTCTGATGCAATATTTGTGTTTCATTGTCAAAGTAAAGGTCCAAGGGAGACAGTAAACCAGCAGTCGTGCATCCGATTCCAAAACTAGTTACGCAGGAAAGGGTAACCGTAGACACTAAGACAAGTCAGTCTTATTGTACTTTAGTCGGAATTGAGCATTTTGTATTTCATTCCGAAGCAATTTTTGTTTTTCATCGTCAAAGTGAAGGTCCAAGGGATACAGTAAACCAGCAGTTGTACATCGGATTCCTAAACTGGTGACGCAGGAAAGGCTAAACATACACACTAACATAAGTCAGTCTTATTGTACTTAAGTCGTCATTGAGCCTTTTGTATTTAATTCCGATGCAATTTCTGTGTTTCATCGTCAAAGTGAGGGTCCGAGGGATACAGTAAACCAGCAGTCGTGCATCGGATTGCAAAAATGGTGACGCAGAAAAGGTTAAACATAGACACTAAGATAAGTCAGTCTTATTGAAACTTAAGTCGACATTGTGCCTTTTGTATTTAGTTCAGATGCAATTTCTGTGTTTCATCGTCAAAGTGCAGGTCCAAGGGATACAGTAAACCAGCAGTCGTGCATCGGATTCCTAAACTGGTGACGCAGGAAAGGCTAAACATAGACACTAAGATAAGTTAGTCTTATTGTACTTAAGTCGGCATTGAGCCTTTTGTATTTAATTCCGATGCAATTTCTGTGTTTCATCGTCAAAGTGAAGGTGCAAGGGCTACAGTAAACCAGCAGTCGTGCATCGGATTCCAAAACCGGTGACGCACAAAAGGCTACACATAGACACTAAGATAAGTCAGTCTTATTGAAACTTAAGTCGGCATTGTGACTTTTGTATTTAGTTCTGATGCAATTTCTGTGTTTCATCGTCAAAGTGAAGGTCTAAGGGATACAGTAAACCAGCAGTTGTACATCGGATTCCTAAACTGGTGACGCAGGAAAGGCTAAACATAGACACTAAGATAAGTCAGTCTTATTGAAACTTAAGTCGGCATTGTGCCTTTTGAATTTAGTTCCGATGCAATTTCTGTGTTTCATCGTCAAAGTGAAGGTCCATGGGATGCAGTAAACCAGCAGTCGTGCATCGGATTCCAAAACTGGTGACGCAGAAAAGGCTAAACATAGACACTAAGATAAGTCAGTCTTATTGAAACTTAAGTCGGCATTGTGCCTTTTGTATTTAGTTCTGATGCAATTTCTGTGTTTCATCGTCAAAGTGAAGGTCCAAGGGATACAGTAAACCAGCAGATGTACATCGGATTCCTAAACTGGTGACGCAGGAAAGGCTAAACATAGACACTAAGATAAGTCAGTATTATTGTACTTAAGTTGGAATTGAGCCTTTTGTATTTAATTGCGATGCAATTTTTGTGTTTCATCGTCAAAGTGAAGGTCTAAGGGATACAGTAAACCAGCAGTCGTGCATCCGATTCCAAAACTAGTTACGCAGGAAAGGGTAACCGTAGACACTAAGATAAGTCAGTCTTATTGTACTTAAGTCGGAATTGAGCATTTTGTATTTCATTCCGAAGCAATTTTTGTGTTTCATCATCAAAGTGAAGGTCCAAGGGATACAGTAAACCAACAGTCGTGCATCGGATTCCAAAACTGGTGACGCAGAAAAGGCTAAACGTAGACACTAAGATAAGTCAGTCTTATTGAAACTTAAGTCGGCATTATGCCTTTTGTATTTAGTTCCGATGCAATTTCTGTGTTTCATCGTCAAAGTGAAGGTCCAAGGGATACAGTAAACCAGCAGTCGTGCATCAGATTCCAAAACTGGTCACGCCGGAAAGGCTAAACATAGACACTAAGATACGTCAGTCTTATTGTACTTAAGTTGGAATTGAGCCTTTTGTATTTAATTCCGATGCAATTTTTGTGTTTCATCGCCAAAGGGAAGGTCTAAGGGATACAGTAAACCAGCAGTTGTACATCGGATTCCTAAACTGGTGACGCAGGAAAGGCTAAACATAGACACTAAGATAAGTCAGTCTTATTGAAACTTAAGTCGGCATTGTGCCTTTTGAATTTAGTTCCGATGCAATTTCTGTGTTTCATCGTCAAAGTGAAGGTCCATGGGATACAGTAAACCAGCAGTCGTGCATCGGATTCCAAAACTGGTGACGCAGAAAAGGCTAAACATAGACACTAAGATAAGTCAGTCTTATTGAAACTTAAGTCGGCATTGTGCCTTTTGTATTTAGTTCCGATGCAATTTCTGTGTTTCATCGTCAAAGTGAAGGTCCAAGGGATACAGTAAACCAGCAGTTGTACATCGGATTCCTAAACTGGTGACGCAGGAAAGGCTAAACATAGACACTAAGATAAGTCAGTATTATTGTACTTAAGTTGGAATTGAGCCTTTTGTATTTAATTGCGATGCAATTTTTGTGTTTCATCGTCAAAGTGAAGGTCTAAGGGATACAGTAAACCAGCAGTCGTGCATCCGATTCCAAAACTAGTTACGCAGGAAAGGGTAACCGTAGACACTAAGATAAGTCAGTCTTATTGTACTTAAGTCGGAATTGAGCATTTTGTATTTCATTCCGAGGCAATTTTTGTGTTTCATCATCAAAGTGAAGGTCCAAGGGATACAGTAAACCAGCAGTCGTGCATCGGATTCCAAAACTGGTGACGCAGAAAAGGCTAAGCGTAGACACTAAGATAAGTCAGTCTTATTGAAACTTAAGTCGGCATTATGCCTTTTGTATTTAGTTCCGATGCAATTTCTGTGTTTCATCGTCAAAGTGAAGGTCCAAGGGATACAGTAAACCAGCAGTCGTGCATCGGATTCCAAAACTGGTGACGCCGGAAAGGCTAAACATAGACACTAAGATAAGTCAGTCTTATTGTATTTAAGTTGGAATTGAGCCTTTTGTATTTAATTCCGATGCAATTTTTGTGTTTCATCGTCAAAGTGAAGGTCTAAGGGATACAGTAAACCAGCACTTGTACATCGGATTCCTAAACTGGTGACGCAGGAAAGGCTACACATACACACTAACATAAGTCAGTCTTATCGTACTTAAGTCGGCATTGAGCTTTTGTATTTAATTCCGATGCAATATTTGTGTTTCATCGTCAAAGTGAAGGTCCAAGGGATACAGTAAACCAGCAGTCGTGCATCGGTTTCCAAAACTGGTGATGCGGGAAAGGCTAAACGTAGACACTAAGATAAGTCAGTCTTATTGTACTTAAGTCGGCATTGAGCCTTTTGTATTTAATTCTGATGCAATATTTGTGTTTCATTGTCAAAGTGAAGGTCCAAGGGATACAGTAAACCAGCAGTCGTGCATCCGATTCCAAAACTAGTTACGCAGGAAAGGGTAACCGTAGACACTAAGATAAGTCAGTCTTATTGTACTTAAGTCGGAATTGAGCATTTTGTATTTCATTCCGAAGCAATTTTTGTTTTTCATCGTCAAAGTGAAGGTCCAAGGGATACAGTAAGCCAGCAGTCGTGCATCGGATTCCAAAACTGGTGACGCAGGAATGGCTAAACATAGACACTAAGATAAATTAGTCTTATTGTACTTAAGTCGGCATTGAGCCTTTTGTATTTAATTCCGTTGCAATTTCTGTGTTTCATTGTCAAAGTGAAGGTCCATGGGATACAGTAAACCAGCAGTCGTTCAACGGATTCCAAATCTGGTGACGCAGAAAAGGCTAAACGTAGACACTAAGATAAGTCAGTCTTATTGAAACTTAAGTCTGCATTGTGCCTTTTGTATTTAGTTCCGATGCAATTTCTGTGTTTCATCGTCAAAGTGAAGGTCCAAGGGATACTGTAAACCAGCAGTCGTGCATCGGATTCCAAAACTGGTAACGCCGGAAAGGCTAAACATAGGCACTAAGATAAGTCAGCCTTATTGTACTTAAGTTGGAATTGAGCCTTTTGTATTTAATTCCGATGCAATTTTTGTGTATCATCGTCAAAGTGAAGGTCTAAGGGAAACAGTAAACCAGCAGTTGTACATCGGATTCCTAAACTGGTGACAAAGGAAAGGCTAAACATACACACTAACATAAGTCAGTCTTATTGTACTTAAGTCGGCATTGAGCCTTTTGTATTTAATTCCGATGCAATTTCTGTGTTTCATCGTCAAAGTGAAGGTCCGAGGGATACAGTAACCCAGCAGTCGTGCATCGGTTTCCAAAACTGGTGACGCGGGAAAGGCTAAACGTAGACACTAAGATAAGTCAGTCTTATTGTACTTAAGTCGGCATTGAGCCTTTTGTATTTAATTCTGATGCAATATTTGTGTTCCATTGTCAAAGTGAAGGTCCAAGGGATACAGTAAACCAGCAGTCGTACATCCGATTCCAAAACTAGTTACGCAGGAAAGGGTAACCTTACACACGAAGATAAGTCAGTCTTATTGTACTTAAGTCGGAATTGAGCATTTTGTATTTCATTCCGAAGCAATTTTTGTTTTTCATCGTCAAAGTGAAGGTCCAAGGGATACAGTAAACCAGCAGTCGTGCATCGGATTCCAAAACTGGTGACGCAGGAAAGGCTAAACATAGACACTAAGATAAGTCAATCTTATTGTACTTAAGTCGGCATTGAGCCTTTTGTATTTCATTCCGATGCAATTTTTGTGTTTCATCGTCCAAGTGAAGGTCCAAGGGATACAGTAAACCAGCAGTCGTGCATCGGATTCCAAAACTGGTGACGCCGGAAAGGCTAAACATAGACACTAAGATAAGTCAGTCTTATTGTACTTAAGTTGGAATTGAGCCTTTTGTATTTAATTCCGATGCAATTTTTGTGTTTCATCGTCAAAGTGAAGGTCCAAGGGATACAGTAAACCCGAAGTGTAGCATCGGAATATAAAACTGGTTACACAGGACAGGCTAGAAATATGGACACTAAGAAAAATCAGTCTTCTTGTACTTGAGACGGCATTGTGCCTTTTGTATTTAATTCCGATGCAATTTTTGCGTTTCATCGTCATAGTGAAGGACCGAGGGATACAGTAAACCAGCAGTTGTACATCGGATTCCTAAACTGGTGACGCAGGAAAGACTAAACATAGACACTAAGATAAGTCAGTCTTATTGTACTTAAGTTGGAATTGAGCCTTTTGTATTTAATTCCGATGCAATTTTTGTTTTTCATCGTCAAAGTGAAGGTCCAAGGGATACAGTAAACCAGCAGTTGTGCATCGGATTCCAAAACTGGTGACGCAGGAAAGGCTAAACATAGACACTAAGATAAGTCAATCTTATTGTACTTAAATCGGCATTGAGCCTTTTGTATTTCATTCCGATGCAATTTTTGTGTTTCATCGTCCAAGTGAAGGTCCAAGGGATACAGTAAACCAGCAGTCGTGCATCGGATTCCAAAACTGGTGACGCAGGAAAGGCTAAACATAGACACTAAGATAAGTTAGTCTTATTGTACTTAAGTCGGCATTGAGCCTTCTGTATTTAATTCCGATGCAATTTCTGTGTTTCATCGTCAAAGTGAAGGTCCAAGGGATACAGGAAACCAGCAGTTGTACATCGGATTCCTAAACTGGTGACGCAGGAAAGGCTAAACATAGACACTAAGATAAGTCAGTCTTATTGAAACTTAAGTCGGCATTGTGCCTTTTGTATTTAGTTCCGATGCAATTTCTGTGTTTCATCGTCAAAGTGAAGGTCCAAGGGATACAGTAAACCAGCAGTCGTGCATCGGATTCCAAAACTGGTGACGCCGGAAAGGCTAAACATAGACACTTAGATAAGTCAGTCTTATTGTACTTAAGTTGGAATTGAGCCTTTTGTATTTAATTCCGATGCAATTTTTGTGTTTCATCGTCAAAGTGAAGGTCTAAGGGATACAGTAAACCAGCAGTTGTACATCGGATTCCTAAACTGGTGACGCAGGAAAGGCTAAACATAGACACTAAGATAAGTCAGTCTTATTGAAACTTAAGTCGGCATTGTGCCTTTTGAATTTAGTTCTGATGCAATTTCTGTGTTTCATCGTCAAAGTGAAGGTCCATGGGATACAGTAAACCAGCAGTCGTGCATCGGATTCCAAAACTGGTGACGCAGAAAAGGCTAAACATAGACACTAAGATAAGTCAGTCTTATTGAAACTTAAGACGGCATTGTGCCTTTTGTATTTAGTTCCGATGCAATTTCTGTGTTTCATCGTCAAAGTGAAGGTCCAAGGGATACAGTAAACCAGCAGTTGTACATCCGATTCCATAACTAGTTACGCAGGAAAGGGTAACCGTAGACACTAAGATAAGTCAGTCTTATTGTATTTAAGTCGGAATTGAGCATTTTGTATTTAATTCCGAAGCAATTTTTGTGTTTCCTCATCAAAGTGAAGGTCCAAGGGATACAGTAAACCAGCAGTCGTGCATCGGATTCCAAAACTGGTGACGCCGGAAAGGCTAAACATAGACACTAAGATAAGTCGGTCTTATTGTACTTAAGTTGGAATTAAGCCTTTTGTATTTAATTCCGATGCAATTTTTGTGTTTCATCGTCAAAGTGAAGGTCTAAGGGATACAGTAAACCAGCAGTTGTACATCGGATTCCTAAACTGGTGACGCAGGAAAGGCTAAACATACACACTAACATAAGTCAGTCTGATTGTACTTAAGTCGGCATTGAGCTTTTGTATTTAATTCCGATGCAATATTTGTGTTTCATCGTCAAAGTGAAGGTCCAAGGGATACAGTAAACCAGCAGTCGTGCATCGGTTTCCAAAACTGGTGATGCGGGAAAGGCTAAACGTAGACACTAAGATAAGTCAGTCTTATTGTACTTAAGTCGGCATTGAGCCTTTTGTATTTAATTCTGATGCAATATTTGTGTTTCATTGTCAAAGTGAAGGTCCAAGGGATACAGTAAACCAGCAAGCGTGCATCCGATTCCAAAACTAGTTACGCAGGAAAGGGTAACCGTAGACACTAAGATAAGTCAGTCTTATTGTACTTAAGTCGGAATTGAGCATTTTGTATTTAATTCCGAAGCAATTTTTGTTTTTCACCGTTAAATTGAAGGTCCAAGGGATACAGTAAACCAGCAGTCGTGCATAGGATTCCAAAACTGGTGACGCAGGAAAGGCTAAACATAGACACTAAGATAAATTAGTCTTATTGTACTTAAGTCGGCATTGAGCCTTTCATCGTCAAAGTGAAGGTCCAAGGGATACAGTAAACCAGCAGTCGTGCATCGGATTCCAAAACTGGTGACGCGGGAAAGGCTAAACGTAGATACTAAGATAAGTCAGTCTTATTGTACTTAAGTCGGCATTGAGCCTTTTGTATTTAAATCTGATGCATTATTTGTGTTTCATTGTCAAAGTGAAGGTCCAAGGGATACAGTAAACCAGCAGTCGTGCATCGGATTCCAAAACTGGTGACGCAGAAAAGGCTAAACATAGACACTAAGATAAGTCAGTCCTATTGAAACGTAAGTCGGCATTGTGCCTTTTGTAAATAGTTCCGATGCAATTTCTGTGTTTAATCGTCAAAGTGAAGGTCCAAGGGATACAGTAAACCAGCAGTCGTGCATCGGATTCCAAAACTGGTGACGCAGGAAAGGCTAAACATAGACACTAAGATAAGTCAGACTTATTGTACATAAGTTGGAATTGAGCCTTTTGTATTTAATTCCGATGCAATTTTTGTGTTTCATCGTCCAAGTGAAGGTCCAAGGGATACAGTAAACCAGCAGTCGTGCATCGGATTCCAAAACTGGTGACGCAGGAAAGGCTAAACATAGACACTAAGATAAGTCAGTCTTATTGTACTTAAGTCGGCATTGAGCCTTTTGTATTTAATTCCGATGCAATTTTTGTGTTTCATCGTCCAAGTGAAGGTCCAAGGGAAACAGTAAACCAGCAGTCGTGCATCGGATTCCAAAACTGGTGACGCCGGAAAGGCTAAACATAGACACTAAGACAAGTCAGTCTTATTGTACTTAAGTCGGCTTTGTGCCTTTTGTAATTAATTCCGATGCAATTTCTTTGTTTCATCGTCCAAGTGAAGGTCCAAGGGATACAGTAAACCAGCAGTCATGCATCGGATTCCAAAACTGGTGACGCATGGAAGGCTAAACATAGACACTAAGATAAGTTAGTCTTATTGTACTTAAGTCGGCATTGAGCCTTTTGTATTTAATTCCGATGCAATTTTTGTGTTTCATCGTCCAAGTGAAGGTCCAAGGGATACAGTAAACCAGCAGTCGTGCATCAGATTCCAAAACTGGTGACGCAGGAAAGGCTAAACATAGACACTAAGATAAGTCAGTTTTATTGTACTTAAGTCGGCATTAAGCCTTTTGTATTTAATTCCGATGCAATTTTTGTGTTTCATCGTCCAAGTGAAGGTCGAAGGGATACAGTAAACCAGCAGTCGTGCATCGGATTCCAAAACTGGTGACGCAGGAAAGGCTAAACATAGACACTCAGATAAGTCAGTCTTATTGTACTTAAGTCGGCACTGAGCCTTTTATATTTAATTCCGATGCAATTTTTGTGTTTCATCGTCAAAGTGAAGGTCCTAAGGAAACAGTAAACCAGCAGCCGTGCATCAGATTCCAAAACTGGTGACGCAGGTAAGGCTAAACATAGACACTAAGACAAGTCAGTGTTATTGTACTTAAGTCGGCATTGAGCCTTTTATATTTAATTCCGATGCAATTTTTGTCTTTCATCGTCCAAGTGAAGGTCCATGGGATACAGTAAACCAGCAGTCGTGCATCGGATGCCAAAACTGGTGACGCAAGGAAAGGCTAAACATAGACACTAAGACAAGTCAGTCTTATTGTACTTAAGTCGGCATTGAGCCTTTTGTATTTAATTCCGATGCAATTTTTGTGTTTCATCGTCCAATTGAAGGTCCAAGGGATACAGTAAACCAGCAGTCGTGCATCGGATTCCAAAACTGGTGACGCAGGAAAGGCTAAACGTAGACACTAAGATAAGTTAGTCTTATTGTACTTAAGTCGGCATTGAGCATTTTGTATTTAAATCCGATGCAATTTTTGTGTTTCATCGTCCAAGTGAAGGTCCAAGGAAAACAGTAAACCAGCAGTCGTGCATCGGATTCCAAAACTGGTGACGCAGGAATGGCTAAATATAGACACTAAGACAAGTCAGTCTTATTGTACTTAAGTCGGCATTGAGCCTTTTATATTTAATTCCGATGCAATTTTTGTAATTCATCGTCCAAGTGAAGGTCCAAGGGATACAGTAAACCAGCAGTCGTTCATCGGATTCCAAAACTGGTGACGCCGGAAAGGCTAAACATAGACACTAAGACAAGTCAGTCTTATTGTACTTAAGTCGGCATTGAGCCTTTTGTATTTAATTCCGATGCAATTTTTGTGTTTCATCGTCCAAGTGAAGGTCCAAGGGAAACAGTAAACCAGCGGTCGTGCATCGGATTCCAAAACTGGTGACGCCGGAAAGGCTAAACATAGACACTAAGACAAGTCAGTCTTATTGTACTTAAGTCGGCATTGTGCCTTTTGTAATTAATTCCGATGTAATTTTTGTGTTTCATCGTTCAAGTGAAGGTCCAAGGGATACAGTAAACCAGCAGTCGTGCATCAGATTCCAAAACTGGTGACGCAGGAAAGGCTAAACATAGACACTAAGATAAGTTAGTCTTATTGTACTTAAGTCGGCATTGAGCCTTTTGTATTTAATTCCGATGCAATTTTTGTGTTTCATCGTCTAAGTGAAGGTCCAAGGGATACAGTAAACCAGCAGTCGTGCATCGGATTCCAAAACTGGTGACGCAGGAAAGGCTAAACATAGACACTCAGATAAGTCAGTCTTATTGTACTTAAGTCGGCATTGAGCCTTTTATATTTAATTCCGATGCAATTTTTGTGTTTTATCGTCAAAGTGAAGGTCCAAGGGAAACAGTAAACCAGCAGTCGTGCATCGGATTCCAAAACTGGTGACGCCGGAAAGGCTAAACATAGACACTAAGACAAGTCAGTCTTATTGTACTTAAGTCGGCATTGAGCCTTTTATATTTAATTCCGATGCAATTTTTGTGTTTCATCGTCCAAGAGAAGGTCCAAGGGATACAGTAAACCAGCAGTCGTGCATCGGATTCCAAAACTGGTGACGCAGGAAAGGCTAAACATAGACACTAAGATAAGTCAGTCTTATTGTACGTAAGTCGGCATTGAGCCTTTTGTATTTATTTCCGATGCAATTTTTTTGTTTCATCGTCAAAGTGAAGGTCCAAGGGATACAGTAAACCAGCAGTCGTGCATCGGATTGCAAAACTGGTGACGCAGGAAAGGCTAAACATAGACACTCAGATAAGTCAGTCTTATTGTACTTAAGTCGGCAGTGTGCCTTTTGTAATTAATTCCGATGCAATTTTTGTGTTTCATCGTTCAAGTGGAGGTCCAAGGGAAACAGTAAACCAGCAGTCGTGCATCGGATTCCAAAACTGGTGACGCAGGAAAAGCTAAACATAGACACTAAGACAAGTCAGTCTTATTGTACTTAAGTCGGCATTGAGCCTTTCATATTTAATTCCGATGCAATTTTTGTAATTCATCGTCCAAGTGAAGGTCCAAGGGATACAGTAAACCAGCAGTCGTGCATCGGATTCCAAAACTGGTGACGCCGGAAAGGCTAAACATAGACACTAAGACAAGTCAGTCTTATTGTTCTTAAGTCGGCATAGAGCCTTTTGTATTTAATTCCGATGCAATTTTTGTGTTTCATCGTCCAAGTGAAGGTCTAAAGGGAAACAGTAAACCAGCAGTCGTGCATCGGATTCCAAAACTGGTGACGCCGGAAAGGCTAAACATAGACACTAAGACAAGTCAGTCTTATTGTACTTAAGTCGGCAGTGTGCCTTTTGTAATTAATTCCGATGCAATTTTTGTGTTTCATCGTTCAAGTGGAGGTCCAAGGGATACAGTAAACCAACAGTCGTGCATCAGATTCCAAAACTGGTGACGCATGGACGGCTAACCATAGACACTAAGATAAGTTAGTCTTATTGTACTTAAGTCGGCATTGAGCCTTTTGTATTTAATTTCGATGCAATTTTTGTGTATCATCGTCTAAGTGAAGGTCCAAGGGATACAGTACACCAGCAGTCGTGCATCGGATTCCAAAACTGGTGACCCCGGAAAGGCTAAACATAGACACTAAGATAAGTCAGTCTTATTGTACTTAAGTCGCCATTGGGCCTTTTGTATTTAATTCCGATGCAATTTTTGTGTTTCATCGTCCAAGTGAAGGTCCAAGGGATACAGTAAACCAGCAGTCGTGCATCGGATTCCAAAACTGGTGACGCATGGAAGGCTAAACATAGACACTAAGATAAGTTAGTCTTATTGTACTTAAGTCGGCATTGAGCCTTTCATATTTAATTCCGATACAATTTTTGTAATTCATCGTCCAAGTGAAGGTCCAAGGGATACAGTAAACCAGCAGTCGTGCATCGGATTCCAAAACTGGTGACGCCGGAAAGGCTAAACATAGACACTAAGACAAGTCAGTCTTATTGTACTTAAGTCGGCATTGAGCCTTTTGTATTTAATTCCGATGCAATTTTTGTGTTTCATCGTCCAAGTGAAGGTCCAAGGGAAACAGTAAACCAGCAGTCGTGCATCGGATTCCAAAATTGGTGACGCCGCAAAGGCTAAACATAGACACTAAGACAAGTCTGTCTTATTGTACTTAAGTCGGCATTGTGCCTTTTGTAATTAATTCCGATGCAATTTTTGTGTGTCATCGTTCAAGTGAAGGTCCAAGGGATATAGTAAAACAGCAGTCGTGCATCAGATTCCAAAACTGGTGACGCATGGAAAGCTAAACATAGACACTAAGATAAGTTAGTCTTATTGTACTTAAGTCGGCATTGAGCCTTTTGTATTTAATTCCGATGCAATTTTTGTTTTTCATCGTCTAAGTGAAGGTCCAAGGGATACAGTAAACCAGCAGTCGTGCATCGGATTCCAAAACTGGTGACGCAGGAAAGGCTAAACATAGACACTAAGATAAGTCAGTCTTATTGTAAATAAGTCGGCATTGAGCCTTTTGTATTTAATTCCGATGCAATTTTTGTGTTTCATCGTCCAAGTGAAGGTCCAAGGGAAACAGTAAACCAGCAGTCGTGCATCGGATTCCAAAACTGGTGACGCCGGAAAGGCTAAACATAGACACTAAGACAAGTCAGTCTTATTGTACTTAAGTCGGCATTGTGCCTTTTGTTATTAATTCCGATACAATTTTTTTGTTTCATCGTCCAAGTGAAGGTCCAAGGGATACAGTAAACCAGCAGTCATGCATCGGATTCCAAAACTGGTGACGCATGGAAGGCTAAACATAGACACTAAGATAAGTTAGTGTTATTGTACTTAAGTCGGCATTGACCCTTTTGTATTTAATTCCGATGCAATTTTTGTGTTTCACCGTCCAAGTGAAGGTCCAAGGGATACAGTAAACCAGCAGTCGTGCATCGGATTCCAAAACTGGTGACGCCGGAAAGGCTAAACATAGACACTAAGATAAGTCAGTCTTATTGTACTTAAGTCGGCATTAAGCCTTTTGTATTTAATTCCGATGCAATTTTTGTGTTTCATCGTCCAAGTGAAGGTCCAAGGGATACAGTAAACCAGCAGTCGTGCATCGGATTCCAAAACTGGTGACGCAGGAAAGGCTAAACATAGACACTCAGATAAGTCAGTCTTATTGTACTTAAGTCGGCATTGAGCCTTTTATATTTAATTCCGATGCAATTTTTGTGTTTCATCGTCAAAGTGAAGGTCCAAGGGAAACAGTAAACCAGCAGTCGTGCATCGGATTCCTAAACTGGTGACGCAGGAAAGGCTAAACATAGACACTAAGGCAAGTCAGTCTTATTGTACTTAAGTCGGCATTGAGCCTTTTATATTTAATTCCGATGCAATTTTTGTATTTCATCGTCCAAGTGAAGGTCCAAGGGATACAGTAAACCAGCAGTCGTGCATCGGATTCCAAAACTGGTGACGCCGGAAAGGCTAAACATAGACACTAAGATAAGTCAGTCTTATTGTACTTAAGTCGGCATTGAGCCTTTTATATTTAATTCCGATGCAATTTTTGTGTTTCATCGTCCAAGTGAAGGTCCAAGGGATACAGTAAACCAGCAGTCGTGCATCGGATTCCAAAACTGGTGACGCAGGAAAGGCTAAACGTAGACACTAAGATAAGTTAGTCTTATTGTACTTAAGTCGGCATTGAGCATTTTGTATTTAATTCCGATGCAATTTTTGTGTTTCATCGTCCAAGTGAAGGTCCAAGGGAAACAGTAAACCAGCAGTCGTGCATCGGATTCCAAAACTGGTGACGCAGGAATGGCAAAACATAGACACTAAGACATGTCAGTCTTATTGTACTTAAGTCGGCATTGAGCCTTTTATATTTAATTCCGATGCAATTTTTGTAACTCATCGTCCAAGTGAAGGTCCAAGGGATGCAGTAAACCAGCAGTCGTTCATCGGATTCCAAAACTGGTGACGCCGGAAAGGCTAAACATAGACACTAAGACAAGTCAGGCTTATTGTACTTAAGTCGGCATTGAGCCTTTTATATTTAATTCCGATGCAATTTTTGTAACTCATCGTCCAAGTGAAGGTCCAAGGGATACAGTAAACCAGCAGTCGTGCATCGGATTCCAAAACTGGTGACGCATGGAAGGATAAACATAGACACTAAGATAAGTTAGTCATATTGTACTTAAGTCGGCATTGAGCCTTTTGGATTTAATTCCGATGCAATTTTTGTGTTTCATCGTCCAAGTGAAGGTCCAAGGGATACAGTAAACCAGCAGTCGTGCATCGAATTCCAAAACTGGTGACGCAGGAAAGGCTAAACATAGACACTCAGATAAGTCAGTCTTATTGTACTTAAGTCGGCATTGAGCCTTTTATATTTAATTCCGATGCAATTTTTGTGTTTTATCGTCAAAGTGAAGATCCAAGGGAAACAGTAAACCAGCAGTCGTGCATCGGATTCCAAAACTGGTGACGCCGGAAAGGCTAAACATAGACACTAAGACAAGTCAGTCTTACTGTACTTAAGTCGGCATTGAGCCTTTTCTATTTAATTCCGATGCAATTTTTGTGTTTCATCGTCCAAGAGAAGGTCCAAGGGATACAGTAAACCAGCAGTCGTGCATCGGATTCAAAAACCGGTGACGCAGGAAGGGCTAAACATAGACACTAAGATAAGTCAGTCTTATTGTACTTAAGTCGGCATTGAGCCTTTTGTATTTATTTCCGATGCAATTTTTGTGTTTCATCGTCAAAGTGAAGGTCCAAGGGATACAGTAAACCAGCAGTCGTGCATCGGATTGCAAAACTGGTGACGCATGAAAGGCTAAACATAGACACTCAGATAAGTCAGTCTTATTGTACTTAAGTCGGCATTGAGCCTTTTATATTTAATTCCGATGCAATTTTTGTGTTTCATCGTCAAAGTGAAGGTCCAAGGGAAACAGTAAACCAGCAGTCGTGCATCGGATTCCAAAACTGGTGACGCAGGAAATGCTAAACATAGACACTAAGACAAGTCAGTCTTATTGTACTTAAGTCGGCATTGAGCCTTTTGTATTTAATTCCGATGCAATTTTTGTGTTTCATCGTCCAAGTGAAGGCCCAAGGGAAACAGTAAACCAGCAGTCGTGCATCGGATTCCAAAACTGGTGACGCAGGAAAGGCTAAACATAGACACTAAGACAAGTCAGTTTTATTGTACTTAAGTCGGCATTGAACATTTCATATTTAATTCCGATGCAATTTTTGTAATTCATCGTAAAAGTGAAGGTCCAAGGGATACAGTAAACCAGCAGTCGTGCATCGGATTCCAAAACTGGAGACGCCGGAAAGGCTAAACATAGACACTAAGAAAAGTCAGTCTTATTTTTCTTAAGTCGGCATAGAGCCTTTTGTATTTAATTCCGATGCAATTTTTGTGTTTCATCGTCCAAGTGAAGGTCCAAGGGAAACAGTAAACCCGCAGTCGTGCATCGGATTCCAAAACTGGTGACGCCGGAAAGGCTAAACATAGACACTAAGACAAGCCAGTCTTATTGTACTTAAGTCGGCATTGTGCCTTTTGTAATTAATTCCGATGCAATTTTTGTATTTCATCGTTCAAGTGAAGGTCCAAGGGATACAGTAAACCAGCAGTCGTGCATCAGATTCCAAAACTGGTGACGCATGGACGGCTAACCATAGACACTAAGATAAGTTAGTCTTATTGTACTTAAGTCGGCATTGAGCCTTTTGTATTTAATTTCGATGCAATTTTTGTGTTTCATCGTCTAAGTGAAGGTCCAAGGGATACAGTACACCAGCAGTCGTGCATCGGATTCCAAAACTGGTGACGCCGGAAAGGCTAAACATAGACACTAAGATAAGTCAGTCTTATTGTACTTAAGTCGCCATTGAGCCTTTTGTATTTAATTCCGATGCAATTTTTGTGTTTCATCGTCCAAGTGAAGGTCCAAGGGATACAGTAAACCAGCAGTCGTGCATCGGATTCCAAAACTGGTGACGCATGGAAGGCTAAACATAGACACTAAGATAAGTTAGTCTTATTGTACTTAAGTCGGCATTGAGCCTTTTGGATTTAATTCCGATGCAATTTTTGTGTTTCATCGTCCAAGTGAAGGTCCAAGGGATACAGTAAACCAGCAGTCGTGCATCGGATTCCAAAACTGGTGACGCAGGAAAGGCTAAACATAGACACTCAGATAAGTCAGGCTTATTGTACTTAAGTCGGCATTGAGCATTTCATATTTAATTCCGATGCAATTTTTGTGTTTTATCGTCAAAGTGAAGGTCCAAGGGAAACAGTAAACCAGCAGTCGTGCATCGGATTCCAAAACTGGTGACGCATGGAAAGCTAAACATAGACACTAAGATAAGTTAGTCTTATTGTACTTAGGTCGGCATTGAGCCTTTTGTATTTAATTCCGATGCAATTTTTGTGTTTCATCGTCTAAGTGAAGGTCCAAGGGATACAGTAAACCAGCAGTCGTGCATCGGATTCCAAAACTGGTGACGCCGGAAAGGCTAAACATAGACACTAAGATAAGTCAGTCTTATTGTAAATAAGTCGGCATTCAGCCTTTTGTATTTAATTCCGATGCAATTTTTGTGTTTCATCGTCCAAGTGAAGGTTCAAGGGAAACAGTAAACCAGCAGTCGTGCATCGGATTCCAAAACTGGTGACGCCGGAAAGGCTAAACATAGACACTAAGACAAGTCAGTCTTATTGTACTTAAGTCGGCATTGTGCCTTTTGTAATTAATTCCGATACAATTTTTTTGTTTCATCGTCCAAGTGAAGGTCCAAGGGATACAGTAAACCAGCAGTCGTGCATCAGATTCCAAAACTGGTGACGCATGGACGGCTAACCATAGACACTAAGATAAGTTAGTGTTATTGTACTTAAGTCGGCATTGAGCCTTTTGTATTTAATTCCGATGCAATTTTTGTGTTTCATCGTCCAAGTGAAGGTCCAAGGGATACAGTAAACCAGCAGTCGTGCATCGGATTCCAAAACTGGTGACGCAGGAAAGGCTAAACATAGACACTCAGATAAGTCAGTCTTATTGTACTTAAGTCGGCATTGAGCCTTTTATATTTAATTCCGATGCAATTTTTGTGTTTCATCGTCAAAGTGAAGGTCCAAGGGAAACAGTAAACCAGCAGTCGTGCATCGGATTCCAAAACTGGTAACGCCATAAAGGCAAAACATAGACACTAAGACAAGCCAGTCTTATTGTACTTAAGTCGGCATTGTGCCTTTTGTAATTAATTCCGATGCAATTTTTGTGTTTCATCGTTCAAGTGAAGGTCCAAGGGATACAGTAAACCAGCAGTCGTGCATCAGATTCCAAAACTGGTGACGCATGGACGGCTAACCATAGACACTAAGATAAGTTAGTCTTATTGTACTTAAGTCGGCATTGAGCCTTTTGTATTTAATTTCGATGCAATTTTTGTGTTTCATCGTCTAAGTGAAGGTCCAAGGGATACAGTACACCAGCAGTCGTGCATCGGATTCCAAAACTGGTGACGCCGGAAAGGCTAAACATAGACACTAAGATAAGTTAGTCTTATTGTACTTATGTCGCCATTGAGCCTTTTGTATTTAATTCCGATGCAATTTTTGTGTTTCATCGTCCAAGTTAAGGTCCAAGGGATACAGTAAACCAGCAGTCGTGCATCGGATTCCAAAACTGGTGACGCATGGAAGGCTAAACATAGACACTAAGATAAGTTAGTCTTATTGTACTTAAGTCGGCATTGAGCCTTTTGGATTTAATTCCGATGCAATTTTTGTGTTTCATCGTCCAAGTGAAGGTCCAAGGGATACAGTAAACCAGCAGTCGTGCATCGGATTCCAAAACTGGTGACGCAGGAAAGGCTAAACATAGACACTCAGATAAGTCAGTCTTATTGTACTTAAGTCGGCATTGAGCATTTCATATTTAATTCCGATGCAATTTTTGTGTTTTATCGTCAAAGTGAAGGTCCAAGGGAAACAGTAAACCAGCAGTCGTGCATCGGATTCCAAAACTGGTGACGCATGGAAAGCTAAACATAGACACTAAGATAAGTTAGTCTTATTGTACTTAAGTCGGCATTGAGCCTTTTGTATTTAATTCCGATGCAATTTTTGTGTTTCATCGTCTAAGTGAAGGTCCAAGGGATACAGTAAACCAGCAGTCGTGCATCGGATTCCAAAACTGGTGACGCCGGAAAGGCTAAACATAGACACTAAGATAAGTCAGTCTTATTGTAAATAAGTCGGCATTGAGCCTTTTGTATTTAATTCCGATGCAATTTTTGTGTTTCATCGTCCAAGTGAAGGTCCAAGGGAAACAGTAAACCAGCAGTCGTGCATCGGATTCCAAAACTGGTGACGCCGGAAAGGCTAAACATAGACACTAAGACAAGTCAGTCTTATTGTACTTAAGTCGGCATTGTGCCTTTTGTAATTAATTCCGATACAATTTTTTTGTTTCATCGTCCAAGTGAAGGTCCAAGGGATACAGTAAACCAGCAGTCATGCATCGGATTCCAAAACTGGTGACGCATGGAAGGCTAAACATAGACACTAAGATAAGTTAGTGTTATTGTACTTAAGTCGGCATTGAGCCTTTTGTATTTAATTCCGATGCAATTTTTGTGTTTCACCGTCCAAGTGAAGGTCCAAGGGATACAGTAAACCAGCAGTCGTGCATCGGATTCCAAAACTGGTGACGCCGGAAAGGCTAAACATAGACACTAAGATAAGTCAGTCTTATTGTACTTAAGTCGGCATTAAGCCTTTTGCATTTAATTCCGATGCAATTTTTGTGTTTCATCGTCCAAGTGAAGGTCCAAGGGATACAGTAAACCAGCAGTCGTGCATCGGATTCCAAAACTGGTGACGCAGGAAAGGCTAAACATAGACACTCAGATAAGTCAGTCTTATTGTACTTAAGTCGGCATTGAGCCTTTTATATTTAATTCCGATGCAATTTTTGTGTTTCATCGTCAAAGTGAAGGTCCAAGGGAAACAGTAAACCAGCAGTCGTGCATCGGATTCCTAAACTGGTGACGCAGGAAAGGCTAAACATAGACACTAAGACAAGTCAGTCTTATTGTACTTAAGTCGGCATTGAGCCTTTTAAATTTAATTCCGATGCAATTTTTGTGTTTCATCGTCCAAGTGAAGGTCCAAGGGATACAGTAAACCAGCAGTCGTGCATCGGATTCCAAAACTGGTGACGCCGGAAAGGCTAAACATAGACACTAAGATAAGTCAGTCTTATTGTACTTAAGTCGGCATTGAGCCTTTTATATTTAATTCCGATGCAATTTTTGTGTTTCATCGTCCAAGTGAAGGTCCAAGGGATACAGTAAACCAGCAGTCGTGCATCGGATTCCAAAACTGGTGACGCAGGAAAGGCTAAACGTAGACACTAAGATAAGTTAGTCTTATTGTACTTAAGTCGGCATTGAGCATTTTGTATTTAATTCCGATGCAATTTTTGTGTTTCATCGTCCAAGTGAAGGTCCAAGGGAAACAGTAAACCAGCAGTCGTGCATCGGATTCCAAAACTGGTGACGCAGGAATGGCTAAACATAGACACTAAGACAAGTCAGTCTTATTGTACTTAAGTCGGCATTGAGCCTTTTATATTTAATTCCGATGCAATTTTTGTAACTCATCGTCCAAGTGAAGGTCCAAGGGATGCAGTAAACCAGCAGTCGTTCATCGGATTCCAAAACTGGTGACGCCGGAAAGGCTAAACATAGACACTAAGACAAGTCAGTCTTATTGTACTTAAGTCGGCATTGAGCCTTTTGTATTTAATTCCGATGCAATTTTTGTGTTTCATCGTCCAAGTGAAGGTCTAAGGGATACAGTAAACCAGCAGTCGTGCATCGGATTCCAAAACTGGTGACGCCGGAAAGGATAAACATAGACACTAAGATAAGTCAGTCTTATTGTACTTAAGTCGGCATTGAGCCTTTTGTATTTAATTCCGATGCAATTTTTGTGTTTCATCGTCCAAGTGAAGGTCCAAGGGATACAGTAAACCAGCAGTCGTGCATCGGATTCCAAAACTGGTGACGCATGGAAGGCTAAACATAGACACTAAGATAAGTTAGTCATATTGTACTTAAGTCGGCATTGAGCCTTTTGGATTTAATTCCGATGCAATTTTTGTGTTTCATCGTCCAAGTGAAGGTCCAAGGGATACAGTAAACCAGCAGTCGTGCATCGGATTCCAAAACTGGTGACGCAGGAAAGGCTAAACATAGACACTCAGATAAGTCAGTCTTATTGTACATAAGTCGGCATTGAGCCTTTTATATTTAATTCCGATGCAATTTTTGTGTTTCATCGTCAAAGTGAAGGTCCAAGGGAAACAGTAAACCAGCAGTCGTGCATCGGATTCCAAAACTGGTGACGCAGGAAAGGCTAAACATAGACACTAAGACAAGTCAGTCTTATTGTACTTAAGTCGGCATTGAGCCTTTTGTATTTAATTCCGATGCAATTTTTGTGTTTCATCGTCCAAGTGAAGGCCCAAGGGAAACAGTAAACCAGCAGTCGTGCATCGGATTCCAAAACTGGTGACGCAGGAAAGGCTCAACATAGACACTAAGACAAGTCAGTTTTATTGTACTTAAGTCGGCATTGAGCATTTCATATTTAATTCCGATGCAATTTTTATAATTCATCGTCCAAGTGAAGGTCCAAGGGATACAGTAAACCAGCAGTCGTGCATCGGATTCCAAAACTGGTGACGCCGGAAAGGCTAAACATAGACACTAAGACAAGTCAGTCTTATTGTTCTTATGTCGGCATAGAGCCTTTTGTATTTAATTCCGATGCAATTTTTGTGTTTCATCGTCCAAGTGAAGGTCCAAGGGAAACAGTAAACCAGCAGTCGTGCATCGGATTCCAAAACTGGTGACGCCGGAAAGGCTAAACATAGACACTAAGACAAGCCAGTCTTATTGTACTTAAGTCGGCATTGTGCCTTTTGTAATTAATTCCGATGCAATTTTTGTGTTTCATCGTTCAAGTGAAGGTCCAAGGGATACAGTAAACCAGCAGTCGTGCATCAGATTCCAAAACTGGTGACGCATGGACGGCTAACCATAGACACTAAGATAAGTTAGTCTTATTGTACTTAAGTCGGCATTGAGCCTTTTGTATTTAATTTCGATGCAATTTTTGTGTTTCATCGTCTAAGTGAAGGTCCAAGGGATACAGTACACCAGCAGTCGTGCATCGGATTCCAAAACTGGTGACGCCGGAAAGGCTAAACATAGACACTAAGATAAGTCAGTCTTATTGTACTTAAGTCGCCATTGAGCCTTTTGTATTTAATTCCGATGCAATTTTTGTGTTTCATCGTCCAAGTGAAGGTCCAAGGGATACAGTAAACCAGCAGTCGTGCATCGGATTCCAAAACTGGTGACGCATGGAAGGCTAAACATAGACACTAAGATAAGTTAGTCTTATTGTACTTAAGTCGGCATTGAGCCTTTTGGATTTAATTCCGATGCAATTTTTGTGTTTCATCGTCCAAGTGAAGGTCCAAGGGATACAGTAAACCAGCAGTCGTGCATCGGATTCCAAAACTGGTGACGCAGGAAAGGCTAAACATAGACACTCAGATAAGTCAGTCTTATTGTACTTAAGTCGGCATTGAGCATTTCATATTTAATTCCGATGCAATTTTTGTGTTTTATCGTCAAAGTGAAGGTCCAAGGGAAACAGTAAACCAGCAGTCGTGCATCGGATTCCAAAACTGGTGACGCCGGAAAGGCTAAACATAGACACTAAGACAAGTCAGTCTTATTGTACTTAAGTCGGCATTGAGCCTTTTATATTTAATTCCGATGCAATTTTTGTGTTTCATCGTCCAAGAGAAGGTCCAAGGGATACAGTAAACCAGCAGTCATGCATCGGATTCCAAAACTGGTGCCGCAGGAAAGGCTAAACATAGACACTAAGATAAGTCAGTCTTATTGTACTTAAGTCGGCATTGAGCCTTTTGTATTTAATTCCGATGCAATTTTTGTGTTTCATCGTCAAAGTGAAGGTCCAAGGGATACAGTAAACCAGCAGTCGTGCATCGGATTGCAAAACTGGTGACGCAGGAAAGGCTAAACATAGACACTCAGATAAGTCAGTCTTATTGTACTTAAGTCGGCATTGAGCCTTTTATATTTAATTCCGATGCAATTTTTGTGTTTCATCGTCATAGTGAAGGTCCAAGGGAAACAGTAAACCAGCAGTCATGCATCGGATTCCAAAACTGGTGACGCAGGAAAGGCTAAACATAGACACTAAGACAAGTCAGTCTTATTGGACTTAAGTCGGCATTGAGCCTTTTGTATTTAATTCCGATGCAATTATTGTGTTTCATCGTCCAAGTGAAGGTCCAAGGGAAACAGTAAACCAGGAGTCGTGCATCGGATTCCAATACTGGTGACGCAGGAAAGGCTAAACATAGACACTAAGACAAGTCAGTCTTATTGTACTTAAGTCGGCATTGAGCCTTTCATATTTAATTCCGATGCAATTTTTGTAATTCATCGTCCAAGTGAAGGTCCAAGGGATACAGTAAACCAGCAGTCGTGCATCGGATTCCAAAACTGGTGACGCCGGAAAGGCTAAACGTAGACACTAAGATAAGTCAGTCTTATTGTACTTAAGTCGGCATTGAGCCTTTTGTATTTAATTACGATGCAATTTTTGTGTTTCATCGTCAAAGTGAAGGTCCAAGGGATACAGTAAACCAGCAGTCGTGCATCGGATTCCAAAACTGGTGACGCCGGAAAGGCTAAACGTAGACACTAAGACAAGTCAGTCTTATTGTACTTAAGTCGGCATTGTGCCTTTTGTAATTAATTCCGATGCAATTTTTGTGTTTCATCGTTCAAGTGAAGGTCCAAGGGATACAGTAAACCAGCAGTCGTGCATCGGATTCCAAAACTGGTGACGCCGGAAAGGCTAAACGTAGACACTAAGATAAGTCAGTCTTATTGTACTTAAGTCGGCATTGAGCATTTTGTATTTAATTCCGATGCAATTTTTGTGTTTCATCGTCAAAGTGAAGGTCGAAGGGAAACAGTAAACCAGCAGTCGTGCATCGGATTCCAAAGCTGGTGACGCAGGAAAGGCTAAACATAGACACAAAGATAAGTTAGTCTTATTGTACTTAAGTCGGCATTGTGCCTTTTGTATTTAATTCCGATGCAATTTTTGTGTTTCATCGTCAAAGTGAAGGTCCAAGGGATACAGTAAACCAGCAGTCGTGCATCGGATTCTAAAACTGGTGACGCCGGAAAGGCTAAACATAGACACTAAGACAAGTCAGTCTTATTGTACTTAAGTCGGCATTGAGCCTTTTATATTTAATTCCGATGCAATTTTTGTGTTTCATCGTCCAAGAGAAGGTCCAAGGGATACAGTAAACCAGCAGTCGTGCATCGGATTCCAATACTGGTGACGCCGGAAAGGCTAAACATAGACACTAAGATAAGTCAGTCTTATTGTACTTAAGTCGGCATTGAGCCTTTTGTATTTAATTCCGATGCAATTTTTGTGTTTCATCGTCAAAGTGAAGGTCCAAGGGATACAGTAAACCAGCAGTCGTGCATCGGATTCCAAAACTGGTGACGCAGGAAAGGCTAAACATAGACACTAAGATAAGTTAGTCTTATTGTACTTAAGTCGGCATTGAGCCTTTTATATTTAATTCCGATGCAATTTTTTTGTTTCATCGTCCAAGAGAAGGTCCAAGGGATACAGTAAACCAGCAGTCGTGCATCGGATTCCAAAACTGGTGACGCAGGAAAGGCTAAACATAGACACTAATATAAGTCAGTCTTATTGTACTTAAATCGGCATTGAGCCTTTTGTATTTAATTCCGATGCAATTTTTGTGTGTCTTCGTCAAAGTGAAGGTCCAAGGGATACAGTAAACCAGCAGTCGTGCACCGGATTCCAAAACTGGTGACGCCGGAAAGGCTAAACATAGACACTAAGATAAGTCAGTCTTATTGTACTTAAGTCGGCATTGAGCCTTTTGTATTTATTTCCGATGCAATTTTTGTGTTTCATCGTCCAAGTGAAGGTCCAAGGGATACAGTAAACCAGCAGTCGTGCATCGGATGCCAAAACTGGTGACGCAGGAAAGGCTAAACATAGACACTAAGATAAGTCAGTCTTATTGTACTTAAGTCGGCATTAAGCTTTTTGTATTTAATTCCGATGCAATTTTTGTGTTTCATCGTCCAAGTGAAGGTCCAAGGGATACAGTAAACCAGCAGTCGTGCATCGGATTCCTAAACTGGTGACGCCGGAAAGGCTAAACATAGACACTAAGATAAGTCAGTTTAATTGTACTTAAGTCGGCATTGAGCCTTTTGTATTTAATTCCGATGCAATTTTTGTGTTTCATCGTCCAAGTGAAGGTCCAAGGGATACAGTAAACCAACAGTCGTGCATCGGATTCCAAAACTGGTGACGCCGGAAAGGCTAAACATAGACACTAAGATAAGTCAGTCTTATTGTACTTAAGTCGGCATTGAGCCTTTTGTATTTAATTCCGATGCATTTTTTGTGTTTCATCGTCAAAGTGAATGTCGAAGGGATACAGTAAACCAGCAGTCGTGCATCGGATTCCAAAATTGGTGACGCAGGAAAGGCTAAACATAGACACTAAGATAAGTTAGTCTTATTGATCTTAAGTCAGCATTGTGCCTTTTGTATTTAATTCCGATGCAATTTTTGTGTTTCATCGTCCAAGTGAAGGTCCAAGGGATACAGTAAACCACAGTCGTGCATCGGATTCCTAAACTGGTGACGCCGGAATGGCTAAACATAGACACTAAGATAAGTCAGTTTTATTGTACTTAAGTCGGCATTGAGCCTTTTGTGTTTAATTCCGATGCATTTTTTGTGTTTCATCGTCAAAGTGAATGTCGGAGGGATACAGTAAACCAGCAGTCGTGCATCGGATTCCAAAATTGGTGACGCAGGAAAGGCTAAACATAGACACTAAGATAAGTTAGTCTTATTGATCTTAAGTCAGCATTGTGCCTTTTGTATTTAATTCCGATGCAATTTTTGTGTTTCATCGTCCAAGTGAAGGTCCAAGGGATACAGTAAACCAGCAGTCGTGCATCGGATTCCTAAACTGGTGACGCCGGAAAGGCTAAACATAGACACTAAGATAAGTCTGTCTTATTGTACTTAAGTCGGCATTGAGCCTTTTGTATTTAATTCCGATGCAATTTTTGTGTTTCATCGTCAAAGTGAAGGTCCAAGGGATACAGTAAACCAGCAGTCGTGCATCGGATTCCAAAACTGGTGACGCCGGAAAGGCTAAACATAGACACTAAGACAAGTCAGTCTTATTGTACTTAAGTCGGCATTGAGCCTTTTATATTTAATTCCGATGCAATTTTTGTGTTTCATCGTCAAAGTGAAGGTCCAAGGGATACAGTAAACCAGCAGTCGTGCATCGGATTCCAAAACTGGTGACGGAGGAAAGGCTAAACATAGACACTAAGATAAGTCAGTCTTATTGTACTTAAGTCGGCATTGAGCCTTTTGTATTTAATTCCGATGCAATTTTTGTGTTTCATCGTCCAAGTGAAGGTCCAAGGGATACAGTAAACCAGCAGTCGTGCATTGGATTGCTAAACTGGTGACGCCGGAAAGGCTAAACATAGACACTGAGATAAGTCAGTCTTAGTGTACTTAAGTCGGCATTGAGCCTTTTGTATTTAATTCCGATGCAATTTTTGTGTTTCATCGTCAAAGTGAAGGTCCAAGGGATACAGTAAACCAGCAGTCGTGCATCGGATTCCAAAACTGGTGACGCAGGAAAGGCTAAACATAGACACAAAGATAAGTCAGTCTTATTGTACTTAAGTCGGCATTGAGCCTTTTGTATTTAATTCCGATGCAATTTTTGTGTTTCATCGTCCAAGTGAAGGTCCAAGGGATACAGTAAACCAGCAGTCGTGCATCGGATTCCTAAACTGGTGACGCCGGAAAGGCTAAACATAGACACTAAGATAAGTCAGTCTTATTGTACTTAAGTCGGCATTGAGCCTTTTGTATTTAATTCCGATGCAATTTTTGTGTTTCATCGTCAAAGTGAAGGTCCAAGGGATACAGTAAACCAGCAGTCGTGCATCGGATTCCAAAACTGGTGACGCCGGAAAGGTTGAACATAGACACTAAGATAAGTCAGTTTTATTGTACTTAAGTCGGCATTGAGCCATTTGTATTTAATTCCGATGCAATTTTTGTGTTTCATCGTCAAAGTGAAGGTCCAAGGGATACAGTAAACCAGCAGTCGTGCATCGGATTCCTAAACTGGTGACGCCGGAAAGGCTAAACATAGACACTAAGATAAGTCAGTCTTATTGTACTTAAGTCGGCATTGAGCCTTTTGTATTTAATTCCGATGCAATTTTTGTGTTTCATCGTCAAAGTGAAGGTCCAATGGATACAGTAAACCAGCAGTCGTGCATCGGATTCCAAAACTGGTGACGCAGGAAAGGCTAAACGTAGACACTAAGATAAGTTAGTCTTATTGTACCTAAGTCGGCATTGAGCCTTTTGTATTTAATTCCGATGCAATTTTTGTGTTTCATCGTCCAAGTGAAGGTCCAAGGGATACAGTAAACCAGCAGTCGTGCATCGGATTCCTATACTGGTGACGCCGGAAGGCTAAACATAGACACTAAGATAAGTCAGTCTTATTTACTTAAGTCGGCATTGAGCCTTTTGTATTTAATTCCGATGCAATTTTTGTGTTTCATCGTCAAAGTGAAGGTCCAAGGGATACAGTAAACCAGCAGTCGTGCATCGGATTCCAAAACTGGTGACGCCGGATAGGCTAAACATAGACACTAAGATAAGTCAGTCTTATTGTACTTAAGTCGGCATTGAGCCTTTTGTATTTAATTCCGATGCAATTTTTGTGTTTCATCGTCCAAGTGAAGGTCCAAGGGATACAGTAAACCAGCAGTCGTGCATCGGAATCCAATACTGGTGACGCCGGACAGGCTAAACATAGACACTAAGATAAGTCAGTCTTATTGTACTTAAGTCGGCATTGAGCCTTTTGTATTTAATTCCGATGCAATTTTTGTGTTTCATCGTCCAAGTGAAGGTCCAAGGGATACAGTAAACCAGCAGTCGTGCATCGGATTCCAAAACTGGTGACGCAGGAAAGGCTAATCATAGACACTAAGATAAGTTAGTCTTATTGTACTTAAGTCGGCATTGAGCCTTTTGTATTTAATTCCGATGCAATTTTTGTGTTTCATCGTCCAAGTGAAGGTCCAAGGGATACAGTAAACCAGCAGTCGTCCATCGGATTCCAAAACTGGTGATGCAGGAAAGGCTAAACATAGACATTCAGATAAGTCAGTCTTATTGTACTTAAGTCGGTATTGAGCCTTTTATATTTAATTCCGATGCAATTTTTGTGTTTCATCGTCCAAGTGAAGGTCCAAGGGATACAGTAAACCAGCAGTCGTGCATCGGATTCCAAAACTGGTGACGCCGGAAAGGCTAAACATAGACATTAAGACAAGTCAGTCTTATTGTACTTAAGTCGGCATTGAGCCTTTTATATTTAATTCCGATGCAATTTTTGTGTTTCATCGTCAAAGTGAAGGACCAAGGGATACAGTAAACCAGCAGTCGTGCATCGGATTCCAAAACTGGCGACGCAGGAAAGGCTAAACATAGACTCTAAGATAAGTCAGTCTTATTGTACTTAAGTCGGCATTGAGCCTTTTGTATTTAATTCCGATGCAATTTTTTTGTTTCATCGTCCAAGTGAAGGTCCAAGGGAAACAGTAAACCAGCAGTCGCGCATCGGATTCCTAAACTGGTGACGCCGGAAAGGCTAAGCATAGACACTAAGATAAGTCAGTCTTATTGTACTTAAGTCGGCATTGTGCCTTTTGTAATTAATTTCCATGCAATTTTTGTGCTTCATCGTCCAAGTGTAGGTCCAAGGGATACAGTAAACCAGCAGTCATGCATCGGATTCCAAAACTGGTGACGCATGGAAGGCTAAACATAGACACTAAGATAAGTTAGTCTTATTGTACTTAAGTCGGCATTGAACCTTTTGTATTTAATTCCGATGCAATTTTTGTGTTTCATCGTCAAAGTGAAGGTCCAAGGGAAACAGTAAACCAGCAGTCGTGCATCGGATTCCTAAACTGGTGACGCAGGAAAGGCTAAACATAGACACTAAGATAAGTTAGTCTTATTGTACTTAAGTCGGCATTGAACCTTTTGTATTTAATTCCGATGCAATTTTTGTGTTTCATCGTCCAAGTGAAGGTCCAAAGGATACAGTAAACCAGCAGTCGTGCATCGGATTCCAAAACTGGTGACGCAGGAAAGGCTAAACATAGACACTAAGATAAGTCAGTCTTATTGTACTTAAGTCGGCATTGAGCCTTTTGTATTTAATTCCGATGCAATTTTTGTGTTTCATCGTCAAAGTGAAGGTCGAAGGGAAACAGTAAACCAGCAGTCGTGCATCGGATTCCTAAACTGGTGACTCAGGAAAGGCTAAACATAGACACTAAGATAAGTTAGTCTTATTGTACTTAAGTCGGCATTGAGCCTTTTGTATTTAATTCCGATGCAATTTTTGTGTTTCATCGCTAAGTGAAGGTCCAAGGGAAACAGTAAACCAGCAGTCGTGCATCGGATTCCTAAACTGGTGACGCAGGAAAGGCTAAACATAGACACTTAGATAAGTTAGTCTTATTGTACTTAAGTCGGCATTGAGCCTTTTGTATTTAATTCCGATGCAATTTTTGTGTGTCGTCGTCAAAGTGAAGGTCCAAGGGAAACAGTAAACCAGCAGTCGTGCATCGGATTCCAAAACTGGTGACGCCGGAAAGGCTAAACATAGACACTAAGACAAGTCAGTCATATTGTACTTAAAACGGCATTGGGCCTTTTATATTTAATTCCGATGCAATTTTTGTGTTTCATCATCCAAGTGAAGGTCCAAGGGATACAGTACACCAGCAGTCGTGCATCGTATTCCTAAACTGGTGACGCAGGAAAGGCTAAACATAGACACTAAGATAAGTTAGTCTTATTGTACTTCAGTCGGCATTGAGCCTTTTGTATTTAATTTCGATGCAATTTTTGTGTTTCATCGTCCAAGTGAAGGTCCAAGGGATACAGTAAACCAGCAGTCGTGCATCGGATTCCAAAACTGGTGACGCAGGAAAGGCTAATCATAGACACTAAGATAAGTCAGTCTTATTGTACTTAAGTCGGCATTGAGCCTTTTGTATTTAATTCCGATGCAATTTTTGTGTTTCATTGTCAAAGTGAAGGTCGATGGGAAACAGTAAACCAGCAGTCGTGCATCGGATTCCTAAACTGGTGACGCAGGAAAGGCTAAACATAGACACTAAGATAAGTTAGTCTTATTGTACTTAAGTCGGCATTGAGCCTTTTGTATTTAATTCCGATGCAATTTTTGTGTTTCATCGTCAAAGTGAAGTTCCAAGGGAAACAGTAAACCAGCAGTCGTGCATCGGATTCCTAAACTAGTGACGCAGGAACGGCTAAACATAGACACTAAGATAAGTTAGTCTTATTGTACGTAAGTCGGCATTGAGTATTTTGTATTTAATTCCGATGCAATTTTTGTGTTTCATCGTCCAAGTGAAGGTCCAAGGGAAACAGTAAACCAGCAGTCGTGCATCAGATTCCTAAACTGGTGACGCAGGAAAGGCTAAACATAGACACTAAGATAAGTTAGTCTTATTGTACTTAAGTCAGCATTGAGCCTTTTGTATTTAATTCCGATGCAATTTTTGTGTTTCATCGTCAAAGTGAAGGTCCAAGGGAAACAGTAAACCAGCAGTCATGCATCGGATTCGAAAACTGGTGACGCCGGTAAGGCTAAACATAGACACTAAGACAAGTCAGTCTTATTGTACTTAAGTCGGCATTGAGCCTATTGTATTTAATTCTGATGCAATTTTTGTGTTTCATCGTCAAAGTGAAGGTCCAAGGGAAACATTAAACCAGCAGTCGTGCATCGGATTCCTAAACTGGTGACGCAGGAAAGGCTAAACATAGACACTAAGATAAGTTAGTCTTATTGTACTTAAGTCGGCATTGAGCCTTTTGTATTTAATTCCGATGCAATTTTTGTGTTTCATCGTCAAAGTGAAGGTCCAAGGGAAACAGTAAATCAACAGTCGTGCATCGGATTCCTAAACTGATGACGCAGGAAAGGCTAAACGTAGACACTAAGATATGTTAGTCTTATTGTACTTAAGTCGGCATTGAGCCTTTTGTATTTAATTCCGATGCAATTTTTGTGTTTCATCGTCAAAGTGAAGGTCCAAGGGAAACAGTAAACCAGCAGTCGTGCATCGGATTCCTAAAATGGTGACGCAGGAAAGGCTAAACATAGACACTAAGATAAGTTAGTCTTATTGTACTTAAGTCGGCATTGAGCCTTTTGTATTTAATTCCGATGCAATTTTTGTGTTTCATCGTCCAAGTGAAGGTCCAAGGGATACAGTAAACCAGCAGTCGTGCATAGGATTCCTAAACTGGTGACGCAGGAAAGGCTAAACATAGACACTAAGATAAGTTAGTCTTATTGTACTTAAGTCGGCATTGAGCCTTTTGTATTTAATTCCGATGCAATTTTTGTGTTTCATCGTCAAAGTGAAGGTCCAAGGGAAACAGTAACCCAACAGTCGTGCATCGGATTCCTAAACTGGTGACGCAGGAAAGGCTAAACGTAGACACTAAGATATGTTAGTCTTATTGTACTTAAGTCGGCATTGAGCCTTTTGTATTTAATTCCGATGCAATTTTTGTGTTTCATCGTCAAAGTGAAGGTCCAAGGGAAACAGTAAACCAGCAGTCGTGCATCGGATTCCTAAAATGGTGACGCAGGAAAGGCTAAACATAGACACTAAGATAAGTTAGTCTTATTGTACTTAAGTCGGCATTGAGCCTTTTGTATTTAATTCCGATGCAATTTTTGTGTTTCATCGTCCAAGTGAAGGTCCAAGGGATACAGTAAACCAGCAGTCGTGCATAGGATTCCTAAACTGGTGACGCAGGAAAGGCTAAACATAGACACTAAGATAAGTTAGTCTTATTGTACTTAAGTCGGCATTGAGCCTTTTGTATTTAATTCCGATGCAATTTTTGTGATTCATCGTCAAAGTGAAGGTCCAAGGGAAACAGTAAACCAGCAGTCGTGCATCGGATTCCTAAACTGGTGACGCAGGAAAGGCTAAACATAGACACAAAGATAAGTTAGTCTTATTGTACTTAAGTCGGCATTGAGCCTTTTGTATTTAATTTAGATGCAATTTTTGTGTTTCATCGTCAAAGTGAAGGTCCAAGGGAAACAGTAAACCAGCAGTCGTGCATCGGATTCCTAAACTGGTGACGCAGGAAAGGCTAAACGTAGACACTAAGATAAGTTAGTCTTATTGTACTTAAGTCGGCATTGAGCCTTTTGTATTTAATTCCGATGCAATTTTTGTATTTCATCGTCAAAGTGAAGGTCCAAGGGATACAGTAAATCAGCAGTCGTGCATAGGATTCCTAAACTGGTGACGCAGGAAAGGCTAACCTTAGACACTAAGATAAGTTATTCTTATTGTACTTAAGTCGGCATTGAGCCATTTGTATTTAATTCCGATGCAATTTTTGTGTTTCATCGTCAAAGTGAAGGTCCAAGGGAAACAGTAAACCAGCAGTCGTGCATAGGATTCCTAAACTGGTGATGCAGGAAAGGCTAAACATAG
Source organism: Schistocerca serialis cubense (assembly GCF_023864345.2). NCBI lineage: Eukaryota > Metazoa > Arthropoda > Insecta > Orthoptera > Acrididae > Schistocerca > Schistocerca serialis. The sequence goes on along the minus strand of NC_064644.1, from coordinate 623,358,708 downwards.
ACACTAAGATAAGTTAGTCTTATTGTACTTAAGTCGGCATTGAGCCTTTTGTATTTAATTCCGATGCAATTTTTGTGTTTCATCGTCAAAGTGAAGGTCCAAGGGAAACAGTAAACCAGCAGTCGTGCATCGGATTCCTAAACCGGTGACGCAGGAAAGGCTAAACATAGACACTAAGATAAGTTAGTCTTATTGTACTGAAGTCGGCATTGAGCCTTTTGTATTTAATTCCGATGCAATTTTTGTGTTTCATCGTCAAAGAGAAGGTCCAAGGGAAACAGTAAACCAGCAGTCGTGCATCGGATTCCTAAACTGGTGACGCAGGAATGGCTAAACGTAGACACTAAGATAAGTTAGTCTTATTGTACTTAAGTCGGCATTGAGCCTTTTGTATTTAATTCCGATGCAATTTTTGTGTTTCCTCGTCAAAGTGAAGGTCCCAGGGATACAGTAAACCAGCAGTCGTGCATAGGATTCCTAAACTGGTGACGCAGGAAAGGCTAAACATAGACACTAAGATAAGTTAGTCTTATTGTACTTAAGTCGGCATTGAGCCTTTTGTATTTAATTCCGATGCAATTTTTGTGTTTCATCGTCAAAGTGAAGGTCCAAGGAATAGAGTAAACCAGCAGTCGTGCATAGGATTCCTAAACTGGTGACGCAGGAAAGGCTAAACATAGACACTAAGATAAGTTAGTCTTATTGTACTTAAGTCGGCATTGAGCCTTTTGTATTTAATTCCGATGCAATTTTTGTGTTTCATCGTCAAAGTGAAGGTCCAAGGGAAACAGTAAACCAGCAGTCGTGCATCGGATTCCTAAACTGGTGACGCAGGAAAGGCTAAACATAGACACTAAGATAAGTTAGTCTTATTGTACTTAAGTCGGCATTGAGCCTTTTGTATTTAATTCCGATGCAATTTTTGTGTTTCATCGTCAAAGTGAAGGTCCAAAGGAAACAGCAAACCAGCAGTCGTGCATCGGATTCCTAAACTGGTGACGCAGGAAAGGCTAAACATAGACACTAAGATAAGTTAGTCTTATTGTACTTAAGTCGGCATTGAGCCTTTTGTATTTAATTCCGATGCAATTTTTGTGTTTCATCGTCAAAGTGAAGGTCCCAGGGATACAGTAAACCAGCAGTCGTGCATCGGATTCCTAAACTGGTGACGCAGGAAAGGCTAAACATAGACACTAAGATAAGTTAGTCTTATTGTACTTAAGTCGGCATTGAGCCTCTTGTATTTAATTCTGATTCAATTTTTGTGATTCATCGTCCAAGTGAAGGTCCAAGGGAAACAGTAAACCAGCAGTCGTGCATCGGATTCCTAAACTGGTGACGCAGGAAAGGCTAAACGTAGACACTAAGATAAGTTAGTCTTATTGTACTTAAGTCGGCATTGAGCCTTTTGTATTTAATTCCGATGCAATTTTTGTGTTTCATCGTCAAACTGAAGGTCCAAGGGATACAGTAAACCAGCAGTCGTGCATAGGATTCCTAAACTGGTGACGCAGGAAAGGCTAAACATAGACACTAAGATAAGTTAGTCTTATTGTACTTAAGTCGGCATTGAGCCTTTTGTATTTAATTCCGATGCAATTTTTGTGTTTCATCGTCAAAGTGAAGGTCCCAGGGATACAGTAACCCAGCACTCGTGCATAGGATTCCTAAACTGGTGACGCAGGAAAGGCTAAACATAGACACTAAGATAAGTTAGTCTTATTGTACTTAAGTCGGCATTGAGCCTCTTGTATTTAATTCTGATGCAATTTTTGTGTTTCTTCGTCCAAGTGAAGGTCCAAGGGAAACAGTAAACCAGCAGTCGTGCATCGGATTCCTAAACTGGTGACGCAGGAAAGGCTAAACGTAGACACTAAGATAAGTTAGTCTTATTGTACTTAAGTCGGCATTGAGCCTTTTGTATTTAATTCCGATGCAATTTTTGTGTTTCATCGTCAAAGTGAAGGTCCAAGGGAAACAGTAAACCAGCAGTCGTGCATCGGATTCCTAAACTGGTGACGCAGGAAAGGCTAAACATAGACACTAAGATAAGTTAGTCTTATTGTACTTAAGTCGGCATTGAGCCTTTTGTATTTAATTCCGATGCAATTTTTGTGTTTCATCGTCAAAGTGAAGGTCCAAGGGAAACAGTAAACCAGCAGTCGTGCTTCGGATTCAAAAACTCGTGACGCCGGAAAGGCTAAACGTAGACACTAAGACAAGTCAGTCTTATTGTACTTAAGTCGGCATTGAGCCTTTTATATTTAATTCCGAGGCAATTTTTGTGTTTCATCGTCCAAGTGAAGGTCCAAGGGATACAGTAAACCAGCAGTCGTGCATCGGATTCCTAAACTGGTGACGCAGGAAAGGCTAAACATAGACACTAAGATAAGTCAGTCTTATTGTACTTAAGTCGGCATTGAGCCTTTTGTATTTAATTCCGATGCAATTTTTGTGTTTCATCGTCAAAGTGAAGGTCCTAGGGAAACAGTAAACCAGCAGTCGTGCATCGGATTCCTAAACTGTCGACGCAGGAAAGGCTAAACTTAGACACTAAGATAAGTTAGTCTTATTGTACTTAAGTCGGCATTGAGCCTTTTGTATTTAATTTCGATGCAATATTTGTGTTTCATCGTCAAAGTGAAGGTCCAAGGGAAACAGTAAACCAGCAGTCGTGCATCAGATTCCTAAACTGGTGACGCAGGAAAGGCTAAACATAGACACTAAGACAAGTCAGTCTTATTGTACTTAAGTCGGCATTGAGCCTTTTATATTTAATTCCGATGCAATCTTTGTGTTTCATCGTCAAAGTGAAGGTCCAAGGGATAGAGTAAACCAGCAGTCGTGCATCGGATTCCTAAACTGGTGATGCAGGAAAGGCTAAACATAGACACTAAGATAAGTTAGTCTTATTGTACTTAAGTCGGCATTGAGCCTTTTGTATTTAATTCCGATGCAATTTTTGTGATTCATCGTCAAAGTGAAGGTCCAAGGGAAACAGTAAACCAGCAGTCGTGCATCGGATTCCTAAACTGGTGACGCAGGAAAGGCTAAACATAGACACAAAGATAAGTTAGTCTTATTGTACTTAAGTCGGCATTGAGCCTTTTGTATTTAATTCCGATGCAATTTTTGTGTTTCATCGTCAAAGTGAAGGTCCAAGGGAAACAGTAAACCAGCAGTCGTGCATCGGATTCCTAAACTGGTGACGCAGGAAAGGCTAAACGTAGACACTAAGATAAGTTAGTCTTATTGTACTTAAGTCGGCATTGAGCCTTTTGTATTTAATTCCGATGCAATTTTTGTATTTCATCGTCAAAGTGAAGGTCCAAGGGATACAGTAAATCAGCAGTCGTGCATAGGATTCCTAAACTGGTGACGCAGGAAAGGCTAACCTTAGACACTAAGATAAGTCATTCTTATTGTACTTAAGTCGGCATTGAGCCATTTGTATTTAATTCCGATGCAATTTTTGTGTTTCATCGTCAAAGTGAAGGTCCAAGGGAAACAGTAAACCAGCAGTCGTGCATAGGATTCCTAAACTGGTGATGCAGGAAAGGCTAAACATAGACACTAAGATAAGTTAGTCTTATTGTACTTAAGTCGGCATTGAGCCTTTTGTATTTAATTCCGATGCAATTTTTGTGTTTCATCGTCAAAGTGAAGGTCCAAGGGAAACAGTAAACCAGCAGTCGTGCATCGGATTCCTAAACCGGTGACGCAGGAAAGGCTAAACATAGACACTAAGATAAGTTCGTCTTATTGTACTTAAGTCGGCATTGAGCCTTTTGTATCTAATTCCGATGCAATTTTTGTGTTTCATCGTCAAAGTGAAGGTCCAAGTGATACAGTAAACCAGCAGTCGTGCATAGGATTCCTAAACTGGTGACGCAGGAAAGGCTAAACATAGACACTAAGATAAGTTAGTCTTATTGTACTTAAGTCGGCATTGAGCCTTTTGTATTTAATTCCGATGCAATTTTTGTGTTTCATCGTCAAAGTGAAGGTCCAAGGAATAGAGTAAACCAGCAGTCGTGCATAGGATTCCTAAACTGGTGACGCAGGAAAGGCTAAACATAGACACTAAGATAAGTTAGTCTTATTGTACTTAAGTCGGCATTGAGCCTTTTGTATTTAATTCCGATGCAATTTTTGTGTTTCATCGTCAAAGTGAAGGTCCAAGGGAAACAGTAAACCAGCAGTCGTGCATCGGATTCCTAAACTGGTGACGCAGGAAAGGCTAAACATAGACACTAAGATAAGTTAGTCTTATTGTACTTAAGTCGGCATTGAGCCTTTTGTATTTAATTCCGATGCAATTTTTGTGTTTCATCGTCAAAGTGAAGGTCCAAAGGAAACAGCAAACCAGCAGTCGTGCATCGGATTCCTAAACTGGTGACGCAGGAAAGGCTAAACATAGACACTAAGATAAGTTAGTCTTATTGTACTTAAGTCGGCATTGAGCCTTTTGTATTTAATTCCGATGCAATTTTTGTGTTTCATCGTCAAAGTGAAGGTCCCAGGGATACAGTAAACCAGCAGTCGTGCATCGGATTCCTAAACTGGTGACGCAGGAAAGGCTAAACATAGACACTAAGATAAGTTAGTCTTATTGTACTTAAGTCGGCATTGAGCCTCTTGTATTTAATTCTGATTCAATTTTTGTGATTCATCGTCCAAGTGAAGGTCCAAGGGAAACAGTAAACCAGCAGTCGTGCATCGGATTCCTAAACTGGTGACGCAGGAAAGGCTAAACGTAGACACTAAGATAAGTTAGTCTTATTGTACTTAAGTCGGCATTGAGCCTTTTGTATTTAATTCCGATGCAATTTTTGTGTTTCATCGTCAAACTGAAGGTCCAAGGGATACAGTAAACCAGCAGTCGTGCATAGGATTCCTAAACTGGTGACGCAGGAAAGGCTAAACATAGACACTAAGATAAGTTAGTCTTATTGTACTTAAGTCGGCATTGAGCCTTTTGTATTTAATTCCGATGCAATTTTTGTGTTTCATCGTCAAAGTGAAGGTCCCAGGGATACAGTAACCCAGCAGTCGTGCATAGGATTCCTAAACTGGTGACGCAGGAAAGGCTAAACATAGACACTAAGATAAGTTAGTCTTATTGTACTTAAGTCGGCATTGAGCCTCTTGTATTTAATTCTGATGCAATTTTTGTGTTTCTTCGTCCAAGTGAAGGTCCAAGGGAAACAGTAAACCAGCAGTCGTGCATCGGATTCCTAAACTGGTGACGCAGGAAAGGCTAAACGTAGACACTAAGATAAGTTAGTCTTATTGTACTTAAGTCGGCATTGAGCCTTTTGTATTTAATTCCGATGCAATTTTTGTGTTTCATCGTCAAAGTGAAGGTCCAAGGGAAACAGTAAACCAGCAGTCGTGCATCGGATTCCTAAACTGGTGACGCAGGAAAGGCTAAACATAGACACTAAGATAAGTTAGTCTTATTGTACTTAAGTCGGCATTGAGCCTTTTGTATTTAATTCCGATGCAATTTTTGTGTTTCATCGTCAAAGTGAAGGTCCAAGGGAAACAGTAAACCAGCAGTCGTGCTTCGGATTCAAAAACTCGTGACGCCGGAAAGGCTAAACGTAGACACTAAGACAAGTCAGTCTTATTGTACTTAAGTCGGCATTGAGCCTTTTATATTTAATTCCGAGGCAATTTTTGTGTTTCATCGTCCAAGTGAAGGTCCAAGGGATACAGTAAACCAGCAGTCGTGCATCGGATTCCTAAACTGGTGACGCAGGAAAGGCTAAACATAGACACTAAGATAAGTCAGTCTTATTGTACTTAAGTCGGCATTGAGCCTTTTGTATTTAATTCCGATGCAATTTTTGTGTTTCATCGTCAAAGTGAAGGTCCTAGGGAAACAGTAAACCAGCAGTCGTGCATCGGATTCCTAAACTGTCGACGCAGGAAAGGCTAAACTTAGACACTAAGATAAGTTAGTCTTATTGTACTTAAGTCGGCATTGAGCCTTTTGTATTTTATTTCGATGCAATATTTGTGTTTCATCGTCAAAGTGAAGGTCCAAGGGAAACAGTAAACCAGCAGTCGTGCATCAGATTCCTAAACTGGTGACGCAGGAAAGGCTAAACATAGACACTAAGACAAGTCAGTCTTATTGTACTTAAGTCGGCATTGAGCCTTTTATATTTAATTCCAATGCAATCTTTGTGTTTCATCGTCAAAGTGAAGGTCCAAGGGATAGAGTAAACCAGCAGTCGTGCATCGGATTCCTAAACTGGTGATGCAGGAAAGGCTAAACATAGACACTAAGATAAGTCAGTCTTATTGTACTTAAGTCGGCATTGAGCCTTTTGTATTTAATTTCGATGCAATTTTTGTGTTTCATCGTCAAAGTGAAGGTCCAAGGGAAACAGTAAACCAGCACTCGTCCATCGGATTCCTAAACTGGTGACGCAGGAAAGGCTAAACATAGACACTAAGATAAGTTAGTTTTATTGTACTTAAGTCGGCATTGAGCCTTTTGTATTTAATTCCGATGCAATTTTTGGGTTTCATCGTCAAATTGAAGGTCCAAGGGAAACAGTAAACCAGCAGTCGTGCATCGGATTCCAAAACTGGTGACGCCGCAAAGGCTAAACATAGACACTAAGGCAAGTCAGTCTTATTGTACTTAAGTCGGCATTGAGCCTTTTGTATTTAATTCCGATGCAATTTTTGTGTTTCATCGTCAAAGAGAAGGTCCAAGGGAAACAGTAAACCAGCAGTCGTGCATCGGATTCCTAAACTGGTGACGCAGGAAAGGCTAAACGTAGACACTAAGATAAGTTAGTCTTATTGTACTTAAGTCGGCATTGAGCCTTTTGTATTTAATTCCGATGTAATTTTTGTGTTTCATCGTCAAAGTGAAGGTCCCAGGGATACAGTAAACCAGCAGTCTTGCATAGGATTCCTAAACTGGTGACGCAGGAAAGGCTAAACATAGACACTAAGATAAGTTAGTCTTATTGTACTTAAGTCGGCATTGAGCCTTTTGTATCTAATTCCGATGCAATTTTTGTGTTTCATCGTCATAGTGAAGGTCCAAGGGATACAGTAAACCAGCAGTCGTGCATAGGATTCCTAAACTGGTGACGCAGGAAAGGCTAAACATAGACACTAAGATAAGTTAGTCTTATTGTACTTAAGTCGGCATTGAGCCTTTTGTATTTAATTCCGATGCAATTTTTGTGTTTCATCGTCAAAGTGAAGGTCCAAGGAATAGAGTAAACCAGCAGTCGTGCATAGGATTCCTAAACTAGTGACGCATAAAAGGCTAAACATAGACACTAAGATAAGTTAGTCTTATTGTACTTAAGTCGGCATTGAGCCTTTTGTATTTAATTCCGATGCAATTTTTGTGTTTCATCGTCAAAGTGAAGGTCCAAGGGAAACAGTAAACCAGCAGTCGTGCATCGGATTCCTAAACTGGTGACGCAGGAAAGGCTAAACATAGACACTAAGATAAGTTAGTCTTATTGTACTTAAGTCGGCATTGAGCCTTTTGTATTTAATTCCGATGCAATTTTTGTGTTTCATCGTCAAAGTGAAGGTCCAAGGGAAACTGTAAACCAGCAGTCGTGCATCGGATTCCTAAACTGGTGACGCAGGAAAGGCTAAACATAGACACTAAGATAAGTTAGTCTTATTGTACTTAAGTCTGCATTGAGCCTTTTGTATTTAATTCCGATGCAATTTTTGCGTTTCATCGTCAAAGTGAAGGTCCAAGGGAATTAGTAAACCAGCAGTCGTGCATAGGATTCCTAAACTGGTGACGCAGGAATGGCTAAACATAGACACTAAGATAAGTTAGTCTTATTGTATTTAAGTCGGCATTGAGCCTTTTGTATTTAATTCCGATGCAATTTTTGTGTTTCATCGTCAAAGTGAAGGTCCAAGGGAAACAGTAAACCAGCAGTCGTGCATCGGATTCCTAAACTGGTGACGCAGGAAAGGCTAAACATAGACACTAAGATAAGTTAGTCTTATTGTACTTAAGTCGGCATTGAGCCTTTTGTATTTAATTCCGATGCAATTTTTGTGTTTCATCGTCAAAGTGAAGGTCCATTGGAAACAGTAAACCAGCAGTCGTGCATCGGATTCCAAAACTCGTGACGCCGGAAAGGCTAAACGTAGACACTAAGACAAGTCAGTCTTATTGTACTTAAGTCGGCATTGAGCCTTTTATATTTAATTCCGAGGCAATTTTTGTGTTTCATCGTCCAAGTGAAGGTCCAAGGGATACAGTAAACCAGCAGTCGTGCATCGGATTCCTAAACTGGTGACGCAGGAAAGGCTAAACATAGACACTAAGATAAGTCAGTCTTATTGTACTTATGTCGGCATTGAGCCTTTTGTATTTAATTCCGATGCAATTTTTGTGTTTTTTCGTCTAAGTGAAGGTCCTAGGGAAACAGTAAACCAGCAGTCGTGCATCGGATTCCTAAACTGTCGACGCAGGAAAGGCTAAACATAGACACTAAGATAAGTTAGTCTTATTGTACTTAAGTCGGCATTGAGCCTTTTGTATTTAATTTCGATGCAATATTTGTGTTTCATCGTCAAAGTGAAGGTCCAAGGGAAACAGTAAACCAGCAGTCGTGCATCAGATTCCTAAACTGGTGACGCAGGAAAGGCTAAACATAGACACTAAGACAAGTCAGTATTATTGTACTTAAGTCGGCATTGAGCCTTTTATATTTAATTCCGATGCAATCTTTGTGTTTCATCGTCAATGTGAAGGTCCAAGGGATAGAGTAAACCAGCAGTCGTGCATCGGATTCCTAAACTGGTGATGCAGGAAAGGCTAAACATAGACACTAAGATAAGTCAGTCTTATTGTACTTAAGTCGGCATTGAGCCTTTTGTATCTAATTCCGATGCAATTTTTGTGTTTCATCGTCAAAGTGAAGGTCCAAGGGAAACAGTAAACCAGCAGTCGTGCATCGGATTCCTAAACTGGTGACGCAGGAAAGGCTAAACATAGACTCTAAGGTAAGTCAGTCTTATTGTACTTAAGTCGGCATTGAGCCTTTTGTATTTAATTCCGATGCAATTTTTGTGTTTCATCCTCCAAGTGAAGGTCCAAGGGAAACAGTAAACCAGCAGTCGTGCATCGGATACCTAAACTGGTGACGCAGGAAAGGCTAAACATAGACACTAAGATAAGTCAGTCTTATTGTACTTAAGTCGGCATTGAGCCTTTTATATTTAATTCCGATGCAATTTTTGTGTTTCATCGTCCAAGTGAAGGTCCAAGGGAAACAGTAAACCAGCAGTCGTGCATCGGATTCCTAAACTGGTGACGCAGGAAAGGCTAAATATAGACACTAAGACAAGTCAGTCTTATTGTACTTGAGTCGGCATTGAGCCTTTTATATTTAATTCCGATGCAATTTTTGTGTTTCATCGTCAAAGTGAAGGTCCAAGGGATACAGTAAACCAGCAGTCGTGCAACGGATTCCTAAACTGGTGACGCAGGAAAGGCTAAACATAGACACTAAGATAAGTCAGTCTTATTGTACTTAAGTCGGCATTGAGCGTTTTGTATTTAATTCCGATGCAATTTTTGTGTTTCATCGTCAAAGTGAAGGTCCAAGGGAAACAGTAAACCAGCAGTCGTGCATCGGATTCCTAAACTGGTGACGCAGGAAAGGCCAAACATAGACACTAAGATAAGTTAGTCTTATTGTACTTAAGTCGGCATTGAGCCTTTTGTATTTAATTCCGATGCAATTTTTGTGTTTCATCGTCAAAGTGAAGGTTCAAGGGAAACAGTAAACCAACAGTCGTGCATTGGATTCCTAAACTGGTGACGCAGGAAAGGCTAAACTTAGACACTAAGATAAGTCAGTGTTATTGTACTTAAGTCGGCATTGAGCCTTTTGAATTTAATTCCAATGCAATTTTTGTGTTTCATCGTCCAAGTGAAGGTCCAAGGGATACAGTAAACCAGCAGTCGTGCATCGGATTCCTAAACTGGTGATGCAGGAAAGGCTAAACATAGACACTAAGATAAGTCAGTCTTATTGTACTTAAGTCGGCATTGAGCCTTTTGTATTTAATTCCGTTGCAATTTTTGTGTTTCATCGTCAAAGTGAAGGTCCAAGGGAAACAGTAAACCAGCAGTCGTGCATCGGATTCCTAAACTGTCGACGCAGGAAAGGCTAAACTTAGACACTAAGATAAGTTAGTCTTATTGTACTTAAGTCGGCATTGAGCCTTTTGTATTTAATTTCGATGCAATATTTGTGTTTCATCGTCAAAGTGAAGGTCCAAGGGAAACAGTAAACCAGCAGTCGTGCATCGGATTCCTAAACTGGTGACGCAGGAAAGGCTAAACATAGACACTAAGACAAGTCAGTCTTATTGTACTTAAGTCGGCATTGAGCCTTTTATATTTAATTCCGATGCAATCTTTGTGTTTCATCGTCAAAGTGAAGGTCCAAGGGATAGAGTAAACCAGCAGTCGTGCATCGGATTCCTAAACTGGTGATGCAGGAAAGGCTAAACATAGACACTAAGATAAGTCAGTCTTATTGTACTTAAGTCGGCATTGAGCCTTTTGTATTTAATTTCGATGCAATTTTTGTGTTTCATCGTCAAAGTGAAGGTCCAAGGGAAACAGTAAACCAGCACTCGTCCATCGGATTCCTAAACTGGTGACGCAGGAAAGGCTAAACATAGACACTAAGATAAGTTAGTCTAATTGTACCTAAGTCGGCATTGAGCCTTTTATATTTAATTCCGATGCAATTTTTGTGTTTCATCGTCAAAGTGAAGGTCCAAGGGAAACAGTAAACCAGCAGTCGTGCATCGGTTTCCTAAAATGGTGACGCAGGAAATGCTAAACATAGACACTAAGATAAGTTAGTTTTATTGTACTTAAGTCGGCATTGAGCCTTTTGTATTTAATTCCGATGCAATTTTTGTGTTTCATCGTCAAAGTGAAGGTCCAAGGGAAACAGTAAACCAGCAGTCGTGCATCGGATTCCAAAACTGGTGACGCCGCAAAGGCTAAACATAGACACTAAGGCAAGTCAGTCTTATTGTACTTAAGTCGGCATTGAGCCTTTTGTATTTAATTCCGATGCAATTTTTGTGTTTCATCGTCAAAGAGAAGGTCCAAGGGAAACAGTAAACCAGCAGTCGTGCATCGGATTCCTAAACTGGTGACGCAGGAAAGGCTAAACGTAGACACTAAGATAAGTTAGTCTTATTGTACTTAAGTCGGCATTGAGCCTTTTGTATTTAATTCTGATGTAATTTTTGTGTTTCATCGTCAAAGTGAAGGTCCCAGGGATACAGTAAACCAGCAGTCTTGCATAGGATTCCTAAACTGGTGACGCAGGAAAGGCTAAACATAGACACTAAGATAAGTTAGTCTTATTGTACTTAAGTCGGCATTGAGCCTTTTGTATCTAATTCCGATGCAATTTTTGTGTTTCATCGTCATAGTGAAGGTCCAAGGGATACAGTAAACCAGCAGTCGTGCATAGGATTCCTAAACTGGTGACGCAGGAAAGGCTAAACATAGACACTAAGATAAGTTAGTCTTATTGTACTTAAGTCGGCATTGAGCCTTTTGTATTTAATTCCGATGCAATTTTTGTGTTTCATCGTCAAAGTGAAGGTCCAAGGAATAGAGTAAACCAGCAGTCGTGCATAGGATTCCTAAACTAGTGACGCATAAAAGGCTAAACATAGACACTAACATAAGTTAGTCTTATTGTACTTAAGTCGGCATTGAGCCTTTTGTATTTAATTCCGATGCAATTTTTGTGTTTCATCGTCAAAGTGAAGGTCCAAGGGAAACAGTAAACCAGCAGTCGTGCATCGGATTCCTAAACTGGTGACGCAGGAAAGGCTAAACATAGACACTAAGATAAGTTAGTCTTATTGTACTTAAGTCGGCATTGAGCCTTTTGTATTTAATTCCGATGCAATTTTTGTGTTTCATCGTCAAAGTGAAGGTCCAAGGGAAACTGTAAACCAGCAGTCGTGCATCGGATTCCTAAACTGGTGACGCAGGAAAGGCTAAACATAGACACTAAGATAAGTTAGTCTTATTGTACTTAAGTCTGCATTGAGCCTTTTGTATTTAATTCCGATGCAATTTTTGCGTTTCATCGTCAAAGTGAAGGTCCAAGGGAAACAGTAAACCAGCAGTCGTGCATAGGATTCCTAAACTGGTGACGCAGGAATGGCTAAACATAGACACTAAGATAAGTTAGTCTTATTGTATTTAAGTCGGCATTGAGCCTTTTGTATTTAATTCCGATGCAATTTTTGTGTTTCATCGTCAAAGTGAAGGTCCAAGGGAAACAGTAAACCAGCAGTCGTGCATCGGATTCCTAAACTGGTGACGCAGGAAAGGCTAAACGTAGACTCTAAGATAAGTTAGTCTTATTGTACTTAAGTCGGCATTGAGCCTTTTGTATTTAATTCCGATGCAATTATTGTGTTTCATCGTCAAAGTGAAGGTCCAAGGGATACAGTAAACCAGCAGTCGTGCATAGGATTCCTAAACTGGTGACGCAGGAAAGGCTAAACATAGACACTAAGATAAGTTAGTCTTATTGTACTTAAGTCGGCATTGAGCCTCTTGTATTTAATTCTGATGCAATTTTTGTGTTTCATCGTCCAAGTGAAGGTCCAAGGGAAACAGTAACCAGCAGTCGTGCATCGGATTCCTAAACTGGTGACGCAGGAAAGGCTAAACGTAGACACTAAGATAACTTAGTCTTATTGTACTTAAGTCGGCATGGAGCCTTTTGTATTTAATTCCGATGCAATTTTTGTGTTTCATCGTCAAAGTGAAGGTCCAAGGGAAACAGTAAACCAGCAGTCGTGCATCGGATTCCTAAACTGGTGACGCAGGAAAGGCTAAACATAGACACTAAGATAAGTTAGTCTTATTGTACTTAAGTCGGCATTGAGCCTTTTGTATTTAATTCCGATGCAATTTTTGTGTTTCATCGTCAAAGTGAAGGTCCAAGGGAAACAGTAAACCAGCAGTCGTGCATCGGATTCCAAAACTCGTGACGCCGGAAAGGCTAAACGTAGACACTAAGACAAGTCAGTCTTATTGTACTTAAGTCGGCATTGAGCCTTTTATATTTAATTCCGAGGCAATTTTTGTGTTTCATCGTCCAAGTGAAGGTCCAAGGGATACAGTAAACCAGCAGTCGTGCATCGGATTCCTAAACTGGTGACGCAGGAAAGGCTAAACATAGACACTAAGATAAGTCAGTCTTATTGTACTTATGTCGGCATTGAGCCTTTTGTATTTAATTCCGATGCAATTTTTGTGTTTTATCGTCTAAGCGAAGGTCCTAGGGAAACAGTAAACCAGCAGTCGTGCATCGGATTCCTAAACTGTCGACGCAGGAAAGGCTAAACATAGACACTAAGATAAGTTAGTCTTATTGTACTTAAGTCGGCATTGAGCCTTTTGTATTTAATTTCGATGCAATATTTGTGTTTCATCGTCAAAGTGAAGGTCCAAGGGAAACAGTAAACCAGCAGTCGTGCATCAGATTCCTAAACTGGTGACGCAGGAAAGGCTAAACATAGACACTAAGACAAGTCAGTCTTATTGTACTTAAGTCGGCATTGAGCCTTTTATATTTAATTCCGATGCAATCTTTGTGTTTCATCGTCAAAGTGAAGGTCCAAGGGATAGAGTAAACCAGCAGTCGTGCATCGGATTCCTAAACTGGTGACGCAGGAAAGGCTAAACATAGACACTAAGATAAGTCAGTCTTATTGTACTTAAGTCGGCATTGAGCGTTTTGTATTTAATTCCGATGCAATTTTTGTGTTTCATCGTCAAAGTGAAGGTCCAAGGGAAACAGTAAACCAGCAGTCGTGCATCGGATTCCTAAACTGGTGACGCAGGAAAGGCCAAACATAGACACTAAGTTAAGTTAGTCTTATTGTACTTAAGTCGGCATTGAGCTTTTTGTATTTAATTCCGATGCAATTTTTGTGTTTCATCGTCAAAGTGAAGGTTCAAGGGAAACAGTAAACCAACAGTCGTGCATTGGATTCCTAAACTGGTGACGCAGGAAAGGCTAAACTGAGACACTAAGATAAGTCAGTGTTATTGTACTTAAGTCGGCATTGAGCCTTTTGTATTTAATTCCAATGCAATTTTTGTGTTTCATCGTCCAAGTGAAGGTCCAAGGGATACAGTAAACCAGCAGTCGTGCATCGGATTCCTAAACTGGTGATGCAGGAAAGGCTAAACATAGACACTAAGAGAAGTCAGTCTTATTGTACTTAAGTCGGCATTGAGCCTTTTGTATTTAATTCCGTTGCAATTTTAGTGTTTCATCGTCAAAGTGAAGGTCCAAGGGAAACAGTAAACCAGCAGTAGTGCATCGGATTCCTAAACTGGTGACGCAGGAAAGGCTAAACATAGACACTAAGATAAGTTAGTCTTATTGTACTTAAGTCGGCATTGAGCCTTTTGTATTTCATTCCGATGCAATTTTTGTGTTTCATCGTCAAAGTGAAGGTCCAAGGGAAACAGTAAACCAGCAGTCGTGCATCGGATTCCTAAACTGGTGACGCAGGAAAGGCTAAACACAGACACTAAGATGAGTTAGTCTTATTGTACTTAAGTCGGCATTGAGCCTTTTGTATTTAATTCCGATGCAATTTTTGTGTTTCATCGTCAAAGTGAAGGTCCAAGGGAAACAGTAAACCAGCAGTCGTGCATCGGATTCCTAATCTGGTGACGCAGGAAAGGCTAAACATAGACACTAAGATAAGTTAGTCTTATTGTACTTAAGTCGGCATTGAGCCTTTTATATTTAATTCCGATGCAATTTTTGTGTTTCATCGTCCAAGTGAAGGTCCAAGGGATACAGTAAACCAGCAGTCGTGCATCGGTTTCCAAAACTGGTGTCGCCGGAAAGGCTAATCATAGACACTAAGACAAGTCAGTCTTATTGTACTTAAGTCGGCATTGAGCCTTTTGTATTTAATTCCGATGCACTTTTGGTGTTTCATCGTCCAAGTGAAGGTCCAAGGGATACAGTAAACCAGCAGTCATGCATCGGATTCCTAAACTGGTGACGCAGGAAAGGCTAAACATAGACACTAAGATAAGTCAGTCTTTATGTACTTAAGTCGGCATTGAGCCTTTTGTATTTAATTCCGATGCAATTTTTGTGTTTCATCGTCAAAGTGAAGGTCCAAGGGAAACAGTAAACCAGCAATCGTGCATCGGATTCCTAAACTGGTGACGCAGGAAAGGCTAAACATAGACACTAAGAAAAGTTAGTCTTATTGTACTTAAGTCGGCATTGAGCCTTTTGTATTTAATTCCGATACAATTTTTGTGTTTCATCGTCAAAGTGAAGGTCCGAGGGAAACAGTAAACCAGCAGTCGTGCATCGGATTCCTAAACTGGTGACGCAGGAAAGGCTAAACATAGACACTAAGATAAGTTAGTCTTATTGTACTTAAGTCGGCATTCAGCCTTTTGTATTTAATTCCGATGCAACTTTTATGTTTCATCGTCAAAGTGAAGGTCCAAGGGAAACAGTAAACCAGCAGTCGTGCATCGGATTCCTAAACTGGTGACGCAGTAAAGGCTAAACATAGACACTAAGATAAGTTAGTCTTATTTTACTTAAGTCGGCATTGAGCCTTTTGTATTTAATTCCGATGCAATTTTTGTGTTTCATCGTCAAAGTGAAGGTCCAAGGAATAGAGTAAACCAGCAGTCGTGCATAGGATTCCTAAACTGGTGACGCGGGAAAGGCTAAACATAGACACTAAGATAAGTTAGTCTTATTGTACTTAAGTCGGCATTGAGCCTTTTGTATTTAATTCCGATGCAATTTTTGTGTTTCATCGTCAAAGTGATGGTCCAAGGGAAACAGTAAACCAGCAGTCGTGCATCGGATTCCTAAACTGGTGACACAGGAAAGGCTACACATATACTCTAAGATAAGCCAGTCTTATTGTACTTAAGTCGGCATTGTGCCTTTTGTATTTAAGTCCTATGCAATTTCTGTGTATCATTGTCTAAGTGAAGGTCCAAGGTAAACAGTAAACCAGCAGTCGTGCATCGTATTCCAAAACAGATGACGCAGGAAAAGCTAAACATTGACACTAAGATAAGTCAGTCTTATTGTACTTAAGTCGGCATTGAGCCTTTTGAATTTAATTCCGATGCACTTTTTGTGTTTCATCGTCAAAGTGGAGATCCAACGGATACAATAAACCAGCAGTCGTGCATCAGATACTAAAACTGGTGACGCAGGAAAGGCTAAACATAGACACTAAGAAAAGTCAGTCTTCTTGTACTTAAGTCGGCATTGTGCCTTTTGTATTTAATTCCGGTGCAATTTTTGCGTTTCATCGTCAAAGTGAAGGTCCAAAGTAAACAGTAAACCATCAGTCGTGCATCGTATTCCAAAACAGATGATGCAGGAAAAGCTACATATAGACACTAAGATAAGCCAGTCTTATTGTACTTAAGTCGGCATTCAGCCTTTCGTATTTATTTCCGACTTAATTTTTGTGTTTCATCGTCAAAGTGAAGGTCCAAGGGATACAGTAAACCAGCAGTCGTGCATCGGATTCCATAACTGGTGACGCAGGAAAGGCTAAACATAGACACTAAGATAAGTCAGTCTTATTGTACTTAAGTCGGCATTGAGCCTTTTGTATTTAATTCCGATGCTATTTTTGTGTTTCATCGTCAAAGTGAAGGTCCAGGGGATACATTAAACCACCAGTCGTGCTTCGAATTCCATAACTGGTGACACAGGAAAGGCTAAACATAGACACTAAGATAAGTCAATCTTATTGTACTTAAGTCGGCATTGGGCCTATTGTATTTAATTCCGATGCAGTTTTTGGGTTTCAGCGTCAAAGTGAAGGTCCAAGGGATACAGTAAACCAGCAGTCGAGCATCGGGTTCCAAAACTGGTGACGCAGGAAAGGCTAAACATAGACACTAAGATAAGTCAGTCTTGCTGTACTTAAGTCGGCATTGAGCCTTTTGTATTTAATACCGATGCAATTTTTGTGTTTCGTCGTCAAAGTGAAGGTCCAAGGGATACATTAATCCGGCAGTCGTGCATCGTATTCCAAAACTGGTGACGCTGGAAAGGCTAAACATAGACACTAAGATAAAACAGTCTTATTGTACTGAAGTCGGCATTGTGAATTTTGTATTTAATTCCAATGCAATTTCTGTGTTTCATCGTCTAAGTGACGGTCCAAGGTAAACAGTACACCAGCAGACGTGCATCGGATTCCAAAACTGGTGACGCAGGAAAGGCTAAACTTAGACACTAAGATAAGACAGTCTTATTGTACTTAAGTCGGCATTGAGCCTTTTGTATTTAATTCCGATGCACTTTTTGTGTTTCATCGTCAAAGTGAAGGTCCAACGGATACAGAAAAACCAGCAGTCGTGCATCGGATTCCAAAACTGGTGACGCAGGAAAGGCTAAACACTGCCACTAAGATAAGTCAGTCTTATTGTACTTAAGTCGGCATTGAGCCTTTTGTATTTAATTCCGATGCTATTTTTGTGTTTCATCGTCAAAGTGAAGGTCCAGGGGATACATTAAACCAGCAGTCGTGCTTCGAATTCCATAACTGGTGACACAGGAAAGGCTAAACATAGACACTAAGATAAGTCACTCTTATTGTACTTAAGTCGGCATTGGGCCTATTGTATTTAATTCCGATGCAGTTTTTGGGTTTCAGCGTCAAAGTGAAGGTCCAAGGGATACAGTAAACCAGCAGTCGAGCATCGGGTTCCAAAACTGATGACGCAGGAAAGGCTAAACATAGACACTAACATAAGTCAGTCTTGCTGTACTTAAGTCGGCATTGAGCCTTTTGTATTTAATTCCGATGCAATTTTTGTGTTTAGTCGTCAAAGTGAAGGTCCAAGGGATACATTAAAAAAGCAGTCGTGCATCGGATTCCAAAACTGGTGACGCTGGAAAGGCTAAACATAGACACTAAGATAAGTTAGTCTTATTTTACTTAAGTCAGCATTGAGCCTTTTGTATTTAATTCCGATGCAATTTTTGTGTTTCATCGTCAAAGTGAAGGTCCAAGGAATAGAGTAAACCAGCAGTCGTGCATAGGATTCCTAAACTGGTGACGCAGGAAAGGCTAAACATAGACACTAAGATAAGTTAGTCTTATTGTACTTAAGTCGGCATTGAGCCTTTTGTATTTAATTCCGATGCAATTTCTGTGTTTCATCGTCAAAGTGAAGGTCCAAGGGAAACAGTAAACCAGCAGTCGTGCATCGGATTCCTAAACTGGTGACACAGGAAAAGCTACACATAGACACTAAGATAAGCCAGTCTTATTGTACTTAAGTCGGCATTGTGCCTTTTGTATTTAATTCCTATGCAATTTCTGTGTTTCATTGTCTAAGTGAAGGTCCAAGGTAAACAGTAAACCAGCAGTCGTGCATCGTATTCCAAAACAGATGACGCAGGAAAGGCTAAACATAGACACTAAGATAAGTCAGTCTTACTGTACTTTAGTCGGCATTGAGCCTTCTGTAATTAATTCCGATGCAATTTTTGTGTTTCATCGTCAAAGTGAAGGTCCAAAGGGATACAGTAAACCAGCAGTCGTGCATCGGATTCCAAAACTGGTGACGCAGGAAAAGCTAAACATTGACACTAAGATAAGTCAGTCTTATTATACTTAAGTCGGCATTGAGCCTTTTGAATTTAATTCCGATGCACTTTTGGTGTTTCATCGTCAAAGTGGAGGTCCAACGGATACAATAAACCAGCAGATGTGCATCAGATACTAAAACTGGTGACGCAGGAAAGGCTAAACATAGACACTAAGAGAAGTCAGTCTTCTTGTACTTAAGTCGGCATTGTGCCTTTTGTATTTAATTCCGGTGCAATTTTTGCGTTTCATCCTCAAAGTGAAGGTCCAAAGTAAACAGTAAACCATCAGTCGTGCATCGTATTCCAAAACCGATGATGCAGGAAAAGCTACACATAGACACTAAGATAAGCCAGTCTTATTGTACTTAAGTCGGCATTCAGCCTTTTGTATTTATTTCCGACTTAATTTTTGTGTTTCATCGTCAAAGTGAAGGTCCAAGGGATACAGTAAACCAGCAGTCGTGCATCGGATTCCTATACTGGTGACGCAGGAAAGGCTAAACATAGACACTAAGATAAGTCAGTCTTATTGTACTTAAGTCGGCATTGAGCCTTTTGTATTTAATTCCGATGCACTTTTTGTGTTTCATCGTCAAAGTGAAAGTCCAACGGATACAGAAAAACCAGCAGTCGTGCATCGGATTGCAAAACTGGTGACGCAGGAAAGGCTAAACATAGCCACTAAGCTAAGTCAGTCTTATTGTACTTAAGTCGGCATTGAGCCTTTTGTATTTAATTCCGATGCTATTTTTGTGTTTCATCGTCAAAAGTGAAGGTCCAGGGGATACATTAAACCAGCAGTCGTGCTTCGAATTCCATAACTGGTGACACAGGAAAGGCTAAACATAGACACTAAGATAAGTCAGTCTTATTGTACTTAAGTCGGCATTGAGCCTATTGTATTTAATTCCGATGCAGTTTTTGGGTTTCAGCGTCAAAGTGAAGGTCCAAGGGATACAGTAAACCAGCAGTCGAGCATCGGGTTCCAAAACTGGTGACGCAGGAAAGGCTAAACATAGACACAAAGATAAGTTAGTCTTATTGTACTTAAGTCGGCATTGAGCCTTTTGTATTTAATTCCGATGCAATTTTTGTGTTTCGTCGTCAAAGTGAAGGTCCAAGGGATACATTAAAATAGCAGTCGTGCATCGGATTCCAAAACTGGTGACGCTGGAAAGGCTAAACATAGACACTAAGATAAAACAGTCTTATTGTACTGAAGTCGGCATTGTGAATTTGGTATTTAATTCCAATGCAATTTCTGTGTTTCATCGTCTAAGTGACGGTCCAAGGTAAACAGTAAACCAGCAGTCGTGCATCGGATTCCAAAACTGGTGACGCAGGAAAGGCTAAACTTAGACACTAAGATAAGACAGTCTTATTGTACTTAAGTCGGCATTGAGCCTTTTGTATTTAATTCCGATGCACTTTTTGTGTTTCATCGTCAAAGTGAAGGTCCAACGGATACAGAAAAACCATCAGTCGTGCATAGGATTCCAAAACTGGTGACGCAGGAAAGGCTAAACATAGACACTAAGATAAGTTAGTCTTATTGTACTTAAGTCGGCATTCAGCCTTTTGTATTTAATTCCGATGCAATTTTTGTGTTTCATCGTCAAAGTGAAGGTCCAAGGGAAACAGTAAACCAGCAGTCGTGCATCGGATTCCTAAACTGGTGACACAGGAAAGGCTACACATAGACACTAAGATAAGCCAGTCTTATTGTACTTAAGTCGGCATTGTGCCTTTTGTATTTAATTCCTATGCAATTTCTGTGTTTCATTGTCTAAGTGAAGGTCCAAGGTAAACAGTAAACCAGCAGTCGTGCATCGTATTCCAAAACAGATGACGCAGGAAAGGCTAAACATAGACACTAAGATAAGTCAGTCTTACTGTACTTTAGTCGGCATTGAGCCTTCTGTATTTAATTCCGATGCAATTTTTGTGTTTCATCGTCAAAGTGAAGGTCCAAAGGGATACAGTAAACCAGCAGTCGTGCATCGGATTCCAAAACTGGTGACGCAGGAAAAGCTAAACATAGACACTAAGATAAGTCAGTCTTATTATACTTAAGTCGGCATTGAGCCTTTTGAATTTAATTCCGATGCACTTTTTGTGTTTCATCGTCAAAGTGGAGGTCCAACGGATACAATAAACCAGCAGTCGTGCATCAGATACTAAAACTGGTGACGCAGGAAAGGCTAAACATAGACACTAAGAAAAGTCAGTCTTCTTGTACTTAAGTCGGCATTGTGCCTTTTGTATTTAATTCCGGTGCAATTTTTGCGTTTCATCGTCAATGTGAAGGTCCAAAGTAAACTGTAAACCATCAGTCGTGCATCGTATTCCAAAACCGATGATGCAGGAAAAGCTACACATAGACACTAAGATAATTCAGTCTTATTGTACTTAAGTCGGCATTCAGCCTTTCGTATTTATTTCCGACTTAATTTTTGTGTTTCATCGTCAAAGTGAAGGTCCAAGG
Source organism: Schistocerca serialis cubense (assembly GCF_023864345.2). NCBI lineage: Eukaryota > Metazoa > Arthropoda > Insecta > Orthoptera > Acrididae > Schistocerca > Schistocerca serialis. The sequence goes on along the minus strand of NC_064644.1, from coordinate 623,337,519 downwards.
GATACAGTAAACCAGCAGTCGTGCATCGGATTCCATAACTGGTGACGCAGGAAAGGCTAAACATAGACACTAAGATAAGTCAGTCTTATTGTACTTAAGTCGGCATTGAGCCTTTTGTATTTAATTCCGATGCACTTTTTGTGTTTCATCGTCAAAGTGAAAGTCCAACGGATACAGAAAAACCTGCAGTCTTGCATCGGATTGCAAAACTGGTGACGCAGGGAAGGCTAAACATAGCCACTAAGATAAGTCAGTCTTATTGTACTTAAGTCGGCATTGAGCCTTTTGTATTTAATTCCGATGCTATTTTTGTGTTTCATCGTCAAAGTGAAGGTCCAGGGGATACATTAAACCAGCAGTCGTGCTTCGAATTCCATAACTGGTGACACAGGAAAGGCTAAACATAGACACTAAGATAAGTCAGTCTTATTGTACTTAAGTCGGCATTGGGCCTATTGTATTTAATTCCGATGCAGTTTTTGGGTTTCAGCGTCAAAGTGAAGGTCCAAGGGATACAGTAAACCAGCAGTCGAGCATCGGGTTCCAAAACTGGTGACGCAGGAAAGGCTAAACATAGACACTAACATAAGTCAGTCTTGCTGTACTTAAGTCGGCATTGAGCCTTTTGTATTGAATTCCGATGCAATTTTTGTGTTTCGTCGTCAAAGTGAAGGTCCAAGGGATACATTAAACCAGCAGTCGTGCATCGGATTCCAAAACTGGTGACGCTGGAAAGGCGAAACATAGACACTAAGATAAAACAGTCTTATTGTACTGAAGTCGGCATTGTGAATTTGGTATTTAATTCCAATGCAATTTCTGTGTTTCATCGTCTAAGTGACGGTCCAAGGTAAACAGTAAACCAGCAGTCGTGCATCGGATTCCAAAACTGGTGACGCAGGATAGGCTAAACTTAGACACTAAGATAAGACAGTCTTATTGTACTTAAGTCGGCATTGAGCCTTTTGTATTTAATTCCGATGCACTTTTTGTGTTTCATCGTCAAAGTGAAGGTCCAACGGATACAGAAAAACCAGCAGTCCTGCATCGGATTCCAAAACTGGTGACGCAGGAAAGGCTAAACATTGCCACTAAGATAAGTCAGTCTTATTGTACTTAAGTCGGCATTGAGCCTTTTGTATTTAATTCCGATGCTATTTTTGTGTTTCATCGTCAAAGTGAAGGTCCAGGGGATACATTAAACCACCAGTCGTGCTTCGAATTCCATAACTGGTGACACAGGAAAGGCTAAACATAGACACTAAGATAAGTCAGTCTTATTGTACTTAAGTCGGCATAGGGCCTGTTGTATTTAAATCCGATGCAGTTTTTGGGTTTCAGCGTCAAAGTGAAGGTCCAAGGGATACAGTAAACCAGCAGTCGAGCATCGGGTTCCAAAACTGGTGACGCAGGAAAGGCTAAACATAGACACTAACATAAGTCAGTCTTGCTGTACTTAAGTCGGCATTGAGCCTTTTGTATTTAATTCCGATGCAATTTTTGTGTTTAGTCGTCAAAATGAAGGTCCAAGGGATACATTAAACCAGCAGTCGTGCATCGGATTCCAAAACTGGTGACGCTGGAAAGGCTAAACATAGACACTAAGATAAAACAGTCTTATTGTACTGAAGTCGGCATTGTGAATTTGGTATTTAATTCCAATGCAATTTCTGTGTTTCATCGTCTAAGTGACGGTCCAAGGTAAACAGTAAACCAGCAGTCGTGCATCGGATTCCAAAACTGGTGACGCAGGAAAGGCTAAACTTAGACACTAAGATAAGACAGTCTTATTGTACTTAAGTCGGCATTGAGCCTTTTGTATTTAATTCCGATGCACTTTTTGTGTTTCATCGTCAAAGTGAAGGTCCAACGGATACAGAAAAACCAGCAGTCGTGCATCGGATTCCAAAACTGGTGACGCAGGAAAGGCTAAACATTGCCACTAAGATAAGTCAGTCTTATTGTACTTAAGTCGGCATTGAGCCTTTTGTATTTAATTCCGATGCTATTTTTGTGTTTCATCGTCAAAGTGAAGGTCCAGGGGATACATTAAACCAGCAGTCGTGCTTCGAATTCCATAACTGGTGACACAAGAAAGGCTAAACATAGACACTAAGATAAGTCAGTCTTATTGTACTGAAGTCGGCATTGGGCCTATTGTATTTAATTCCGATGCAGTTTTTGGGTTTCATCGTCAAAGTGAAGGTCCAAGGGATACAGTAAACCAGCAGTCGAGCATCGGGTTCCAAAACTGGTGACGCAGGAAAGGCTAAACATAGACACTAACATAAGTCAGTCTTGCTGTACTTAAGTCGGCATTGAGCCTTTTGTATTTAATTCCGATGCAATTTTTGTGTTTCGTCGGCAAAGTGAAGGTCCAAGGGATACATTAAACCAGCAGTCGTGCATCGGATTCCAAAACTGGTGACGCAGGAAAGGCTAAACATAGACACTAAGATAAGTCAGTCTTACTGTACTGAAGTCGGCATTGAGCCTTTTGTATTTATTTCCGATGCAATTTTTGTGTTTCATCGTCAAAGTGAAGGTACAAGCGATACAGTAAACCAGAAGTGAAGCATCGGAATCTAAAACTGGTTTCACAGGAAAGGCTCAATACGTAGACAGTAAGAAGACTCAGTCTCCAAGTACTTAAGTCCGCATTGTGCCTTTTGTATTTAATTTCGATTCAATTACTGTGTTTCATCGTCAATGTGAAGGTCGAAGGGATACAGTAAACCAGCAGTTGTGCATCAGAATCTAAAACTGGTGATACAGGATAAACCCAAAACATAGGCACTAAGCAAAGTCAGTCTTCTTGTACTGCTTGTGCATAAGTTGGCCATGAGGATTTTATATTTAATTCCGATGCAATTTTTGTGTTTTATCGTCAAAGTGAAGGTCCATGGGATACAGTAAACCTAAAGTGAAGCATCGCAATCTAAAACTGGTCTCACAGGGAAGGCTCAAAACATAGAAGGTAAGTAGACTCAGTCTTCATGTACATAAGTCGGCATTGTGCCCTTTGTATTAAATTCCGATGCAATTGTTGTGTTTCATCGTCAAAGTGATGGTCCAAGGGATGCAGTTATCCTGCTGTCGTACATCGGAATCTAAAACTGGTGACACAGGAAAGGCTTAAACATAGACACTGAGAAAAGTCCAACTTCATTTTTCTTAAGTCAGCATTGTGCCTTTTGTATTTAATTCCGATGCAATAACTGTGTTGCATCGTCAATGTGAAAGTCCGAAGGATACAGTAAACCTGAAGTGAAGAATTGGAATCCAAAATTGGTCTCACAGGAAGACTCAAATCATAGACAGTAAGAAGGCACAACCTTCTAGTACTTAAGTCGGCATTGTGACGTTTGTATTTAATTCCGATGCATTTTCTATGTTTCATCGTCAATGTGACGTTGCAAGGGTTACAGAAAACCAGAAGTGAAGCATCGGAATGTAAATCTGGTCTCACAGGCAAGGCTCAAAACATAGACGGTAGAAGGACCCAATCTTCTTGTTCTTACGTCGGCATTGTGCCTTTTGTATTTAATTCCGATGCAATTTTTGTGTTTCATCGTCAAAGTGAGAGTCCAAGAGATACTGTAAACCTGAAGTGTATCATTGGAATCTAAAACTGGTCTCTCAGGAAAGGCTCTAATCATAGACAGCAAGAAAAGTCAGTTTATTTGTACTTAAGTATGCATTGTGCCTTTTGTATTTGATTCCGAAGCTAATTCTGTGTTTAATCGTGAATGTGATGCTCCAAGGGATACAGTAAACCTGCAGTTGTGCATCGCAATCTAAATCTGGTGACCCAGGAAGGGCTCGAAACATAGACACTTAGAAACGTCAGTCTTCCTGTACTTAAGTCGGTATTGTAGTTTTTGTATTTAATTCCGATGCAATTTCTGTGTTTCATCGTCAATGTGGACGTCCAAGGGATACAGTAAACCTGATGTGAAGCATCGGAATCTAAAACTGGTGACACAGGAAACTCTCAAAGCTTAGACAGTAAGAAGACTCTGTATTCTTGTACTTAAGTCGGTATTTTACCTTTCGTATTTAATTTCGATGCAATTTCTGTGATTCATCGTCAATGTGAATATCTAAGGTATACAGTATACCTGAAGTGAAGCATCGGAACCTAGAACTTGTCTCAAAGTAAAGGCTCAACCTTAGACAGTAAGAAGATTCAGTCTTCTTGGACTTAAGTCGGCATTGTGCTTTTTCTATTTAATTCCGATGCAATTTCCGTGTTTCATCGTGAATGTGGAGGTCCAAGGGATACTGTAAACCTGAAGTAAAGCATCGGAATCTAAAACTGGCAGCAAAGGAAAAGCTCAAAACATAGGCACTAAGAAAAGTCAGTCCTCTTGTACTTAAGTCGGTGTTCTGCCTTTTGTACTTAATTCCAATGCAATTTCTGTGTTTCATCGTCAATGTGAAGGTCCAAGGGATACTGTAAACCTGAAGTGAAGCATCGTAATCTAAAACTGGTCTCACAGGATAGGCTCAAAACATAGACACTAAGAAAAGTCAGTGTCTTGTACTTTAAGTCGCAATTGTGCCTTTTGAATTTAATCCGATGCAATTCTTATGTCTCATCGTCAAAGTGAAGGTCCAAAAGATACTGTAAACCTGAAGTGAAGCATCGGATTTTAAACTGGTCTCACACGAAAGGCTCATAACATACACGATAAGTAGACTCAGTTTCCATGTACTGAAGTCGGCATTGTACATTTTGTATTTAATTCCGATGCAATTACTGTGTTTCATCGTCAATGTGAACGTCCAAGGGATACGGTAAACCAGCAGTTGTGCATCTAAAACAGGTGACACAGGAAAGGCTCAAAACATAGACACTAAGAAAAGTCAAGCTTGTTGCACTTAAGTCGCCCATGAGCCTTTTATATTTAATTCCGGTGATATTTCTGCGTTTCATCGTCAATGTGACGGTCCAAGTGACACAGTAAACCTGAAGTGAAGCATTAGAATCTAAGACTGGTCTCACAGGAATGGCTCAAGACATAGACGATAAGAAGACTCAGTCTTCTTGTACATAAGTCGGCATTGTACCCTTTGTATTTAATTCCGATGCAATTACTGTGTTTCATCGTCAATTCGAAGTTCCAATGGATACAGTAAACCTGCAGTCGTGCATCGGAAACTAAAACTGGTGACACAGTAACGGCTTAAACATAGACACTAAGAAAAGTCAGTCTTCTTGTACTTAAGTCGGTATTGTGCTTTTGTATTTAATCCCGATGCAATTACTGTGTTACATCGTCAATGCGAAGGTCCAAGGGATACAGAAAACCTGTAGAGAAGTTTAGGATTCTAAAACTGGTCTCACAGTGAAGGCACAAATCATAGACAGTAAGAAGACACAATCTTCTAGAATTTAAGTCGGCATTGTGCCTTTTGTATTTAATTCCGATGCAATTTCTGTGTTTCATCGTCAATGTGAAGGTCCAACGGATACAGTAAACCTGACCTGAAGCATCGGAATCTAAAACTGGACTCACAGTGACGGCTCAAAGCGTAGACAGTAAGAAGACTCGTCTACTTGTACTAAAGTCGGCATTGTTCCTTTTGTATTTAATTCCGATGCAATTCTTGTGTCTCATAGTCAAAGTGAAGGTCCAAAACATACTGTAAACCTGAAGTGAAGCATCGGATATAAAACTGGTCTCACAGGATAGACTCAAAACATAGACACTAAGAAAGGACATTCGTCTTGTACTTAAGTCGGAATTGTGCATATTGTATTTAATTCCGATGCAATGTTTGTGTTTCATCGTCAAAGTGAAGGTCCAAGGGATACAGTAAATATGAAGTGAAGCAACTGAATCTAATAGTAGTCTCACAGGAAAGGCTCAATACATAGACACTAAGAAAAGTCAGTCGTCTTGTACTTCTGTCGGCATTGAGCCTTTTGTATTTAATTTCGATGCAATTTTTGTGTTTCATCGTTAAAGTGAAGGTCCAAGGGACACAGTAAACATGAAGTGAAGCATCGGAATCTAAAACTGGTCTCACAGTGAAGGCTCAAAACATAGACAGGAAGAAGACTCAGTCCTCTTGTACTTAAGTCGGCACTGTGCCTTATGTATTTTATTCCGATGCAATTACGGTGTTTCATCATCAATGTGATCGTCCAAGGGATACGGTAAACCTGCAGTTGTGAATCGGAATCTAAAACTGGCGACACAGGAAAAGCTCAAAACATAGGCACTAAGAAAAGTCAGTCTTCTTGTACTTAAGTCGGTGTTGTGCCTTTTGTACTTAATTCCAATGCAATTTCTGTGTTTCATCGTCAATGTGATGGTCCAAGGGATACAGTAACCTGACGTGAAGCATCGGAATGTAAAACTGGTCTCACATGGATGGTTAGAACCCTATACACTAAGAAAAGTTAGTCTTCTTGTACATAAGTCGGCATTGAACCTTTTGTAATTAATTCCGATGCAATTTCTGTGTTCCTTCGTCAATGTGAAGGTCCAAGTGATACAGTAAACCTGAAGTGAAGCATCAGAATCTACAACTGGTCTCACAGGAATGGCTCAAAACATAGACGGTAAGAAGACTCAGTCTTCTTGTACATAAGTCGGATTTGTTCCTTTTGTATTTAATTCCGATGCAATTCTTGTGTCTCATCGTCAAAGTGAAGGTCGAAAAGATACTGTAAACCTGAAGTGAAGCATCGGATCTAAAACTGGTCTCACAGGATAGGCTCAAAACATAGACACTAAGATAGGACAGTCGTCCTGTACTTAAGTCGGAATTGTGCATTTTGTAATAAATTCCGATGCAATTACTGTGTGTCATCGTCTAAGTCAAGGTCAAGGGATACAGTAAACCTGAAGTGAAGCATCGGAATCTAAAACTGGTTTCACAGGAAAGGCTCAAAGCACAGACAGTAAGAAGTCTCAGTCTTCTAGTACTAAAGTCGGCATTGTGCCTTTTGTATTTAATTCCGATGCAATTTCTATGTATCATCGTCAATGTGAAGGTCCAAGGGATACAGTGAACCTGCAGTTGTAAATCGGAATCTAAAACTCGTGACACAGGACAGTTTCGAATCATAGACACTAAGAAAAATCAGTCTTCTTGTACTTCAGTCGGTATTGTGTTATTGTATTTAATTCCGATGCAATTACTGTGTTACATCGTCAATGCGAAGGTCCAAAGGATATAGCAAACCTGAAGAGAATCTTCGGATTCTAAAACTGGTCTCACAGGGAAGGCACAAATCATAGACGGTAAGAAGACACAGTCTTCAAGAGTCTAAGTCGGCATTGTGCCTTTTGTATTTAATTCCGATGCAATTCTTGTGTCTCATCGTCAAAGTGAAGGTCCAAAAGATAGTGTAAACGGGATGTGAGGCATCGGAATCTAAAACTGGTCTCACAGGAAAGGTTCAAACATAGACACTAAGAAAAGACAGTCTACTTGTACTTGAGTCGTCATTGTGCCTTTTGTATTTAATTCCGATGCAATTTCTGTGTTTCATCGTCAAAGTGAAGGTCCGTGGGATACAGTAAACCTAGTGTGAAGCATCGGAATCTAAAACTGGCTTCACAGGCAAGGCTCAAAACATAGACACTAAGAAAAATCAGTCGTCTTGTACATACGTCGGCCGTGAGACTTTTATATTTACCTCCGATGCAATTTTTGTGTTTCATCGTTAAGTGAAGATCCAAGGGATACAGTAAACCTGAACTGAAGCTTGAGAATCTAAAACTGGACTCATAGGAATGGCTCAAAACATAGACGCTAACAAAACTCAGTCTTCTAGTACTTAAGATGGCATTGTGCCCTTTGTATTTATTTCCGATGCAATTACTGTTTTTCATCGTCAAATTGAAGGTCCAAGGGATACAGTACACCTGAAGTGAAGCATCGGAATCTAAAACTGGTCTCACAGTGGAGGTTCAAATCATTGACACTAAGAAAAGTCAGTCTTCTTGTACTTAAGGCGGAGATGGGCATTTTTAATTTATTCCGATGCAATTTCTGTGTTTCATCGTCAATGTGAAGGTCCAAGGGATACAGTAAACCATCAATTGTGCATCTAAATCCAAAAATGGTGATATAGAAAAGAGTCGTAACATAGACACTAAAAAAAGTCAGTCTTCTAGAACTTAAGTCGGCATTGTGCCTTTTGTATTTAATTCCGATGCAATTTCTGTGTTTCATCATCAAAGTGAAGGTCCAAGGGATACAGTAAACATGAAGTGAAGCATCGGAATCTAATACTGGTCTATCCGGAAGGCTCAATACATAGGCACTAAGAAAATTCAGTCTGTTTGTACTTAAGTCGCTATTGTGACTTTTGTATTTAATTCCGATGCAATTACTGTGTTACATCGCCAATGTGAAGGTCCAAGGGATACAGAAAACATGAAGAGATGCATCGGAATCTAAAACTGGTCTCACGGGGAAGGCTCAAACATAGACAGTAAGAAGACTCAGTTCTCTTGAACTTAAGTCGGCATTGTGCCTTTCGAATTTAATTCCGTTGCAATTTCTATGTTTCATTGTCAATGTGAAGGTCCAAGGGATACAGTAAACCTGCAGTTGTCAATCGGAATCTAAAACTGCTGACACAGGACAGGTTCGAAACATAGACACAAAGAAAAGTCAGTCTTCTTGTACTTAAATCGGTATTGTGCTATTGTATTTAATTCCGATGCAATTACTGTGTTACATCGTCAATGCGCAGGACCAAGGGATACTGTAAACCTGAAGTGATGCATCGGAATCTAAAACTGGTCTCACAGGAAAGGCTCAAAACATAGGCGGTGAGATGACTCAGTCTTCTCGTACATACGTCGGCATTGTACCCTTTGTATTTAATTCCGATGCAATTACTGTGTTTCATCGTCAACGTGAAGGTCCAAGGGATACAGTAACCCTGAAGTGAAGCATCGTAATGTAAAACTGGTCTCACAATAAAGGCTCAAATCGGAGACGGTAAGAAGGCTCAGTCGTCTTGTAAATAAGTCGGCATTGTGCCTTTTGTATTTAATTCCGATGCAATTACTGTGTTTCATCGTCAAAGTGAAGGTCCTAATGATACAGTTATCCTGCAGTCGTGCATCGGAATCTAAAACTGGTGACACAGGAATGGCATAAACATAGACACTAAGAAAAGTCAGTCTTCTTGTACATAAGTCGGCATTGTGCCTTTTGTATTTAATTCCGATGCAATGTTTGTGTTTCATCATCAAAGTGAATGTCCAAGGGATACAGTAAACATGAAGTGAAGCATCTGAATCTAATACGGGTCTCACAGGAAATGCTCAATACATAGACACTAAGAAAAGTTAGTCGTCTTGTACTTTTGTCGGCATTGTGCCTTTTGTATTTAATTCCGATGCAATTCTTGTGTCTCATCGTTAAAGTGAAGGTCCAAGGGATACAGTAAACCTGAAGTGAAGCATCGGAATCTAAAACTGGTCTCACAGTGAAGGCTCAAAACATAGACAGTCAGAAGACTCAGTCTTCTTGTACTTAAGTCGGCATTGTGCCTTTTGTATTGAATTCCGATGCAATTACTGTGTTTCATCGTCAATGTGAAGGTCCAAGGGATACACTAAACCAGCAGTTGTGTATCGGAATCCAAAACTGGTGACATAGAAAAGGCTCAAAACATAGACACTAAGAAAAGTCAGTCTTCTGGAACTTAAGTCGGCATTGTGCATTTTGTATTTAATTTCGATGCAATTTCTGTATTTCATCGTCATTGTGAAGGTCCAAGGGATACAGCAAACCTGCAGTTGTGCATCGGAATCTATAACTGGTGACACAGGAGAGGCTCGAAACATAGACACTAAGAAGAGTCAGTATTCTTGTACTTAAGTCGGTGTTATGCCTTTTGTATTTAATTCCGATGCAATTACTGCGTTACATCGCCAATGTGAAGGTCCAAGGGATACAGTAAACCTGAAGTGAAGCATCGGATTTGAGAACTGGTCTCACATGGAAGGCACAAATCATAGACAGTAAGAAGACACGGTCCTCTAGAACTTAAGTCGGCATTGTGCCTTTTGTACTTAATTCCGTTGCAATTTCTGTGTGTCATCGTCAATGTGAAGGTCTAAGGGATACAGTAAACCTGACGTGATGCATCGGAATCCAAGATCGGTCTCACAAGGAAGGTTCAAAGCATAGACTCTTTGAAAATTCAGTCTTCTTGTACTTAAGTCGACATTGAGCTTTTTGTATTTAATTCCGAAGCAATTACTATGTTTCATCGTCACTGTGAAGGTCCTAGGAATACAGTAAACCAGCAGTTGTGCATCAGAATCCAAAACTGGTGACACACGAAAGGCTCGAAACATAGACTCTGAGATAAGTTGGTATTCTTGTACTTAAGTCGGTATTGTGATTTTTCTTTTTATTTCCGATGCAATTACTGTGTTACATCGTCAGTGTGAAGGTCCAAGCGATACTGTAGAACGGAAGTGAAGCATCGGAATGTAAAACTGGTCTCAGAATAAAGGCTCAAATCGTAGATGGTAAGAAGGCTCAGTCGACTTGTACTTAAGTCGGCATTGTGCCTTTCGTATTTATATCCTATGCAATTTCAGTGTTTCATCGTCAATGGGAAGGTCCAAAGGATTCAGTAAACCTGACGTGAAGCATCGGAATCTAAAACTGGACTCACAGGGACGGCTCGAAGCATAGACGGTAAGATGACTCGTCTACTTGTACTTAAGTCGGCATTGTTCCTTTTGTGTTTAATTCCGATGCAATTCTTGTGTCTCATCGTCAAAGTGAAGGTCCAAAAGATACTGTAAACCTTACGTGAAGCATCGGATCTAAAACTGGTCTCACAGGATAGGCTCAAAACATAGACACTAACAAAGGAGAGTCGTCTTGAACTTAAGTCGGAATTGTGCATTTTGTATTTAATTCTGATTCAATAACTGTGTGTCATCGTCAAAGTGAAGTTCCAAGGGATACAGTATACCTGAAGTGAAGCATCGGAAACTAAAGCCAGTCTCGCAGGGACGGCTCAAAATATAGACACTAAGAAAAGTCAGTCTTCTAGTACTTAAGTCGGCATTGTGCCTTTTGTATTTAATTCCGATGCAGTTGTAGTGTTTCATCGTCTAAGTGAAGGTCCAAGGAATACAGTAAACCTGAAGTGAAGCATCGGAATCTAAAACTGGTTTAACAGGAAAGGCTCAAAGCGTAGATAGTAAGAAGACTCAGTCCTCTTGTACGTAAGACGGCATTGTGAATTTTGTATTTAATTACGATGCAATTACTGTGTTTCATCGTCAAAGTGAAGGTCCTAATGATACAGTTATCCTGCAGTCGTGCATCGGAATCTAAAACTGGTGACACAGGAATGGCTTAAACATAGACACTAAGAAAAGTCAGTCTTCTTGTACATAAGTCGGCATTGTGCCTTTTGTATTTAATTCCGATGCAATGTTTGTGTTTCATCATCAAAGTGAATGTCCAAGGGATACAGTAAACATGAAGTGAAGCATCTGAATCTAATACGGGTCTCACAGGAAATGCTCAATACGTAGACACTAAGAAAAGTTAGTCGTCTTGTACATTTGTCGGCATTGTGCCTTTTGTATTTAATTCCGATGCAATTCTTGTGTTTCATAGTTAAAGTGAAAGTCCAAGGGATAAAGTAAACCTGAAGTGAAGCATCGGAATCTAAAACTGGTCTCACAGTGAAGGCTCAAAACATAGACAGTCAGAAGACTCAGTCTTCTTGTATTTATGTCGGCATTGTGCTTTTTGTATTTAATTCCGATGCAATTACTGTGTTTCATCGTCAATGTGATGGTCCAAGGGATACGGTAAACCTGCAGTTGTGAATCGGAATCGAAAACTGGGGACACAGGAAAAGCTCAAAACATAGGCACCAAAAAAATCAGTCTTCTTGCACTTAAGTCGGTGTTATGCCTTTTGTATTTAATTCCGATGCCATTACTCCGTTACATCGCCAATGTGAAGGTCCAAGGGATACAGTAAACCTGAAGTGAAGCATCGGATTCCAAAACTGGTCTCACAGGGAAGGCACAAATCATTGACGGTAAGAAGACACGGTCTTCTAGAACTTAAGTCGGCATTGTGACTTGTGTTATTTAATTCCGAAGCAATATCTGTGTTTCATCGTCAATGTGAAGGTCCAAGTGATACAGTAAACCTGAAGTGAAGCATTAGAATCTAACACTGGTCTCACAGGAAAGGCTGAAAACATAGACGGTAAGAAGACTCAGTCTTCTTGTACATAAGTCGGCATTGTGCCCTTTGTATTTAATTCCGATGCAATTACTGTGTTTCATTGTCAAAGTGAAGGAGCAATGGATACAGTAACCTTGCGGTCATGCATCGGAATCTAAAACTGGTGACACAGGAAAGGCTTAAACATGGACACTAAGAAAAGTCAGTGTTCTTGTACTTAAGTCTGCATTGTGCCTTTTGTATTTAATTCCAAAGTAATATTTGTGTCTTTTCGTCAAATAGAAGGTCCAAGGGATAATGTAAACATGAAGTGAGGCATCAGATTCTAAAACTGGTCTCACAGGTAATTCTCAACACATAGACACTAAGAAACGTCAGTCGTCTTGTACTTATTTCGGCATTGTGCCTTTTGTACTTAATTCCGATGCAATTATTGTGCATCATCGTTAAAGTGAAGGTGCAAGGAATACAGTAAACCTGAAGTGAAGCATCGGAATATAAAACTGGTTTCACACTGAAGGCTCAAAACATTGACGGTAAGAAGACTCAGTCCTCTTGTACTTAAGTCGGTATTGTGACTTTTGTATTTAATTCCGATGCAATATCTGTGTTTCATCGTCAATGTGAAGGTCCAAGGGTTACAGTAAACCTGCAGTTGTGAATCGTAATCTAAAACTGGTGACGCAGGACAGTTTCGAAACATAGACACTAAGAAACGTCAGTCTTCTTGTACTTAAGTCGGTATTGTGCTTTTGGTATTTAATTCCGATGCAATGTTTGAGTTACATCGACAATGTGAAGGACCAAGGGATACAGCAAACCTGAAGTGAAGCATCGGAATCTAAAACTGATCTCACAGGAAAGGTTCAAACATAGACACTATGAAAAGTCAGTCTTCTTGAACTTTAGTCGGGATTGTGCGTATTGTATTTAATTTCTATGCAATTTCTGTGTTTCATCGAAGAAGTGAAGGTCCAAGGGTTACAGTAAACCTGAAGTGAAGCATCGGAATCTAAAACTGCTCTCACAGTGAAGGCTCAAAGCATAGACAGAAAGAAAACTCAGTTATCTTATACTTAATTCGGCATTGTGCCTTTTGTATTTAATTCCGATGCAATTTCTGTGTTTCATCGTCAATGTGAATGTCTAAGGGAAACAGTAAACCTGCAGTTGTGAATTGGAAACTAAAACTGGTGACACAGGACAGGTTCGAAACATAGCCACTAACAAAAACCAGACTTCTTGTACTTAAGTCGGTATTGTGCCTTTTCTTTTTAATTCCGATGCAATTACTGTGTTACATCGCCAATGTGAAGGTCCAAGGGAAACAGCAAAACTGAAGAGAAGCATCGGATTCTAATACTAGTCTCACAGGGAAGGCACAAATCATAGTCAGTGTGAAGACACAGTCTTCTAGAACTTGTCTACATTGTGTCTTTTGTATTTAATTCCGATGCAATTTCTGCGTTTCATCGTCAATGTGAAGTTCCAAGGGATACTGTAATCCTGAAGTGTAGTATTGGAATCTAAAACTGGTCTCACAGGATAGGCTCAAAACATAGACACTAAGATAAGTCAGTGTCTCGTACTTTAAGTTGGCATTGAGCTTTTTGTATGTAATTCCGTTGCAATTACTGTATTTCATCGTCATTGTGAAGGTCCAAAAGATACAGTAAACCAGCAGTTGTGCATCGGAATCCAAAACTGGTGACATAGAAAAGGCTCCAAACATAAACACTAAGAAAAGTCTGTCTTTTTGAACTGAAGTCGGCATTGTGCCTTTTGTATATAATTCCGATGCAATTTCTGTGTTTCATTGTCAATGTGATGGTCCAAGTGACACAGTTAACCTGAAGTGATGCATCAGAATCGAAAACTGGTCTCACAGGAATGGCTCAAAACATAGACGATAAGAAGACTCAGTCTTCTTGTACATAAGTCGGCATTGTACCCTTTGTATTCAATTCCGATGCAATTCCTGTGTTTCATCGTCAATGTGAAGTTCCAGTGGATACAGTGAACCTGCAGTCGTGCATCGGAATCTAAAACTGGTGACACAGGAAAGGCTTAAACATAGACACTAAGGGAAGTCATTCTTCTTGTACTTAAGTCGGCATTGTGCCTTTTGTATGCAATTCCGATTCAATGTTTGTGTTTCTTCGTCAAAGTGAAGGTCCAAGGGATACAGTAAATATGAAGTGAAGCATCCAAATCTAAAACTTGTCTCACAGGTAAGGCTCAAGACAAAGACACTAAGAAAAGACAGTCGTCTTGTACTTATGTCGGCATTGTGCCCTTTGTATTTAATTCCGATGCAATTTTTGTGTTTCATCGTCAATGTGAAGGTCCAAGGGATACAGTAAACCTGAAGTGAAGCATTGGAATCTTAAACTGGTCTCACAGTGAAGGCTCAAATCATACACAGTAAGATGACTCAATCCTCTTGTACCTAAGTCGGCATTATGCCTTTTTTATTTAATTCCGATGCAATTACTGTGTTTCATCGTCAATGTGATGGTCCAAGGGATACGGTAAACCTGCAGTTGTGATTCGGTATCTTAAACTGGGGACACAGGAAAAGCTCAAAGCATAGGCACTAAGAAAAGTCAATCTTCTTGTACTTAAGTCGGTGTTGTGCCTTTTGTATTTAATTCTGATGCAATTACTGTGTTACATCGCCAATGTGAAGGTCCAAGGGATACAGTAAACATGAAGTGAAGCATTGGAATGTAAAACTGGTCTCACATGGAAGGTTCAAACCATATACACTAAGAAAATTCAGTCTTCTTGTACTTAAGACCGCATTGAGCCTTTTGTAATTAATTCCGATGCACTTTCTGTGTTTCATCGTCAATGTGAAGGTCCAAGTGATACAGTAAACCTGAAGTGAAGCATCAGAATCTAATTCTGGTCTCACAGGAAAGGCTCAAAATATAGACGGTAAGAAGACTCAGTCTTCTTGTACATAAGTCGGCATTGTGCCCCTTGTATTTAATTCCGATGCAATTACTGTTTTTCATCGTCAATGTGAAGGTCAAATGGATACAGTAAACCTGCAGTCGTGCATCGGAAACTAAAGCTGGTGACACAGGAAAGGCTTAAACGTAGACACTAAGAAAAGTCGGACTTCTTGTACTGAAGTCGGCATTGTGCGTTTTAAAAGTAATTCCGATGCAATTTCTGTGTTTCATCGTCAGTGTGAAGGTCCAGGTGATACATTAAACCTGAAGTGAAGCATCGGAATCTAAAACTATTCTCACAGGAAAGGCTCAAAACATAGAAGGAAAGAAGACTCAGTCTTCTTGTCACATACGTCGGCATTGTTCACTTTGTATTTAATTCTGAAGCAATTACTGTATTTCATCGTCGAAGTGAAGGTCCAAGGGATACAGTAACTCCGAAGTGAAGAATCGGAATGTAAAACTGGTCTCACAATAACGGCTCAAATCATAGACGGTAATTAGACACTGTCTTCTAGTACTTAAGTCGGCATTGTGCCTTTTGTATTCAATTCCGATGCAATTACTGTGTTGCATCGTCAATGTGAAGGTCCAAGGGATACAGTAAACCTGAAGTGAAGCATCAGAATCTAAAACTGGTCTCACTGGAAAGGCTCAAAACATAGACGGTAAGATGACTCAGTCTTTTTGTACATAAGACGGCATTGTACCCTTTGTATTTAATTCCGATGCAATTACTGTGTTTCATCGTCAAAGTGAAGTTCCATTGCATACAGTAAACCTGCAGACGTGCATCGGAATCTAAAACTGTTGACACAGGAAAGGCTTGAGCATTGACACTAAGAAAAGTCAGTCTTCTTGTACTTCAGTCGGTATTGTGCTTTTGTATTTAATTCCGATGCAATTACTGTGTTACATCGTCAATGTGAAGGTCCAAGGGATACAGCAAACCTGAAGAGAAGCTTCGGATTCTAAAACTGGTCTCACAGAAAAGGCACAGAACATAGACCGTAAAAAGACACAGTCTTCTAGAATTTAAGTCGGCATTCTGCCTTTTGTAGTTAATTCCGATGGAATTTCTGCGTTTCATCCTTAAAGTGATGGTCCAATGGATACAGTATACCTGAAGTGAAGCATCGGAACCAAAAACTGGTCTCACAGGGAAGGCTCAAAACATAGACACTAAGAAAAGTAAGTCTTCTTGTTCTTAAGTCGGCATTGTGCCTTTTGTGTTTAATTCCAACCCAATTACTGTGTTTCATCGGCAATGTGAAGGTCCAAGGGATACAGTAATCCTGCAGTCGCGCATCGGAATCTAAAACAGTTGACACAGGAAAGGCTTAAACATAGAATCTAAGAAAAGTCAGTCCTCTTGTACTTCAGACGGTATTGTGCTTTTGTATTTAATTCCGATGCAATTACTGTGTTGCATCGTCAATGTGAAGGTCCAAGGGACACAGTAAACCTGAGGTGAAGCATCGGAATGTAAAACTGGTCTCACGATAAAGGCTCATATCATAGACGGTAATAAGACACAGTCTTCTAGTACTTAAGTCGCCATTGTGCCTTTTGTATTTAATTCCGATGCAATTTCAGTATTTCATCGTCCATGTGAAGGTCCAAGGGATACTGTAAACCTGATGTGAAGCATCGGAAACTAAAACAGGTCTCACAGGTAAGGTTCAAAACATAGTCACTAAGAAAAATCAGTGCTCTTGTATTTAAGTCGGCATTGTGCCTCTTCAATGTAATTCCGAAGCTATTTCTGTGTTTCATCGTCAATGTGTAGGTCGAAGGGATACAGTAAACCTGAAGTGAAGCATCGGAATCTAAAACTGGTCTCACAGTGAAGGCTCAAAGCATACACAGTAAGAAGACTCAGTCCTCTTGTACTTAAGTCGGCATTGTGCCTTTTGTATTTAATTCCGATGCAATTATTGTGTTGCATTGTCAATGTGAAGGTGCAAGGGATACAGTAGACCTGACGTGAAGCATCGGAATCTAAAACTGGTCTCACAGGGAAGGCACAAATCATAGACAGTAAGAAGACACAGTCTTCTAGTACTTATGTCGGCATTGTGCCTTTTGTATTTAATTCCGATGCAATTTCTGCGTTTCATCGTCAATGTGAAGGTCCAAGGGACACAGTAAACCTGAAGTGAAGCATCGGAATCTAAAACTGGTCGCACAGGGGAGGTTCAATGCATAGACACTAAGAAAAGTCAGTCTTCTTGTACTTAAATCGAATATTGTGCCTTTTGTATTTAATTCCGATGCAATTACTGTGTTTCTTCGTCAATGTGAAGGTACAAGGGATACAGTATACCAGCAGTTGTGCATCGGAATCCAAATCTGGTGACATAGAGAAGGCTCAAAACATTGACACCAGGAAAAGACAGTCTTCATTAACTTAAGGCATGGTGCCCTTTGTATATTAATTCCGATGCAATTTCTGTGTTTCATCGTTAGTGAGAAGGTGCAGGTGATACAGTAAACCTGAAGTGAAACTTCGGAATCTAAAACTGGTATCACAGGGAAGGCACAAATCATAGACAGTAAGAAGACACAGTCTTCTAGTACTTATGTCGGCATTGTGAATTTTGTATTTAATTCCGATGCAATTTCTGCGTTTCATCGTCAATGTGAAGGTCCAAGGGAAACATTAAACCTGAAGTGAAGCATCGGAATCTAAAACTGGTCTCACAGGAAAGAATAAAACATAGACGGTAAGATGACTCAGTCTTCTTGTACATACGTCGGCATGGTACACTTTGTATTTAATTCCGATGCAATTACTGTGTTTCATTGTCAAAGTGAAGGTCCAAATGATACAGTAATCCTGCAGTCGTGCGATCGGAATCTAAAACTGGTGACACAGGAAAAGCTCAAAGCATAGGCACTAAGAAAAGTCAGTCTTTTTGTACTTAAGTCCGCATTGAGCCTTTTGTATTTAATTCCGATGCAATTTCTGTGTTTCATCGTCAATGTGATGGTCCAAGTGACACAGTAAACCTGAAGTGAAGCATCGGATTCTAAAACTAGTCTTACAGGGAAGGCACAAATCATATACAGTATCAAGACACGGTCTTCTAGAACTTAAGTCGGCATTGTGCCTTGTGTATTTAATTCCGATGCAATTTCTGTGTTTCATCGTCAATGTGAAGGTCCAAGGGATACTGTAAACCTGAAGTGAAGCATCGGAATCTAGAACTGGTCTCACAGGATCGGCTCAAAACATAGACACTAAGAAAAGTCAGTCTCTTGTACTTTAAGTCGCCATTGTGCCTTTTGAATTTAATTCCGATGCAATTACTGTGTTTCTTCGTCAATGTGAAGGTCCAAGGGACACAGTAAACCTGAAGTGAAGCATCGGAATTTTAAACTGGTCTCACAGGGGAGGTTCAAAACATAGACACTAAGAAAAGTCAGTCTTCTCGTACTTAAGGCGGCATTGTGCTTATTGTAATTAATTCCGATGCAATTACTGTGTTTCATCGTCAATGTGAAGATCCAAGGTATACTAAAAACCAACAATTGTGCATCGAAATCCAAAACTGGTGACATAGAAAAGGCTGAAAGCATAGACTCTAAGATAAGTCAGTCTTCATGAACTTAAGGCAGCATTGTGGCTATTGTAATTAATTTCGATGCAATTTCTGTGTTTCATCGTCAATGTGAAGGTCCAACTGATACAGTAAACCTGAAGTGAAGCATCGGAATCTAAAACTGATGACACAGGAAAGGCTCAAAGCATAGACAGTAAGAAGGCTCAGCCTTCTTGTACTTAAGTCGGCATTGTGCCTTTTGTATTTAATTCCGTTGCAATTTCTGTTTTTAATCATCAATGTGAAGGTCCAATGTATACAGTAAACCTGACGTGAAGCATCGGAATGTAAAACTGGTCTTACATGGAAGGTTCAAACCATATACACTAAGGAAATTCAGTCTTCTTGTACTTTAGGCAGCATTGTGCCTTTTGCATTTAATTCCGATGCAATTACTGTGTTTCATCGTCAATGTGAAGGTCCAAGGGATACTGTAAACCAGCAGTTGTGTATCGGAATCCAAAACTGCTGATATAGAAACGGCTCAAAACATAGACACTAAGAAAAGTCAGTCTCCTTGAGCTTAAGTCGGCATTCTGCCTTTTGTATTTAATATCGATGCAATATCTGTGTTTCATTGTCATTGTGAAAGTCCAAGGGATACAGCAAACCTGCAGTTGTGCATTGGAATCTATAACTGATGACACAGGAGAGGCTCGAAACATAGACACAATGAAGAGTCAGTCTTCTTGTACTTAAGTCGACAATATGCCGTTTGTAATTGAGTCCGATGCAATATCTGTGTTTCAACGTCAGCGTGAAGGTCCACGTGATACAGTAATCCTGAAGTGAAGCATCGAAATCTAAAACTGGTACCACACGAAAGGCTCAAACCATAGACAGTAACAAGACTCAGTCTTCTTGTACTTAAGTCGGCATTGTGCCTATCGTATTTATATCCGATGCAATTTCTTTGTTTCATCGTCAATGTGAAGGTCCAAAGCATACAGTAAAACTGACGCGAAGAATCGGAATCGAAAACTGGTTCAAAATGGTTCAAATAGCTCTGAGCACTATGGGACTCAACTGCTGTTCTCATAAGTCCCCTAGAACTTAGAACTACTAAAACCTAACTAACCTAAGGACATCACACACATCCTTCCCCGAGGCAGGATTCGAACCGGTGATCGTAGCGGTCGTGCGGTTCCAGACTGTAGGGCGTTTAACCGCTCGGCCTCTAAAACTGGACTCACAAGGAAGGCTCAAAGCATAGACAGTAAGAAGACTCTGTCTACTTGTACTTAAGACGGCTTTGTTCCTTTTGTATTTAATTCTGATTCAATTCTTGTGTCTCACCGTCAAAGTGAAGGTCCAAAAGATACTGCAAACCTGAAGTGAAGCATCGGATCTAAAACTGATCTCACAGGATAGGCTCAAAAAATAGACACTAAGAAAGGACAGTCGTCTTAAACTTAAGTTGACATTGTGCATTTTGTATTTAATTCCGATGCAATTACTGTGTTTCATTGTCAAAGTGAAGGTCCAAGGGATACAGTACACCTGAAGTGAAGCATCGGAATCTAAAACTGGTCTCGCAGGAACGGCTCAAAATGTAGACACTAAGAAAAGTCAGTCTTCTTGTACTTAAGTCGTTATGGTGCCTTTTTTATTTACTTCCGATGCAATTACTGTGTTTCATCGTCAAAGTGAAGGTCCTAATGATACAGTAATCCTGCAGTAGTGCATCGGAATCTAAAACTGGTAACACAGGAAAGGCCTAAACATAGACACCAAGAAAAGTCAGTCTTCTTCTACATAAGTCCGCATCGTGCCTTTTGTATTTCATTCCTAATCAATGTTTGTGATTCATCGTCAAAGTGAAGGTCCAAGGGATTCAGTAAACACGAAGTGAAGCATCTGAATCTAATAATGGTCTCACAGGAAAGGCTCAATACATAGACACTAAGAAAAGACAGTCGTCTTGTACTTTTGTCGGCATTGTGCCTTGTGTATTTAATTCCAATGTAATTTTTGTGATTCATCGTTAAAATGAAGGTCCAAGGGATACAGTAAACCAGAAGTGAAGCATCGGAATCTAAAACTGGTCTCACAGTGAAGGCTCAAAACACAGACAGTAAGAAGACTCAGTCCTCTTGAACTTAAGTCTGCATTGTGCCTTTTGAATTTAATTCCGATGCAATTACTGAGTTTCATCGTAAAGTGAAGGTCCAAGGGATACAGTACACCTGAAGTGAAGCAACGGAATCTAAAATTGGTCTCACAGGAAAGGCTCAAAACATAGGCGGCAAGAAGATTCAGTCTTCATGTACATAATTCGGCATTGTGCCCTCTGTATTTAATTCCGATGCAATTATTGTGTTTCATCGTCAAAGTGAAGGTCCAAGGGATAATCCCACAGTCGTGCATCGGAATCTAAAACTGCTGACACAGGAACGGCTTAAACATAGAAACTATGAAAAGTCAGTCTTCTTGTACTTAAGTCATCATTGTACCTTTTGTATTTAAATCCGATGCAATTACTGTGTTGCATTCTCAATGTGAAGGTCCACGGGATACAGCAGACCTGAAGTGAATCATCGGAATCCAAAACTGGTCTCAAAGGGAAGGCTCAAATCATAGGCATTAAGAAGATACACACTTCTAGTACATAAGTCGGCATTGTGCCTTTTGTATTTAATTCCGAAGTTATTTCTGTGTTTTTTATCGTCAATGTGAAGGTCCAAGGGATACAGTAAACCTGATGTGAAGCATAGGAATCTAAAATAGGTCTCACAGCTAAGGCTCAATACATAGACAATAAGAAAATTCAGTCTTCTTGTATTTAAGTCAGCATTGTGCCTTTTGTATTTAATTCCGATGCTATTTCTGTGTTTCATCGTCAAAGTGAAGGTCCAAGGGATACAGTAAACCCGAAGTGAAGCATCGGAATCTAAAACTGGTCTCTCTGGAAATGCTCAAAACATAGACGGTAAGAAGACTCAGTCGCCTTGTACTTAAGTCGGTATTGTGCCATTCGTATTTAATTCCAATGCAATTACTGTGTTTCATCGTCAAAGTGAAGCCCTAAATGATACAGTAATCCTGCAGTCGTGCATCGGAATCTAAAACTGGTGACACAGAAAAGGCTTAAACATAGACACTAAGAAAAGTCAGTATTCTTGTATTTAAGTCGGCATTGTGCCTTTACTGTTTAATTCCGATGCAATTTCTGTGTTTCATCGTCAATGTGAAGGTCCAAGGGATACAGTCAACCTGAAGTGAAGCATCGGAATCTAAAACTGGTCTCTCAGGAAATGCTCAAAAGATAGACGGTAAGAAGATTCAGTCGCCTTGTACTAAAGTCGGCATTGTGCCTTTTGTATTTAATTCCGATGCAATTTCTGGGTTTCATCGTCAATGTAAATGTCCAAGGGATACAGTAAACCTCACGTAAAGCATCGGATTCTAAAACCGGTCTCACAGAGAAAGTTCAAAACATAGACACTAAGAAAAGTCAGTCTTCATGTACTTAAGGCGGCATTGTGCCTTTTGTATTCAATTCCGATGCAATTACTGTGTTTCATCGTCAATGTGAAGGTCCAAGGGATACAGTAAACCAGCAGTTATGTATCGGAATCCAAAACTGGTGACATAGAAAAGGCTCAAACATAGACACTAAGAAGAGTCAATCTTCATGAACTTAAGTCAGCATTGTGCCTTTTGTATTTAATTCTGATGCAATTTCTGTGTTTCATCGTCATTGTGAAGGTCCAAGGGATACAGCAAACCTGCAGTTGAACATCGGAATCTGTAACTCGTCACACAGGAGAGGCTCCAAGCATAGACACAAAGAGGAGTCAGTCTTCTTGTACTTAAGTCGACATTGTGCATTTTGTAATTGATTCCGATGCAATTTCTGTGTATCATCGTCAATGTGATGGTCCATGGGATACCGTGGAATTGAAGTGAGGCATCGGATTCTAAAAGTGGTCTCACAGGAAGAGCTCAAAACATAGACACTAAGAAAACTTAGTCTTCTTGTACTTAAGTTGACATTGTGCCTTTTGTATTTAATTCCGATGCAATTTCTGTTTCATCGTCAATGTGAACGTCCAAGGGACACAGTTAACCTGAAGTAAAGCATCGGAATCCAAAACTGGTCTCACGAGGGAGGCTGAAACATAGACACTAAGAAAAGTCAGTCATCTTGTACTTAAGGCGGCATTGTGCCTTTTGTATTTACTTCCGATGCTATTACTGTGTTTCTTCGTCAATGTGAAGGTGCAAGGGTTACAGTATACCAGCAGTTGTGCATCGGAATTGAAAACTGGTGACATAGAAAAGGCTCAAAACATTGACACTAAGAAAAGTCAGTCTTCTTTAACTTAAGTTGGCAATTTGCCATCTGTATTGAATTTCGATGAAATATCTGTGTTTCATCGTCAATGTGAAGGCCCAAGGGATACAGTAAACCTGCAGCTGTCCATCGGAATCTAAAAATGATGACACAGGAAAGGCTCGAAACATAGACACTAAGAAAAGTCAGTCTTCTTGTACTTAAGTCAGCATTGTGCCTTTTAAAATTAATTCCGATGCAATTTCTGTGTTTCATCGTCAGTGTGAAGGTCCAGGTGATACAGTAAACCTGAAGTGAATCATCTGAATCTAAAACTGGTCTCACACGAAAGGCTCAAAACATAGACTGTAAGAAGTCTCAGTCTTCTTGTACATACGTCGGCATTGTGCTCTTTGTATTTAATTCCGATCCAATTACTGTGTTTCATCGTAAAAGGGAAGGTCCAAGGGATACAGTAAACCTGAAGTGAAGCATCGGAATCTAAAACTGGTCTCACAATAAAGGCTCAAATCGTAGATGGTAAGAAGACTCAGTCTTCTTGTACATAAGTCGGCATGAAGCCCTTTGTATTTAATTCCTATGCAATTACTGTGTTTCATCGTCAAAGTGAAGGTCCAAATGATACAGTAATCCTGCAGTCGTGCATCGGAATCTAAAACTGGTATCACAGAAAAGGCTTAAACATAGACACTAAGAAAAGTCAGTCTTCTTGTATTTAAGTCAGCATTGTGCCTTTTGTATTTAATTCCGATGCTATTTCTTTGTTTCTTCGTCAATGTGAAGGTCGAAGGGATATAGTAAACCTGAAGTGAAGCATTGGAATATAAAACTGGTGACACAGGAAAGGCTCAAAGCATAGACAGTAAGAAGACTCAGTCTTCTTGTACTTAAGTCGACAATGTGCCTTTTGTAATTGATTCCGATGCAATTTCTGTGTTTCTTCGTCAATGTGAAGGTCCACGTGATACAGTCAACCAGAAGTGAAGCATTGGAATCTAAAACTGGTGACACAGGAAAGGCTCAAAGCATAGACAGTAAGAAGACTCAGTCTTCTTGTACTTACGTCGGCACTGTGCCTTTTGTATTTATATCCGATGCAATTTCTGTGTTTCGTCGTCTATGTGAAGTTCCAAAGGATACAGTAAACCTGTCGTGAAGCATCGGAATCTAAAACTGGACTCACAGGGAAGACTCAAATCATAGACAGTAAGAAGACTCAGGCTACTTGTACTTAAGTCGGCATTGTTCCTTTTGTATTTAATTCCGATGCAATTCTTGTGTCTCATCGTCAAAGTGAAGGTCAAAAAGATACTGTAAACCTGAAGTGAAGCATCGGATCTAAAACTGGTCTCTCAGGATAGGATCAAAACATAGACACTAAGAAAAGACAGTCGTCTTGTACTTAAGTCGACATTGTGCCTTTTGTATTTAATTCCGATGCAATATCTGTTTTTCATCGTCAATGTGAAGGTCCAAAGGATACAGTAAACCTGCAGTATTGAATCGGAATCTAAAACTGGTGACATAGGAGAGGTTCGAAACATAGACACTAAGAAAAGTCAGCCTTCTTGCACTTAAGTCGGTATTGTGCCTTTTGTATTTAATTCCGATGCAATTACTGTGTTTCATCGTCAAAGTGAAGGTCCTGATGATACAGTAATCCTGCAGTCGTGCATCGGAATCTAAAACTGGTGACACAGAAAAGGCTTAAACATAGACACTAAGAAAAGTCAGTCTTCTTGTACTTAAGTCAGCAATGTGCCTTTTGGGGTGTCACCGCCGAACACCACACTTGCTAGGTGGTAGCTTTTAATCGGCCGCGGTCCATTAGTACATGTCGGACCTGCGTGTCGCTACTGTGTGATCGCAGACCGAGCGCCACCACAAGGCAGGTCTCGAGATACGGGATAGCACTCTCCCCAGTTGTACGGACGACTTTGCTAGCGACTATACTGACGAAGCCTCGCTCATTTGCAGAGCAGATAGTTAGAATAGCCTTCAGGTAAGTCAATGGCTACGACCTTGCAAGGCGCCATTAGTAACATTGCATGTATCTAAAGCGTCTCACTTGTATCGCCACAATCTCCTGATGTACCAAAAGAATGGATTGAAGTTAAGTATTACAGAAGCTACGTACTTCTCTTTATAGCATTCATTACGTATCCTGTTTCAGACCTCACGCCTTCCGGCTTTAGCTTAGCGTGTGCCTGTCGGCTTCCTCTCATTGTGTCTAGGCTGTCTCGTCTAGACACAAAATTTTTGGCGACGAGTCAACGGAAAGGGTCTTGTTCTTTCTAATTGCTTACATTTACTTGTGTCATGGCTTCGCCAGATGTACTGTCTCAATTTTATCGCTTGCAGAATCAGCAGACGCAGGCATTATTGGATGCCCTTGGACAGCTCGTCCAGGGTCAACGTGCTCTGCAAAACGATGCGGCCGCCGCCGCTTCACTGCTACCGCAGCCACAATATGTAGTTGCACTACCATTCCGTAATTTTCACGCAGACGTGGAAACATGGACGGAGTGGTCACGCCCGTTTGGATTTCATCTCGTCGCCTACAGAATTCGAGGTAACGAGCGGCAGCCTCATTTATTGGC
Organism: Schistocerca serialis cubense; assembly: GCF_023864345.2. Lineage (NCBI taxonomy): Eukaryota > Metazoa > Arthropoda > Insecta > Orthoptera > Acrididae > Schistocerca > Schistocerca serialis. The sequence goes on along the minus strand of NC_064644.1, from coordinate 623,311,841 downwards.
GTGTGTAGGGGCGCAAATGTACCGTGTGATAGTGAAATTATTTCCCCGACGCGACTAGCGACTCTGTCCTACGAAGAAATTTTGTCGGTATTGCACGCCTATTTCAAAGAAACAGTTAATGTAGTTGCAAAGAGGTATGCTTTCTTTCGTACAAAATGTACGGCCGGTCAAACTAATAGGGAGTGTGTTGCAACATTGCAAGGGCTTACAATGGATTGTGCTTTTGAGTGTGAATGTGGACTCCCTTATTCAGATACAATGGTACGTGATGCAATTGCACAGAACGTTTCTGATGTTCGTATATGGGAGCAAATTTTTAAACTAGTCAATCCCTCCCTTCAACAAGTCATAGACATATTGGACAGACAAGACACGCTTGACGTTGCTCAGGAATCATTTGCAACTTCACCAGCCATGTGTAACATTAACCGGCCCCCCGGGCGCGCTGCTCGGACCAGTAAACTGCCCTCGCGCACGTCCACGCAACTGCCGCCACGCTCTAAATCAGGTGTGCCGCGCCAGCATACAACTGCACTGAAATCATGCCCGCGGTGTGCTACTAGACATTCGCATGAAAATTGCCCGTCGCGCCACGCTATTTGCTTTTTCTGTAATAAGAAAGGACATGTTCAAAGTGTTTGCCAGAAAAAGCTCCGATCAGACAATCACAACCATTCCAGGCCCTTTGCTTCGCGACGGAATCGAACCAAGAATACTCAGGCTCGTGAACCTTCGCACATGGACATTCATGTAGTTAATTCCACTTCGTCCAGTGCCACTGTCTCTAACAGTGACTGTGTTCGTCCCACAAATACCGTGCGTCGACGTCGCAGGAAATCGCGTCAAGTCACAAGTGCTTCTGTACCAGTGTCAGTTCAAATTGCACAAGACAGTCGCTCTTGTCGTCAGCAGGACAATAAACTTTTTGTAGATTTGGAGTTTGAGGGCAAGGCCATACCATTCCAGCTCGATACCGGAGCTGCAGTTTCATTGCTCAATCACGACACGTACAAACAACTGGGCAAACCTCCGTTGCATGCCGCAAATGTTCAGTTAAATACTTATTCAGGTCAGAATATCCCTGTGTTAGGACAGTGCACTCTTCTTGCAACATATAAGGGACAGACAAAACTTGTATCATTTTACGTTCTTCGTTCTTCTTCTGCAGTGAACTTGTTTGGTTTAGAATTATTTCAATTGTTTAACTTGTCTATTGTAAATCAGGTCCTATCAGTGAATCAGACTGTGCCTTCCGCCAGTGTTTCTCGGCTATGTGAAGAATTTGCAGACATTTTTGCACAGGGGCTTGGTTGCGCTAAGATCTATGAAGCACATTTGGAACTGAAAGTCAACACGCAACCGAAATTTTTCAGAGCGCGCAATGTTCCTCACGCATTGGGTGATGAGGTCGCAAGAACATTACACGATTTAGAATCACAAGTTGTGAATGAATGTGCGCAATGCCTCTTCCATTTCAGCTCCGCTTCATTGCTTACGCCGTACAGGTGTTCTGTTCGTCTGGACGACGGAATACGAACGCGCCTTTCGCCAGTTGAAATCGGCGTTGCTTTCTAATACTTGCCTTACGCCATTAAATCCCCAGAAACCCCTTTTGTTGATGGTAAATGCATCGGATTTCGGGATCGGTGCTGTGCTTGCGCACAGAGATGGGTCGCATGATCGCCCTATGGCCTTTGCATCCAAATAGCTCTCGTCTGCGCAAAGAAATTACTCGCAGATAGAGAAAGAAGCTTTGGCTCTCGTGTTTGGTGTTACTAAGTTCCATGATTTCTTGTATGGTCGTCACTTTACCATCATCACAGGCCACAAACCTTTGACGTCGCTTTTCCATCCGAACAAGCCTGTACTTCCGCATACAGCACAGAAATTCATTCGCTGGTCTATTTTCCTCTCGCAGTACCGCTACGATATCTTGTATCGGTCCACTGCTAAGCACGGAAACGCCGATGCGTTGTCCCGTTTGCCTGTTGCTGAGGATAGAGCATTCGATTCTTCCGAACTTGCTTGCATGTTCATTGATTCGGAAACCCATGAAGTGGTCGAATCGTTTCCGATTGATTTTCGTCGTGTAGCTACAGCCACAGCTGCTGACCCGGTCCTTGCTACCGTTTTGCGTTTTGTTGCTACGCAATGGCCTTTGTCAAAGTCTCGGATCGAGGATCCGTTGGTTCGCCGATTTTTTGCTCACAAGGAGAGACTTTTTGTTCGACGTGGTGTTTAGTTGTTGCGTACTGATAATGATCAGTCCAGGGTCGTGGTCCCACGTTCGTTACAGTCATCTCTCTTAAAGCTTCTCCACCAAGGAGATTGGGGTATAGTGAGAACGAAACAACTTGCTCATCAGCACTGTACTTGGTTCGGAATCGATGCTGCGATTACGAGCATGTGTTCTTCTTGCATGGCGTGTGCTGAACAAAAATTCGCACCGCCGCGGAAGTCTTTGCATGGCCAAAAGCCACTTCCCCTTGGCAACGCTTGCACATCGATTTTGCTGGTCCATTCTGGAATGCTAGATGGTTGGTTGTGGTAGATGCCTTCAGTAATTTTCCTTTTGTTGTCCGGATGTCTTCCACGACGTCATCTGTCTCCATCCAATCGTTGTCTGCTATCTTTTGCATTGAAGGTCTTCCGCAGACTGTTGTTACCGACAATGGCCCACAATTCATGTCCGCAGAATTTCAGTCATTCTGCAAGGCCAATGGTATTCAACATCTAACATCCGAGCCGTTTTCGCCTCAGTCAAACGGTGCCGCTGAACGATTGGTCCGGACTTTCAAGTCACAGATGTTGAAGTTGAAAGAGTCGCATTCTCGGGAGGACGCGTTGTTGCTCTTTGTCTTCGTATCGCTCTCAGACCCGCGATGGTCGCTCGCCAGCTGACTTGCTCCACGGTCGTCCTCATCGAACCTTGATGTCTTTGCTGCACCCTCCGCATCAGGTTCCTGTGCAGCAGCAGACTTCTGCTTTTGCTCCAGGCGACGTTGTATTCTATCGCACCTATCGAGGTTCACGGCGTTGGCTCGCAGGGCGCATTCTTCGCTGCCTCGGCCGCGCGATGTATTTGGTTTTTGGGGCCTCTGGTGAGGTGCATCTCAATCAGCTGCGCCTCTGTCGTCGGACGGGTTCTGCCGCTCCCCGTCTGCTTTCAGCGACGGTGCCGTCCGGTCAGCGCCCTGGGGACCCATCTTCTGGCTCGCCTCATCCCCAGGTGTTATCGACGATTCCTTCCATTTAGCCCCATGGCGACGCGCCTCCGACGCCTCCGCCACCGCCGCCTGTTCTCCCGCCGGCGCCGCCCGCCGTAGACGCCTCGCTGCAGCCGCCAAGCGCCACCTGGGTCACGCGCCGCCGATCGCTTCCCGTGACCAGCTGTCCTCCGCCATGGAACTCTTGCCCGCTCCGGACCACAAGACGTCTTTGCGTGTAGGATACCCCGACGCAATGGAGGTCGACCCTTCGGCCCCTCCTGTCTCTTTACGGGCGCATACACCGCATGTTGACGTGCACCCTGGACTAGGTTTTCAGGCGTTTCCTAGCTCCCCTCGGACCGAATGGCCAGGTGCGGGTGGCACAGCCTCGCCTGTTGTTAGGCACCCCACTTCATCGCATACGTCAACATGGGGTCCTCCCCACGGCGGGCGGAAGCCTTATAACACGACCGTTCGCCGATTTGCGGGGGAGGAATGTGGTGTCACCGCCGGACACCACACTTGCTAGGTGGTAGCTTTAAATCGGCCGCAGTCCATTAGTACATGTCGGACCCGCGTGTCGCCACTGTGTGATCGCAGACCGAGCGCCACCACAAGGCAGGTCTCGAGATACGGGCTAGCACTCGCCCCAGTTGTACGGAGGACTTTGCTAGCGACTACACTGACGAAACCTCGCTCATTTGCAGAGCAGATAGTTAGAATAGCCTTCAGCTAAGTCAATGGCTACGACCTAACAAGGCGCCATTAGTAACATTGTATGTATCTAAAGAGTCTCACTTGTATCGCCACAACCTCCAGATGTACTAAAAGAATGGATGAAAATTAAGTATTCCAGAAGGTACGTACTTCTCTTTATTGCATTCATTACGCATCCTGTTTCAGACCTCATGCCTTCCGGGTTTAGCTTAGCGCGTACCTTTCGGCTTCCTCTCATTGTGTCTAGGCTGTCTTGTCTAGACACAACACCTTTTGTATTTAATTCCGATGCCATTACTGTCTTGCATCGTCAATGTGAAGGTCCAAGGGATACAGTAAACCTGAAGTGAAGCATCGGAATCTAAAACTGGTCTCACAGGGAAGGCTCAAATCATAGGCAGTAAGAAGACACTGTCTTCTAGTACTTAAGAAGTCGGCATTGTGCATTTTGCATTTAATTCCGATGCAATTTCTGTGCTTCATCGTCAGTGTGAAGGTCCAAGGGATACAGTAAACCTGAAGTGAAGCATCGGAATCTAAAACTGGTCTCTCAGGAAATGCTCAAAACATAGACGGTAAGAAGACTCAGTCGTCTTGTACTTAAGACGGCATTGTGCGTTTTATATTTAATTCCATTCAATTTCTGTGTTTCATCGTCAAAGTGAAGGTCCAAGGGATACAGTGAAGCTGAAGTGAAGCATCGGAATCTAAACCTGGTCTTACAGGAAAGGCTCAAAATATGGACACTAAGGAAAGTCAGTCTTCTTGTACTTAAGTCGGCATTGTGCCTTTTGTATTTAACCTCGATGCAATTGTTGTGTTTCATCGTCAATGTGAGGGCCCAAGGGATACAGCAAACTAGAAGTGAAACATCAGAATCTAAAACTGGTTTCACAGGGAAGGCTCAAATCATAGACTGTAAGAAGACACAGTCTTCTAGAACTTAATTCGGCATTTTGCCTTTTGTATTTAATTCCGATGCAATTTCTTTGTTTCATCGTCAATGTGAAGGTCCAAGGGATACTGTAAAACTGAAGTGAAGCATCGGAATCTAAAACTGGTCTCACAGGATAGGCTCAAAACATAGACACTAAGAAAAGTCAGTCGTCTTGTACTTAAGTGGGCATTGTGCCTTTTGAATTTTATTCCGATGCAATTACTGTGTTTCATCGTTAATGTGAAGGACCAAGGGATACAGTGAACCTGAAGTGAAGCATCGGAATCTAAAACTGGTCTTACAGGAAGGCTCAAAGTATGAACACTAAGGAAAGTCAGTCCTCTTGTACTTAAGTCGGTATTGTGCCTTTTGTATTTATCATCGGAATCTAAACCTGGTTTCATAGGAATGGCTCAAAGCATAGATAGCAAGAAGACTCAGTCTTCTAGTACTTAAGTCGGCATTGTGCCTTATGTATTTAATTCCGATGCTATTTCTGCGTTTCATCGTCAAAGTGTAGGTCCAAGGGATACAGTAATCCTGAAGTGAAGCATCGGAATCTAAAACTGGTCTCAGAGGATAAACTCAAAACATAGACACTAAGAAATGTCAGTGTCTGGTACTTAAGTCGGCATTGTGACTTTTGTATTTAATTCCGATGCAATTACTGTATTTCATCTTCAATGTGATGGTCGAAGGGATACAGTAAACCTGAAGTGTAGCATCGGAAACTAAAACTGGTCTCACAGGAATGGCTCAAAACATAGACACTAAGAAAAGTCAGTCTTCTTGTACTTAAGTCTGCATTGTGCCTTTTGTATTTAACTCCGATGCAATTGTTGTGTTTCATAGTCTAAGTGAAGGTCCAAGGGATACAGTAAACCGGAAGTGAAGCATCGGAATCTAAAACTGGTTCCACAGGAAATTCTCAAAGCATAGACTGCAAGAAGACTCAGTCCAGTTATACGTAAGTAGGCATTGTGCCTTTAGTATTTAATTCCGAAGCAATTATTGGGTTTCATCGTCAATGTGAAGGCCCAAGGGATGCAGTAAACCAGCAGTTGGGTATCGCAATCCAAAACTGGTGACATAGAAAAGGCTCAAAACATAGACACTAAAAAAAGTCAGTCTTCTTGAACTTAAGTCGGCATTGTGCCTTTTGTATTTAATTTCGTCAATGTGGAGGTCCAAGTGATACAGTAAACCTGAAGTGAAGCATCGGAATCTAAAACTGGTGACACAGTAAAGGCTCAAAACATAGATAGTTAAAAGACTCAGTCTTCTTGTACTTAAGTCCGCATTTTGCCTTTTGTATTTAATTCAGATGCAATATCTGTGTTTCATCGTCAAAGTGAAGGTCCAAGGGATACAGTATACCTGCAGTCTTGCATCGGAGTCTAAAACTGGTGACACAGGAATGGCTTGAACATAGACACTAAGAAAATTCAATCTTCTTGTACTTAAGTCGGCATTGTGCCTTTTGTATTTAATTCCGATGCAATTACTGTGTTACATCGTCAATGTGAAGGTCCAAGGGATACAGCAAACCTGAAGTGAAGCATCGGAAACTAAAACAGGTCTCACAGGAAAGGCTCGAAGCGTAGACAGTAAGAATACACAGTCTTCTAGAACTTAGGTCGGCATTGTGTCTTTTGTATTTAATTCCGATGCAATTTCTGCGTTTCATCGTCAATGTGAAGGTCCAAGGGATACAATAAACCTGAAGTGAAGCATTGGAATCTAAAACTAGTCACACAGGAAAGGCTCAAAATATGGACACTAAGAAAAGTCAGTCTTCTTGTACTTAAGTCGGCATGGTGCCTTTTGTATTTAACTGCGATGCAATTGTTGTGTTTATAAAATAAATAAAATAAATAAAAAAATGTTGTTGTTTTTTAAATATGTTAATTATTCTATCTGTATGATGGTGATTGTGATTGCAATTGTATTTGCTTATCTGGAATGTGGACGTTTAATTATTCGGTATCAGACGCTTGACAATGGCTTTTTCGTAAAGGCAATGTTACTCGTAGTTGACGGTGAAATAAAACTGAATAATCGGACTTCGTAATTAAATCGTTTCCAAAGACTGCTGCGGTAGGTGCGGACTCATAATCTAAATCTCAATATTACAATAATTTGCCAGCCATGCAAATACGTCGTACAGAGGTGATTGTCTACTAAACATAAAAAAGTTACACAGTTAGTTAAATCACATATATTCAGTGAATAAGCCTACAGTTCATAATCCTACTTACCTTTATAAATATAAATTCTTTACAGAATCGAGTGCCTATTGTGGTTGCAACTCGCAGTATTCTTCTATAACATGAAATATGGCGGTGTGCCAGACAATAAAATAAAATACGTGCTTCTCGCACCACTTCAACCAGAGCTCTCTCTTTCTTAATCAAACATATGAGTAACGTAATTGTGCTTTTGTTTTATCAGCGACACAGCGCTGCAGTTGTGTGCCATAGGCTTTATTTATTTGTCACTGATTATTTATTTAATTAATATTTCGCGTTTCCGAGGAAACTCACGCTCGGCATGCAAATGTGCCTTTATATTGCCCCCTGAATTGCGAGGCGAAAGGACACACCTGCAGGCGAGCAATTCACCTAAAGGCACAAGAAAATCTAAGTTATCTACAACTATTTACATGACTTACATTACACATTATACACATTATATACAAAATGTGAATGACGCGGGTGCGCCATAAAAGTTCTTATGTTGGCAGATAGTGTGCGCGCATGCGCAGAAGCGTCTGTGTAACTGCGGCACTGCCGTTATATCGTACAGTTAGATCACGCGGCACAGTATTGCAGATCATATTGTTCGTGTGCGCGCGTTTTTCAGTCGTTGCACAAAGAAAATATTCAACCAAGATTACATATGAAGACTACATTCTATGACAGGTAACTTAGTTTTAAATTTACAATATTTGTTATAACACAATACAACTTAGATTGTTGAATGTTCTTAGTTACATAGTATTGTTTTGAAATACTTCAAAGAAAAATGTCCGTATTTTTCAGGTGCGTTGACCTATACACATCGTGTCGTTATTACAGTTCATATTCATCCGCTGCACAATAATTTTTTACAGGTTAGTATCGTCGTGGTAAAGTTTTTTGATCACAGTAACATCGTTGTATAACAACGTGATTAATACATAAGCGTGTCCATTTCTCATTTCCATTATAGTCGTAGTGGTGCAGTTGGTTGTGACTAAAAGCATTGCTTATTACAGATCAGACGTGACCCGTCGAGTAATTGGTCCACGTGCAGTTCGTTTTTTACATTCCGTGGAAGCTTGGTTGCAGAACCTCGGACGGCACATAGCTGGCGTCGATCCTTGGACAGTCCAGGTAAGAGTGTCCGTCACATTTCGAGAGCATTTCATTCCCTGAAGTTCCAACCAAAATTCTTCCACCCATCGTGTTGTTTTCTGGACAGGCACTTCGTGTCCATTTAATCCAGTTAACATCTTGAAGTTGGGTACTGTAGTAATATCACTAGACGATGCACGAATTATGCACTTCACATTTTCAGTTTTTTACTGAATATAGCTCACCTAAATGTTCGTAGTTATTAATCAAGGAAATCGTTCATCGCGTTTACATAGATACGCTGCATAATGAATGGTATTAACAGTTTCTTTCACATAGGTTTCCGCGTAGTTGCAGAGTTAGTAATGTTCGTTAATGTCCGTGAACAGTGGTTCACTATGCAATGTCTTTTTTTTTTTTTTTTTTGCACTCGTTTTGTTCAAATTCTTACATAGTAACAGTTACACTATACATCAGTTAAAAAAATAAGTAATTATACATACACACATCACATATTTTCTTAGCATAAACATAATATAGTTGCACATAAACATGTTTACATCATCATTACATCGCTATAGGTTATTACATTGTGTCACATTTGATTTCATGAATTGCAGATATTTACATCCTCTTTAGCGGTTTTGCTGGGATATTATCGACGTCTTTTGTGATGTCATCTGAAATTAAGATAGGTTAGACACAACATTCATTACATCAGTAGGCAAGACCAGGCGTTTTCACTACTCAATATATATTCAAAATAGTAAGAGAGAGAAAATGTTCGATTCCTCGCGTTTTGTGCGTGTGTGTAGAGTGTCTGTGTGGCCTTGACTACTGATAGATGCTCTTCGTGTTGAGAGATGTGCGTCTAATCTATTTCTCAAAGTAAAAGATCGCTTCACAGATGACGTCTGTCAGTTCGTCAGGTGTCACACCAAGTCAGTGGTACCTTCAGTAACAAATGTTCCGTGAAAAATTAATATGTCATCCACTGCTACGTAATCATAAATTTTACTTTAATATTCCGTCTTTCAGGTGGAGGCGCGCACTGAAAGAAGAGTTCTTCTGTCTTCAACTGCGTCACTGGAACCGCTGAAATGAAAATTTCTATACTACTTATTATCTGTGTTGTAACAACAGAGTTTTTCGAGTTGCTTAGCAATATTTTGATGGGTATGACTTTGAAATTATTCAGCATGAAATGCTCTAAGATCTCGGTGTGCGTATAGCCCAATAATTTTGTTAGTTCTAGGATGTTGTAACAGATACGCACCAGGATGCGGTATGTTAACAATTATATAAGGTCCTTCATATAGCAGACGCCACTTAGCGTTGCGTCGTTTGAATGCTACAGATTTATGATGAGTACGAAGTAGTACAAGCATTCCTACCTCGAATTTTTGTTTTCTTTTTATTATGTTTCTGTGATGTTTGTTTCGTATTTGTGCGTGATGTGTCAATGTAGTCAATACTTCTTTTATTTTCTGTTCAGGTGTGATTTCCTTGTCTGACAACTTAGGTAATGGTTCTATCCACTGATCGTTCTGTTTGCAATTGAACATGATCTCGTTAGGTGTGTAATTCGTATCGTAAATATTCAAGTTATTGTGTACGTCTTCGAAAAGACTTAGGTAGGACACCCAATTAGTATGTTTTGATGAAATATAGGTCCTCATGAATCGATTTAATTCTCGGAAAAGTCTCTCAGTCGCGTTACATTGTGGACTAAACCTCGAAATAAATATACTTTTAATGTTATTGTCCTTCAAGAAATTTCTCCATTTGTACCCAGAGTAGTATGTTGCATTATCTGATAGAACTGCTTTAGGTTTTCCCACGTGCGTCAGGTAATCACTTGAGAATCTTCGTATTATAGCACTTGCAGTGGCGGATTTTAAAGCATAAAGTTTTACATGTTTAGAAAATATATCGTAAAAAGCTAAGATATATTTGACGCCTCCAGAGCTTGCTGGATGCGGTCCACTGATGTCAGTACACAGAATTTCCAGAGGTTTACTAGGTAAAAGGGAATGTAAATCTGTTTTTGTGGATAAATTCTGAGGTTTTGATTTTTGACATATGACACAGGTTTTCAGTTCCCTGTAAATTTTTCTTCTCATATTGCTAAAATAACAGTATGTGCTGAGCTTTGCCAAACACTTTTTCGTCCCATAATGACCCCAAACTAAGTGTGTGTGCCAAATTAGATTACGTTCAGACTCTTTGGGAATGCATACACACCAGTTAGTAGCATTTGGATGTCGGCGGTAAAATAACACATCATTGTGTAACTTGTAATACTTAGTCAAAGGATGATTGTGTTTTTCTACCAGTAATGTTAATATTTTATACCAGTGAGGATCAGATTTTTGTAATTCAGCCATGTTTCTGCACATATCAATATAATATTGGTGATTCTGGTTGTCTTGCATTAAGAGAATCCTGTAGTCATTTATATTTTCTAAGTCACTGTTTGTATCATTCATACCTTGTGGAAGTCTAGACAAAGTGTCTGCAATGGTGTTGTCCTTACCTCTTATGTACTTAATTTCAAAAGAGTAGTTCTGAAGTGTAACTGCCCATCGTGATAGTCTAGGATGTACAAGTTTACAAGTTAACAAAAATGTCAGGGCCTGGTGATCAGTGTAAATTACCGTATGTTTTCCAAATAAATAATAATTGAATTTCTTGAATGCCCATACTATGGAAAGTGTTTCTAACTCAATAGTGGAGTATGTACGCTCACATTCAGTTAGAGTGCGACTCGCAAACCCAATAATTCTTATCTGTTCCTCCTCTTTATTCTTTACAACTTGAAATAAGCAACAGCCCAAGCCAGTACGTGAAGCGTCACAAGTCATACAAAAATCTAAATTGAAATCTGGATGGCTCAATATGTTAGCATTCACTAAAGCATGTTTAATTGTATTAAAGTCATTCTGGCACTGTTCCGACCAGATCCAAACTTGATTCTTTCTGAGTAGATTTAGCAGATGTTTACTGTTCAAAAGTGGTTGTGGCAAAAAACGTCTGAAAAATGAACATAGCCCAAGGAATGATTTTAACTGCTTTTTAGTTCGAGGGCTAGGAAAGTTTCTGATAGCATCTAATTTACTGGGATCAGGAAGTATGCCCTGTGAATTAATGATATGTCCTAAATATTTTATCTCACTGCAACCAAATTTTGATTTTCTTAGGTTGGCTGTGACTCCAGCTTGTGCAAATTTTTCTAAAATTCTTTGAAGTGTGTCAACGTGTTCCTTCCAAGACTGTGTAGCTATCAGTATATCATCTACATAGTGTGTGACTGTCTCAACTAAATCGTCGCCAAGCACGGTATCCAGGGCTGTAATGAATACCCCCGAGCTGACATTCAGTCCGAAGGGTAGAACACAAAACTTATAGGTTCGCCCCCCAAACATAAATGCAGTATATTTCCGAGAATCAGGAGTGATACCCACCTGCCAAAACGAATTAGCGAGATCTATTGTGGAAAAATATTTCGCATCTAGAAATTTCTGTAATTGCTCTTCTAAATTTTCAGGTTTTGTGTGAACCGGTAAAACTATTTCATTAATAGCTCGTGTGTCTAACACTAACCTAATGCTTCCATTTGATTTTTTGACAACAAGTAGAGGACTACAATAAGGTGAGGTGGATGGTTCAATGACCTTCCAGTCTAACATTTGTTTCAATTCTTGCCACACAGCAGGTCGTTGAGATAACGGTACGTTATATGTCTTATGGTAGAAGATCTTGTGAGGCTTAACTTCAATCTTGTACACATACGTGTTGATAACACCTAATCGTTTGGTAAAAACTTGTAAATATTTGGATAACACTTCCTGTAGTTTTATACGTTCATGTACACTGAGAGCTGTAGCTTCACTTATCTTATGATCAAGCAATGTTTTCAAGTCCATTAGCTCTGTGTCAGATGAGTGTGTTTGCATGTCTTGAATGTCTTTGTCAAGTACTAACTGAACCTTGTACCCTGTACAGTGTTTGTCATGCTTTAGAGTTCTCCTGTCCAAATCAATAATAATTACACTGCCTTTATCATTTAAAATACATTTACCTTTGGAGAAGTCTATAATGCAGTCCTTCTCGCTCATAATATCTATTCCTAATATGCAATTTGTGACAAGGTTTTGTACAACCAGGAATGGCCATTGTACGGTTCCATTACCTATTTTAACGTTTACAAAAACTTGCTTCGTAACCCTACATGACTTATTACCTAGTGCAGTAGTTATTTTACAGTTTTGGGCAGGAAACTCAGGCACAGGTTCCAATTCACACATCTTTTTATAGAAATTAAAAGACAAAACGCTGACAGCTGCACCTGTATCTAGGATAATAGTAGTTGGAATCCCACCTACTACACCAGTAGTAGATGCTAAAACAATTTCATTTGTGTTTAAACGACATTGTGTACTGTCTTGTAAAAGTTCATCTGATATATTGTTATTGTGGTTGTATCTTATAAATAAAACAGGTAGTTTTTGTTTAGAATTACTCGGCATATCATTATTCTGTTGTTCAAGTGTGGTGTCAAATAATTGATTAACATTGAAGTCGCCCCCCAAGAATTCTTCAGCCACGACCTGGGGCAAAGTAGTGACTGTTTCTAGTTTGTTGGATTATCATTTGTACTAGGTACTGACACAGATTGAGGTTGTGCATCAGGTGTCATTTCTATTATATTCACATTCGGATATTGCCTATTATGATCTCCAAACTAATGCGGTTGTTGTTGCTGTTGCGCATTATAACTTACCTGTCGGTCGTAAGGTATGCTCCAATTTTGTCCTGGTGGCTGCTGTGGTAAAGCAGAGTTTGAATTAAAGTACTGATCGTTACGAGTCCAACCTTGATGCTGTCTTGGCTCGTAGTTACTATTATTTCTATTTCTGTTTGTGTTTTTGTTATTACCCTTGTATCCGTTGTTACCGTTGTAGTTATTACCGCGGTGCCTTTTGTATGGATTGCCGCATGAAACGTTATTACTGTTGTAACTATTGTTTGTATTGGAATACGCGTGTTGATTTTGATTTCCGTACTGAGACGGCATGTGAGTTTGCTGTTTTTGTTGTACCGCGTATCCAACTGTGGGTGCGCCAGAATTGTGTTGGCAAGCCTGCATGTTTTGCATACCACTAGTGTAAACATTGTGGCTGCTGTTTTGCCGCGCGAAGCGCTGATCTTCAAGTAACATGTCAACCGAATCTAAAGCTGTTAAAAAATAATCTGAATCGTCATCCGGGATATGTAGGAGTTTTTCTTTAATGTTGAAAGGCAATTTGGCCTTCAACGCACGGAGTATATCACGCGTTGCGACTGGTTCGTCTAAAAAATGTCCCATGTTCAAGTATTTTTCAAAATATCTGCGTAAGTTACCATTTTTACTGTTAAAAGTTTCAGGTTCTAAAATTTGTCTTCTGAGTCGCTCCTGGACGGATTGCGACCAGAATTTGTTCAGAAAAGCACGCTCAAACTCACTGTACGTGGTACATACGTCAGCTTGACTGTATGCACAGACAGCTGCATCACCTTGGATGTAACCGACAATATATGAAATCTTTTTCCGGTCACTCCAAGTGCGTGGAAATGCGTTACTAAAAGATTTAAGAAAAATCACCAGATGAATGGTTCGTTTTTCTGGGATAAAAATCTGAAATTGCCTGTGTTTCATTAAGCTTTCATCTTCCTTCGCATTGTGATATGGATTTATTCCACTGTAATTACTGGTATGTTCAGCTGGCGAGTAATTACGATAATGTTGCTGTGGTTTACCATGATAATAGCTTGTGTTTGTGTTTCCACATCGTGGTATGTGTTGTAGTCGTGGTGTGTTTTGTTCTTGTGTATTTGTCGTGTGCGGAATGTGTGTATCATACTCGAATGTATATTGGTTTCTGAACTGTACATTTTGACTGATATTTTCGTTACATTCAGACTGTAGTTGATCGGTGAATTGTCTCATGGGTGCAGTGACGGATTGTACTGCGTCACTGATCAGCTGTTTGTTATTAGTAATGTATTGCGCTACGGAGTCGTGCACAATTGTTGGTAAATTTTCACGTAAGCATCTATCAAAATGTTTGTCTTTGTTCTCAACCCAATCATGAAATTCTTTATTAATATTTTGAAAATGAGCTGTGGCATCTGATGGTAAGATGTCAGTCAGGTGTTGTTCAACATTGTCAAATTTATTCTGTACGTCAGTAATTCGTTTTTCAAGATTGTCATGTACTGAAGGATATGTTTGAATTTGTTCAGTAAGAACTTCACTCGTGACATTAAGGTTTTTTACTTGTGTCTGTAAAAGTGCTACGTCAGTTGTAGTCTTTTCTTGTCTCGTATTGAGCTGGGAAAATTTAGTACTGAGTTCGGTCATGTGTTTGGTCAGTTTGGCGTCTATAAGTTCCACACGCTTACATAAAGTCTCATTACCTATCTTGATTGCAATGAGATCAGATTTGATTTCGTCATTTTGTGTTTTTAACTGTTCATTTTGTGTCTCTAATTGTGCCTTTAAGGTTGCCATGTTTTCGGCGTTTTGTTTCATTAGCATTTGTAACATGTCGGCAATGTTTACCGTTTGCAAGGTCTCTGCTCCCGCCGCGTCATTAGACGTGACGTCATGCATTAACATGGGCTCTGATTGAGATTTTGAAATTTTTGTAGTGGACGGCCTATCGTCAAAATTTTCGTCAATACTTGCGTCAATATTTGATGAATCGTCACCTCCGGTTGCTGTCGTAAAGTCATTTTCTAACACTTGTCTCACGTCCGAGTCGGATTGCGTCTGAATAGTACGTCCTTGCTGTTCCATTTTTGCGTATTGTTTTCTAGTTATTACCATGCCACACGTGATATATGTTTCAAGAAAATTTTTGACACTGATTTTAAAATAAAATGTAGTTGAGCATGAATCGCTGGTAGCAACAATGGCTGTCTGTTAATTTAAAAATATAAACTGAATTTGAGATTATTGGTAATGGCTGCTGGCCATGTTACATGATATCGTAGAGAAGTCGGCCATATTGTACACTCGTGTATTGGTATTGTTGCATACGTTATTGTTTAGGGAAAAGTACTGAGAATGAAATTTATCACTGAAACTGTTATGCAGAAAAGAAACACTACAGAATTTACTGAAAAGCTAAGACACTGAATTATACGTCTGGTCAAGCCTACCAATGCAAAGATGCTGCGTCTTACCTTATTTTGCTGGAAGTTTCATTGCGTCTTCCCGCAAAATTTCAGAATTGGAAAATATCTTCAGATTTTGTTATCTCTCATACATTGACGTCCAGGTCCAGAAAGTTGATTTTTTACATGAAACAAAGAGAACAGTGTAACAAATGACAAAATAACAAGTCCGACACGCCGTCGCCAATATAAAATAAATAAAATAAATAAAAAAATGTTGTTGTTTTTTAAATATGTTAATTATTCTATCTGTATGATGGTGATTGTGATTGCAATTGTATTTGCTTATCTGGAATGTGGACGTTTAATTATTCGGTATCAGACGCTTGACAATGGCTTTTTCGTAAAGGCAATGTTACTCGTAGTTGACCGTGAAATAAAACTGAATAATCGGACTTCGTAATTAAATCGTTTCCAAAGACTGCTGCGGTAGGTGCGGACTCATAATCTAAATCTCAATATTACAATAATTTGCCAGCCATGCCAATACATCGTACAGAGGTGATTGTCTACTAAACATAAAAAAGTTACACAGTTAGTTAAATCACATATATTCAATGAATAAGCCTACAGTTCATAATCCTACTTACTTTTATAAATATAAATTCTTTACAGAATCGAGTGCCTAGTGTGGTTGCAACTCGCAGTATTCTTCTATAACATGAAATATGGCGGTGTGCCAGACAATAAAATAAAATACGTGCTTCTCGCACCACTTCAACCAGAGCTCTCTCTTTCTTAATCAAACATAAGAGTAACGTAATTGTGCTTTTGTTTTATCAGCCACACAGCGCTACAGTTTTGTGCCATAGGCCTTATTTATTTGTCACTGATTATTTATTTAATTAATATTTCGCGTTTCCGAGGAAACTCACGCTCGGCATGCAAATGTGCCTTTATATGTTTCATCGACTCAGTGAAGGTACGAGGGATACAGTAAACCTGAAGTGAAGCATCGGAATCCAAAACTGGTCTCACAGGGAATGCTCAATTCATATACCCTAAGAAAATTCAATCTTCTTGTATTTAACTCGGCATTGTGCCTTTTCTATTTCATACTGATGCTATTTCAGTGTCTCATTGTCAATGTGATGGTCCAAGGGATACAGTAAACCTGAAGTGAAGCATCGGAATCTAAAACTGGTCTCACAGGATAAACTCAAAGCATAGACACTAAGAAAAGTCAGTGTCTTGTACATAAGTCGGCATTGTGACTTTTGTATTTAATTCCGATGCAATTACTGTGTTTCATCGTCAATGTGAAGGTCCAAGGGGTCCAGTAATCCTGAAGTGAAGCATCGGAAACTAAAACTGGTCTCACAGGAAAGGCTCAAGACATAGACACTAAGATAAGTCAGTCCTCTTGTATTTAAGACGGCATTGTGCCTTTTGCATTTAATTCCGATGCAATTGTTGTGTTCTATCGTAAAAGTGAAGGTCCAAGGGATACAGTACTCTTGCAGCCGTGAATCGGGATCTAAAACTGGTGACACACGAAAGGCTTATCATAGACACTAAGAAAAGTCAGTCTTCTTGTACTTAAGTCGGCATTGTGCCTTTTGTATTTAATTCCGATGTAATTTCTGTGTTTCATCGTCAAAGTGTAGTTCCAAGGGATACAGTGTACCTGTAGTCTTGCATCGGAATCTAAAACTGGTGACACAGGAATGGCTTAAAAATAGACACTAAGAAAATCCAATCTTCTTGTACTGAAGTCGGCATTGTGACTTTTGTATTTGATTCCTATGCAATAACTGTGTTGCATCATCTATGTGAAGGTCCAATGGATACAGTAAACCTGAAGTGAAGCATCGGAATCTAATACTGGTCTCACAGGGAAACCTCAAATCATAGACAGTAAGATGACACAGTCTTCTAGAACTTAAGTCGGCATTGTGACTTTTGTATTTAATTCCGATGCAATTTTTGTGTTTCAACGTCAATTTGAAGGTCCAAGGGATACAGTAATCCTGAATTGAAGCATCAGAATGTAAAACTGGTCTCACAGTGAAGGCTCAGAACATAGACAGTAGGAAGACTCAGTCCTCTTGTACGTAAGTCGGCATTGTGCCTTTTGTATTTAATTCCGATGCAATTTCTGTGTTTCATCGTCAATGTGAAGGTCCAAGGGATACAGTAAACCTGCAGTTGTGAATCGGAATCTAAAACAGGTGACACGGGCCAGGTTCGAAACATAGACACTAAGAAAAGCCAGTATTCTTGTAGTTAAGTCGGTATTCTGCCTTTTGTATTTAATTCCGATGCAATTACTGTGTTTCATCGTCAATGTGAAGGTCCAAGGGATCCAGCAATCCTGAAGTGAATCATCGGTAACTAAAACTGGTCACACAGGAAAGGCTCAAAACATGGACACTAAATAAAGTCAGTCTTCTTCTACTTATGTCGGCATTGTGCCTTTTGTATTTAACTGCGATGCAATTGTTGTGTTTCATCGTCTCCGTGAAGGGCCAAGGGACACAGTAAACCTGAAGTGAAGCATCGGAATCTAAAACTGGTTTAACAGGAAAGGGTCAAAGCGTAGACAGTAAGAAGACTCAGTCTTCTAGTAATTAAGTCGGCATTGTGCCTTATGTATTTGATTCCGATGCAATTTCTGCATTTCATCGTCAAAGTGTAGGTCCAAGGGATACAGTAAACGTTAAGTGAAGCATCGGAATCTATAACTGGTCTCACAGGAAAGACTCAAAACATAGACACTAAGAAAATTCAGTCTTCTTGGACTTAAGTCCGCATTGTGCCTTTTGTATTTTATTCAGATGCAATATCTGTGTTTCATCGTCAAAGTGAAGGTCCAAGCGATTCAGTATACCTGCAGTCTTGAATCGGAATCTAAAACTGGTGACACAGGAATGGCTTAAACATAGACACTAGGAAAATTCAATCTTCTTGTACTTAAGTCGGCATTCTGCCTTTTGTATTTAAATCCTATGCAATTACTGTGTTGCATCAGCAATGTGAAGGTCAAAGGGATACAGTAAACCTGAAGTGAAGCATCGGAATCTAAAACTGGTCTCACAGGGAATGCTCAAATCATATACACTAAGAAAATTCAGTCTTCTTGTATTTATCTCGCCATCGTGCCTTTTCTATTTCATTCCGATGCTATTTCTGTGTTTCATCGTCAATGTGATTTTCCAAGGGATACAGTAAACCTGAAGCGAAGCATCGGATTCAAAAACTGGTCTCACAGGGAAAGCTCAAATCATAGACAGTAAGATGACACAGTCTTCTAGAACTTATGTCGGCATTGTGCCTTTTGTAATTAATTCCGATGCAACTTTTGTGTTTCAACGTCAATGTGAAGGTGCAAGGGATACAGTAATAATGAAGTGAAGCATCAGAATGTAAAACTGGTCTCACAATGAAGGCTCAGAACATAGACATTACGAAGACTCAGTCCTCTTGTACTTAAGTCGGCATTGTGCCTTTTGTATTTAACTGCGATGCAATTGTTCTGTTTCATCGTCTCAGTGAAGGTCCAAGGGATAGAGTAAACCTGAAGTGAAGCATCGGAATCTAAAACTGGTTTCACAGGAAAGGCTCAAAGCGTAGACAGTAAGTAGACTCAGTCTTCTAGTACTTAAGTCGGCATTGTGCCTTATGTATTTGATTCCGATGCAATTTCTGCATTTCATCGTCAAAGTGTAGGTCCAAGGGATACAGTAAACGTTAAGTGAAGCATCGGAATCTATAACTGGTCTCACAGGAAAGACTCAAAATATGGACACTAAGAAAAGTCAGTCTTCTTGCACTTAAGTCGGAATTGTGCATTTTGTATTTAATTCCGATGCAATTACTGTGTTTCATCGTCAATCTGAAGGTCCAAGGGATACAGTAAACCAGCAGTTGTGCATCGGAATCTGAAACTGGTGACACAGAAAAGGCTTAAACATAGACACTAAGCAAAGTCAGTCTCCTTGTACTTAAGTCGTCATTGTGCCTTTTGTATTTAATTCCGGTGCAATTACTGTGTTACCAAGGAATACAGCAAACCAGAAGTGAAGCATCGGAATCTAAAACTGGTTTCACAGGGAAGGCTCAAATCATAGACGGTAAGAAGACTCAATCTTCTTCTACTTAAGTCGGCATTGTGGCTTTTGTATTTAATTCCGAAGCAATTTCAGCGTTTCATCGTCAAAGTGAAGGTACAAGGGGTACTGTAAACCTGAAGTGAAGCATTGGAATCTAAAACTGGTCTCACAGGATCGGCTCAAATCATAGACGGTAAGAAACCACAGTCTACTTGTACTTCAGACGGCATTGTGCCTTTTGTATTTAATGCCGATGAAATTTCTGTGTTTCATCGTGAATGTGGAGGTCCAATGGATACAGCAAACCTGAAGTGAAGCATCGTAATCTAGAACTGGTGACACAGGGAAGGCTGAAAGCATAGACAGTAAGAAGACTTTGTCTTCTTGTACTTAAGGCGGCATTGTGCCTTTTGTATTTGATTCCGATGCGAGTTCTGTGTTTCATCGTCAAAGTGAAGGTCCAAGGGATACATTAAACCTCACGTGAGGCATCGGAAACTAAAACTGGTCTCACAGGGAAGAATCAAATTATATACACTAAGAAAAGTCAGTCTTCTTGCACTTAGGTCGGCATTGTGCCTTTTGTATTTAATTCCGATGCAATTGTTGTGTTTCATCGTCAAATGTAAGGTCCAAGGGATACAGTAAACCTGAAGTGAAGCATCGGAACCTAAAACTGATCTCACAGGAGAGGCTCAAAACATAGACGGTAAGATCAATCAGTCTTCTTGTGCTTAAGTCGGCATTGTACTTTTGTATTTAATTCCGATGCAAATCTTCTGTTTCATCGTCAAAGTGAAGGTCCAAGGGATACTGCAAACCTCAAGTGAGGCATCGGAATCTAAAACAGGTCTCACAGGAAGGAATCAAAGCATAGACACTAGGAAAAAACAGTCTTCTTGTAATTAAGTCGGCATTATGCATTTTGTATTCAATTCCGATGCAATTGTTGTGTTTCATCGTCAAAGTGAAGGTCCAAGGGATACAGCAAACCTGAAGTGAAACATCGTTATCTAAAACTAGTCTGACAGGAGAGGCTCAAAACATAGACGGGAAGAAGACTCAGTCTTCTTGTACTTAAGTTGGCATTGTGCCTTTTGTATTTAATTCCGATGCCTTTTCTGTGTTTCATCGCCAACGTCAAGGTCCAAGGATACAGTAAACGTGAAGTGAAGCATCGGAAACTATAACTGGTCTCACAGGAAAGGCTCAAACCACAGACACTAATAAAAGTCAGTCTTCTTGTACTTAAGTTGGCATTGTGCCTTTTTTATTTAATTCCGATGCAATATCTGTGTTTCATCGTCAAAGTTAAGGTCCAAGGTATACAGTGAACCTGATGTGAAGCATCGGAATTTAAAACTTGTTTCACAGGAAAGGCTCAAAACATAGCCAGTAAGAAGACTCATTCTCCTAGTACTTAATTCGGCACTGTGCTCTTTGTATTTAATTTCGGCGCAATTTCTGTGTTTAATCGTCAAACTGAAAGACCAAGGGATACAGTAAATCCGAAGTGAAGATCGGAATCTAAAACTGGTCTCACAGGAAAGGCTCAAATCATAGACACTAAGAAATGTCAGTCTTCATGTACTTAAGTCGGCATTGTGCCTTTTTTTTTTCATTCCGATGCAATTACTGTGTTTCATCGGCAATGTGAAGGGCCAAGGGATACAGTAAGCCTGAAGTGAAGAATCCGAATCTAAACCTGGTTTCACAGGATAGGCTCAAATCATAGACGGCAAGAAGAATCAGTCTTCTTGTACTTAAGTCGGCATTGTTCCTTTAGTATTTAGTTCCCATGCAATTACTGTGTTGCATCGTCAATGTGAAGGTCCAAGGGATACAGCAAACCTGATGTGAAGCATCGGAATCTAAAACTGGTCTCACAGGGAATGTTCAAATCCTAGACAATAAGAAGACTTAGTCTTCTAGTACTTAAGTCGGCATTGTGCCTTTTGTATTTAATTCCAATACAATTTCTGTGTTTCCTCGTCAATGTGAAGCTCCATGGGATACAGTAAACCTGAAGTGAAGCATCTGAATCTAAAACTGGTGACACAGGAATGGATTGAAACATAGACACTAAGAAAAGTCAGTCTTCTTGTACTTAAGTCGGCATTCTGCCTTTTGTATTTAATTCCGCTGCAATTACTATGTTTCATCGTCAATGTGAAGGTCCAAGGGATACAGTAATCCTGAAGTGAAGCATCGGAATGTAAAACTGGTCTCACAGGAAAGGCTCAAATCATAGACACTACGAAAAGTCAGTCTTCTTGTCTTTATTTCTGCATTGTGCCTTTTGTATTTAATTCCGATGGAATTTCTGCGTTTCATCTCCAATGTGAAGATCCTAGGGATACAGTAAACTTGAAGTGAAGCATCGGAATCTAAAACTGGTCTCACAGGAATGGATCAAAACATAGACACTAAGAAAAGTCAGTCCTCTTGTACATAGGTCGGCATTGTACCCTTTGTATGTAATTCCGATGCAATTACTGTGCTTCATCGTCAAAGTGGAGGTCCAAGGGATACAGTAGTCCCGCAGTCGTGCATCGGATCTAAAACTGGTGACACAGGAAAGGCTTAAACATAGACACTAAGAAATGTCAGTCTTCTTGTACTTAGGTCGGCATTGTGCCTTTTGTATTTAATTCCGACTGTGTTGCGTCGTCATTGTGAAGGTCCAAGGGATACAGTAAACCTGAAGTGAAGCATCGGAATCTAAAACTGGTCTTACAGGAAAGGCTCAAACAAAAACGGTAAGAAGACTCAGTCTCCCAGTACTTAAGTCGGCATTGTCCCTTTCGTGTTAAATTCCGATGCCATTTCTGTGTTTCATCGTCAAAGTGCAGGTCCACGGGATACAGTAAGCCTGAAGTGAAGATTCCGAATCCAAACCTGGTCTCACAGGATAGGCTCAAATCATAGACAGTAAGAAGAATCAGTCTTCTTGTACTTAAGTCGGCATTGTTCCTTTTGTATTTAATTCCCATGCAATTACTGTGTTGCATGGTCAATGTCAAGGTCCAAGGGATACAGCAAACCTGAAGTGAAGCATCGGAAACTAAAACTGGTCTCACAGAGATTACTCAAATCCTAGACAATAAGAAGACTCAGTCTTCTAGTACTTAAGTCGGCATTGTGCCCTTTGTATTTAATTCCGATACAATTTCTGTGTTTCAACGTCAATGTGAAGCTCCATGGGATACAGTAAACTTGAAGTCAAGCATCGGAATCTAAAACTGGTGACACAGGACAGGATCGTATCATAGACACTAAGAAAAATCAGTGTTCTTGTACTTAAGTCGGCATTGTGCCTTTTGTATTTAATTCCGATGCAATTACTGTGTTGCATCGTCAATATGAATGTCCAAGGGATACAGAAAACCTGAAGTGAAGCATCGGAATCTAAAACTGGTCTGACAGGGAAGGCCCAAATCATAGACAGTAGGACGACACAGTCTTCTAGTACTTATGTCGGCATTGGGCCTTTTGTATTTATTTCCGATGCAAATATTCTGTTCCATCGTCAAAGAGTATGTCCAAGGAATACAGTAAGCCTGAAGAGAAGCATCGGAATCTAAAACTGGTCTCAAAGTGAAGGCTCAAAACATAGAGAGTCAGAAAAACGCCGTCCTCTTGTTCTTAAGTCGGCACTGTGCCTTTAGTATTTAATTCCCATGCAATTTCTGTCTTTCATCGTCAATGTGAAGGTGCAAGGGATACAGTAAACCTGCAGTTGAGCAATTGAATCCTAAACTGGTGACCCAGGACAGGCTCGAGACATAGACACTAAGAAAAGTCAGTCTTCTTGTACATAAGTCAGCATTGTGCCTTTTGTATTTAATTCCGATGCAATTTCTGTGTATGATCGTCAATTTGAAGGTCCAAGGGATACAGTAAACCTGAAGTGAAGCATCGGAATCTAAAACTGGTCTCACAGGAAAGGCTCAAAACATAGACACTAAGAAAAGTCAGTCATCTTGTACTTAAGTCGGCATTGTGCCTTTTGTATTTAATTCCGATGCATTTGTTGTGTTTCATCGTCAATATGAAGGTCCAATGGGTACAGTAAACTTGAAGTGAAGCATCGGAATCAAAACTGGTCTCACAGGAAAGGCTCAAAGCATAGACAGTAAGAAGACTCAGTCTTCTAGTGCTTAAGTCGGCATTGTATCATTTGTATTTAAGTCCGACGCAATTTTTGCGTTCCATCGTCAATTGGAAGGTCCTAGGGATACAGTAAACCTGAAGTGAAGCATCGGAACCTACAACTGGGTTCACTGGGATGGCTCAATTCATAGACAGTAAGAAGACACTGTCTTCTAGTACTTAAGAAGGCAGTGTGCCCTTTGTATATACTTCCGATGCAATTTCTGTGTTTCATCGTCAATGTGAAGTTCCAAGGGTTACAGTAAACCTGCAGTTGTGCATCGGAATCTAAAACTGGTGACACAGGACAGGTCCGAAACATAGACAGTAAGAAAAATTAGTCTTCTTGTACTAAAGTCGGCATTGTGCCTTTCTTATTTAATTCCGATGCAATAACTGTGTTGCATCGTCAATGTGAAGGTCCAAGGGATACAGTAAACCTGAAGTGAAGCATCTGAATCTAAAACGGTTCTCATAGGAAAGGCTCAAAACATAGACACTAAGAAAACTCAGTCGTCTTCTACTTAAGTCGGCATTGTGCCTTTTGTATTTAATTCCGATGCAATTTTTGTGTTTCGTCGTCAGAGAGAAGATCCAAGGGATACAGTAAACCTGAATTGAAGCATCGGAATCTAAAACTGGTCTCACAGTGAAAGCTCATAACATAGACAATAAGAAGACAAAGTCCTCTTGTATTTAAGTCGTCATTGTGCCCTTTGTGTTTAATTTCGATGCAAATTCTATGTTTCATCGTCAATGTGAAGTTTCAAGGGATACAGTTAACCTGCAGTTGTTCATCGGAATCTAAAACTGGTGACACAGGACAGGTTCGAACAATAGACACTAAGAAAGGTCCGTCTTCTTGTACTTAAGTCGGCATTGTACCTTTTGTATTTAATTCCGATGCAATTACTGTATTGCATCGTCAATGTGAAGGTCCAAGGGATACAGTAAATCTGATGTGAAGCATCGGAATCTAAAACTGGTGACACATGACAGGATCGAAACATAGACACTGAGAAAAGTCAGTCTTCAATACTTATGTCGGCATTGTGCCTTTTCTATTTAATTCCAATGCAATTACTGTGTTGCATCCTCAATGTGAAGGTCCAAGGCATACAGCAACCAGAAGTGACGCATCGGAATGTAAAACTGGTCTCACAGGGAAGGCTCAAATCATAGACAGTAAGAAGACACAGTCTTCTAGTACTTAAGTCGGCATTGTGCCTTTTGTATTTAATTCCAATGCAATTTTTGTGTTTCATCGTCAAAGAGAAGCTCCGAGGAATACAGTAAGCCTTAAGTGAAGCATCTGAATCTAAAACTGATCTCAAAGTGAAGGCACAAAACATAGACCGTAGCTGGCCGCGGTGGTCTATCGGTTCTAGGCGCTCAGTCCGGAACCGCGCGACTGCTACGGTCGCAGGTTCGACTCCTGCCTCGGGCATGGATGTGTGTGATGTCCTTAGGTTAGTTCGGTATAACTAGTTCTAAGTTCTAGGGGACTAATGACCCCAGAAGTTGAGTCCCATAGTGCTCAGAGCCATTTGAGCCATAGACAGTAAGAAGACGCAGTCCTCTTGTACTCAAGTCTGCATTGTGCCATTAGTATTTAATTCCGATGGAATTTCTGTCTTTCATCGTCAATGTGAAGTTTCGAGGGATACATTAAACCTGCAGTTGTGCATCGGAATCTAAAACTGGTGTCCCAGGACAGGTACGAAACATAGACACTGAGAAAAGTCAGTCTTCTAGTACTTATGTCGGCATTGTGCCTCTTCTATTTAATTACGATGCAATTACTGTGTTGCATCGTCATTGTAAGGGTCCAAGGGATACAGCAAACCAGAAGTGACGCATCGGAATCTAAAACTGGTCTCACAGGGAAGGCTCAAATCATAAACAGTAAGAAGACACAGTCTTCTAGTACTTAAGTCGGCATTGTGCGGTTTGTATTTAATTCCGATGCAATTTCTGAGTTTCTTCGTCAATGTGAAGGTCCAAGGGATACAGTAAACCTGATGTGAAGCATCGGAATGTAAAACTGGTACCACAGGGAAGGTTCGAAACATAGACACTAAGAAAAGTCAGTCTTCTTGTACTTAAGGCGGCATTGTGCCATTTGTATTTAATTCCGATGCAATTACTGTGTAGCATCGTCAATGTGAAGGTCCAAGTGATACAGTAAACCAGCAGTTGTGCATCGCAATCCAAAACTGGTGGCATAGAAAAGGCTCAAAACATAGACACTAAGAAAAATCAGTCTTCTTGAACTTAAGCCGGCGTTGTGCCTTTTGTATTTAATTTCGATGCAATTTCGGTGTTTCATCGTTAATGTGAAGGTCCAAGGATACAGTTAAACTCCAGTTTTGCATCGGAATCTACAACTGATGACACAGGAAAGGCTCGAAGCATAGATACTAAGAAAAGACAGTCTTCTTGTACTTAAGTCGGCCATGAGCCCTTTATATTTAATTCCGATTCAATTTCTGTGTTTCATCGTCAACGTGAAGGTCCAAGGAAAACAGTAAAACTGAAGTGAGGCATCGGAATCTAAAACCGGCCTCACAGGAAAGGCCAAAACTTAGATGGTAAGAAGAGTCAGTCTTCTTGTACATAAGTCGGCATTGTGCCTTTTGTATTTCATTTCGATGCAATTTCTGTGTTTCACAGTCATTGTGAAGGTCCAAGGGATACAGTAAACCTGCAGTCGTGCATCGGAATCTAAAACTGGTGACACAGGAAAGACTTAAACATAGACACTAAGAACAGTCAGTCGTCTTGTACTTAAGTCGGCATTGTGCCTTTTGTATTTAATTCCGATGCAATTACTGTGTTTCATCGTCAATGTAAGGGTCCAAGGGATACAGTAAACCAGAAGTGAAGCATCGGAATCTACAACTGGGTTCACTGGGATGGCTCAATTCATAGACAGTAAGAAGACACAGTCTTCTAGTACTTACGTCAGCATTGTGCCCGTTGTATATAATTCCGATGCAATTTCTGTGTTTCATCGTCAATGTGAAGATCCAAGGGATGCAGTACACCTGCAGTTGTGCATCGGAATCTAAAACTGGTGACACAGGACAGGTTCGAAACATAGACAGTAAGAAAAATCAGTCTTCTTGTACTAAAGTCGGCATTGTGGCTTTCTTATTTAATTCCGATGCAATTACTGTGTATCATCGTCAATGTGAAGGTCCAAGGGTTACAGTAAACCTGAAGTGAAGCATCAGAATCTAAAACTGGCCTCACAGGGACGGCTCAAATCATAGGCAGTAAGAAGACACAGTCTTCTAGTACATAAGTCGGCATTGTGCCTTTTGTATTTAATTCCGATGATATATGTGTATTTCATCGTCAATTTGATGCTCCAAGGAATACAGTAAACCTGAAGTGAAGCATCGGAATCTAAAACTGGTCTCATAGGAAAGGCTCAAAACATAGGCACTAAGAAAACTCAGTCGTCTTGTACTTAAGTGGGCATTGTGCCTTTTGTATTTAATTCCGATGCAATTTTTGTGTTTCGTCGTCAAAGAGAAGATCCAAGGGATACAGTAAACCTGAATTAAGGCATCGGAATCTAAAACTGGTCTCACAGTGTAGGCTCAAATCATAGACAGTATAAAGACACAGTCTTCTAGACTTAAGTCGGCATTGTGCCTTTTGTATTGAATTCCGATGAAATTTCTGTGATTCATCGTCAATGTGAAGCTCCAAGGGATACGGTAAACCTGACGTGAAGCATCGGAATCTAAAACTGGTCTCATAGGAAAGGCTCAAAACATAGACACTAAGAAAAGTCAGTCTTCTTGTACTTAAGTCGGCATTGTGCCATTTGTATTTAATTCCGATGCAATTACTGTGTTTCATCCTCAATGTGAAGGTCCAAGGGATACAGTAATCCCGCAGTCGTCCATCGGAATCTAAAACTGATGACACAGGAAAGGCTTAAACATAGACACTAAGAAAAGTTAGTGGTCTTGTACTTAAGTCGGCATTGTGCCTTTTGTATTTAATTCCGATGCAATTATTGTTTAGCATCGTCACTGTGAAGGTCCAAGGGATACAGTAAACCTGAAGTGAATCATCGGAATCTAAAACTGGTCTGACAGGGAGGGCTCAAATCGTAGACAGTAAGAAGACACAGTCCTCTAGTATTTAAGTTGGCATTGTGCCTTTTGGACTTAATTCCGATGCAATTACTGTGTTTCATCCTCAATGTAAAGGTCCAAGGGATACAGTAATCCCGCAGTCGTCCATCGGAATCTAGAACTGGTGACACAGGAAAGACTTAATCATAGACACAAAGAAAATTTAGTGTTTTGCACTTAAGTCGGCATTGTGCCTTTTGTATTTAATTCCGATGCAATTACTGTGTAGCATTGTCATTGTGAAGGTCCAAGGGATACAGTAAACCTAATGTGAAGCATCGGAATCTAAAACTGGTGACACAGGACAGGATCGAAACATAGACACTGACAAAAGTCAGTCTTCATGTACTTATGTCGGCATTGTGCCTTTTGTATTTAATTCCAATGCAATTACTGTGTAGCATCGTCATTGTGAAGGTCCAAGGGATACAGTAAACCTGAAGTGAATCATCGGAATCTAAAACTGGTCTCACAGGGAAGGCTCAAATCATAGTCAGTAAGAAGACACAGTCTTCTAGTACCTATGTCGGCATTGTGCCTTTTGTATTTAATTCCGATGCAATTTTTGTGTTTCATCGTCAAAGAGAAGGTCCATGGGATACAGTAAACCTGAAGTGGAGGATCGGAATCTAAAACTGGTCTCACTGTGAAAGCTCATATCATAGACAATAAGAAGACACAGTCCTCTTGCACTTAAGTCGGCATTGTGCACTTTGTATTTAATTCCGATGCAAATTCTATGTTTTATCGTCAATGTGAAGTTCCAAGGGATACAGTTAACCTGCAGTTGTGCATCGGAATCTAAAACTGGTGACACAGGACAGGTTCGAAGCATAGACACTGAGAAAGGTCTGTCTTCTTGTACTTAAGTCGGCATTGTGCCTTTTGTATTTAATTCCCATGCAATTACTGTATTGCATTGTCAATGTGAAGGTCCAAGGGATACAGTAAACCTGATGTGAAGCATCAGAATCTAAAACTGGTGACACAAGACAGGATCCAAACATAGACACTGAGGAAAATCAGTCTTCTAGTACTTATGTCGTCATTGTCCCTTTTCTATTTAATTCCGATGCAATTACTGTGTTGCATCGTCAATGTGAGGGTCCAAGTGATACAGCAAACCAGAAGTGACGCATCGGAATCTAAAACTGGCCCCACAGGGAAGGCTCAAATCTTAGACAGTAAGAAGACACAGTCTTCTAGTACTCAAGTCGGCATTGTGCCCTTTGTATATAATTCTGATGCAATTTCTGTGTTTCATCGTCAATGTGAAGTTCCAAGGGATACAGTAAACCTGCAGTGGTACATCGGAATCTAAAACTGGTGACACAGGACACGCTCGAAACATAGACAGTAAGAAAAATCAGTCTTCTTGTACTAAAGTCGGCATTGTGCCTTTCTTATTTAATTCCGATGCAATTACTGTGTTTCATCGTTAGGTGAAGGTCCAAGGGATACAGTAAACCTGATGTGAAGCATCGGAATCAAAAACTGGTGACACAGGACAGGATCGAAACATAGACACTGACAAAAGTCAGTCTTCTAGTACTTATGTCGGCATTGTGCCTTTTGTATTTAATTCCGATACAATTACTCTGTAGCATCGTCATTGTGAAGGTCCAAGGGATACAGTAAACCTGAAGTGAGTCATCGGAATCTAAGACTGGTCTCACAGGGAAGGTTCAAATCATAGACAGTAAGAAGACAGTCTTCTAGTACCTAAGTCGGCATTGTGCCTTTTGTATTTAATTCCGATGCAATTTTTGTGTTTCATTGTCAAAGAGAAGGTCCAAGGGATACAGTAAACCTGAAGTGGTGCATCGGAATCTAAAACTGGTCTCACAGTGAAAGCTCATTACATAGACAATAAGAAGACACAGTCCTCTTGTACTTAACTCGGCATTGTGCCCTTTGTATTTAATTCCGATGCAAATTCTATGTTTCGTCGTCAATGTGAAGTTCCAAGGGATTCAGTTAACCTGCAGTTGTGCATTGGAATCTAAAACTGGTGACACAGGATAGTTTCGAGGCATAGACACTGAGAAAGGTCTGTCTTCTTGTACTTAAGTCGGCATTGTGCCTTTTGCATTTAATTCCCATGCAATTACTGAATTGCATTGTCAATGTGAAGGTCAAAGGGATACAGTAAACCTGAAGTGAAGCATCGGAATCTAAAACTGGTGACACAGGACAAGATCGTAACATAGACACTGAGAAAAGTCAGTCTTCTAGTACTTATGTCGGCATTGTGCCTTTTCTATTTAATTCCGCTGCAATTACTGTGTTGCATCGTCATTGTGAGGGACCAAGGGATACAGCAAACCAGAAGTGACGCATCGGAATCTAAAACTGGTCTCACAGGGAAGGCTCAAATCATAGACAGTAAGAAGACTCAGTATTCTTGTACTCAAGTCGGCATTGTGCCTTTTGTATTTAATTCCGATGCAATATCTGAGTCTCATCGTCATTGTGAAGGTCCAAGGGATACAGTAAACCTGACGTGAAGCATCGGAATCTACAACTGGTACCTCAGGGAAGGTTCGAAGCATAGACACTAAGAAAAGTCAGTCTTCTTGTACTTAAGGCGGCATTGTGCCTTTTGTATTTAATTCCGAAGCAATTTCTGTGTAGCATCTTCAATGTGAAGGTCCAAGGGATACAGTAAACCAGCAGTTGTGCATCGCAATCCAAAACTGGTGACACAGGAAAGACTTAAACATAGACACTAAGAATAGTCAGTCGTCTTGTACTTAAGTCGGCATTGTGCCTTTTGTATTTAATTCCGATGCAATTACTGTGTTTCATCCTCAATGTGAAGGTCCAAGGGATACAGTAAACCAGCAGTTGTTCATCGCAATCCAAAACTGGTGGCATAGAAAAGGCTCAAAACATAGACACTAAGAAAAATCAGTCTTCTTGAACTTAAGCCGGCGTTGTGCCTTTTGTATTTAAATTCGATGCAATTTCGGTGTTTCATCGTTAATGTGAAGGTCCAAGGATACAGTTAAACTCCAGTTTTGCATCGGAATCTAAAACTGATGACACAGGAAAGGCTCGAAGCATAGATACTAAGAAAAGTCAGTCTTCTTGTACTTAAGTCGGCCATGAGCCCTTTATATTTAATTCCGATTCAATTTCTGTGTTTCATCGTCAACGTGAAGGTCCAAGGAAAACAGTAAAACTGAAGTGAGGCATCGGAATCTAAAACCGGCCTCACAGGAAAGGCTCAAAACTTAGATGGTAAGAAGAGTCAGTCTTCTTGTACATAAGTCGGCATTGTGCATTTTGTATTTCAGTCCGATGCAATTTCTGTGTTTCACAGTCATTGTGAAGGTCCAAGGGATACAGTAAACCTGCAGTCGTGCATCGGAATCTAAAACTGGTGACACAGGAAAGACTTAAACATAGACACTAAAAACAGTCAGTCGTCTTGTACTTAAGTCGGCATTGTGCCTTTTGTATTTAATTCCGATGCAATTACTGTGTTTCATCGTCAATGTAAGGGTCCAAGGGATACAGTAAACCAGAAGTGAAGCATCGGAATCTACAACTGGGTTCACTGGGATGGCTCAATTCATAGACAGTAAGAAGACACAGTCTTCTAGTACTTAAGTCAGCATTGTGCCCTTTGTATATAATTCCGATGCAATTTCTGTGTTTCATCGTCAATGTGAAGATCCAGGGGATACTGTACACCTGCAGTTGTGCATCGGAATCTAAAACTGGTGACACAGGACAGGTTCGAAACATAGACAGTAAGAAAAATCAGCCTTCTTGTACTAAAGTCGGCATTGTGGCTTTCTTATTTAATTCCGATGCAATTACTGTGTATCATCGTCAATGTGAAGGTCCAAGGGTTACAGTAAACCTGAAGTGAAGCATCAGAATCTAAAACTGGTCTCACAGGGACGGCTCAAATCATAGGCAGTAAGAAGACACAGTCTTCTAGTACATAATTCGGCATTGTGCCTTTTGTATTTAATTCCGATGATATATGTGTGATTCATCGTCAATGTGATGCTCCAAGGAATACAGTAAACCTGAAGTGAAGCATCGGAATCTAAAACTGGTCTCATAGGAAAGGCTCAAAACATAGGCACTAAGAAAAATCAGTCGTCTTGTACTTAAGTGGGCATTGTGCCTTTTGTATTTAATTCCGATGCAATTTTTGTGTTTCGTCGTCAAAGAGAAGATCCAAGGGATACAGTAAACCTGAATTAAAGCATCGGAATCTAAAACTGGTCTCACAGTGTAGGCTCAAATCATAGACAGTATAAAGACACAGTCTTCTAGTACTTAAGTCAGCATTGTGCCTTTTGTATTGAATTCCGATGAAATTTCTGTGATTCATCGTCAATGTGAAGCTCCAAGGGATACGGTAAACCTGACGTGAAGCATCGGAGTCTAAAACTGGTCTCATAGGAAAGGCTCAAAACATAGACACTAAGGAAAGTCAGTCTTCTTGTACTTAAGTCGGCATTGTGCCATTTGTATTTAATTCCGATGCAATTACTGTGTTTCATCCTCAATGTGAAGGTCCAAGGGATACAGTAATCCCACAGTCGTCCATCGGAATCTAAATCTGGTGACACAGGAAAGGCTTAAACATAGACACTAAGAAAAGTTAGTGTTCTTGTACTTAAGTCGGCATTGTGCCTTTTGTATTTAATTCTGATGCAATTACTGTTTAGCATCGTCACTGTAAAGGTCCAAGGGATACAGTAAACCTGAAGTGAATCATCGGAATCTAAAACTGGTCTCACAGGGAGGGCTCAAATCGTAGACAGTAAGAAGACACAGTCCTCTAGTACTTAAGTTGGCATTGTGCCTTTTGGACTTAATTCCGATGCAATTACTGTGTTTCATCCTCAATGTAAAGGTCCAAGGGATACAGTAATCCCGCAGTCGTCCATCGGAATCTAGAACTGGTGACACAGGAAAGGCTTAATCATAGACACAAAGAAAAGTTAGTGTTCTTGCACTTAAGTCGGCATTGTGCCTTTTGTATTTAATTACGATGCAATTACTGTGTAGCATTGTCATTGTGAAGGTCCAAGGGATACAGTAAACCTGATGTGAAGCATCGGAATCTAAAACTGGTGACACAGGACAGGATCGAAACAAAGACACTGACAAAAGTCAGACTTCATGTACTTATGTCGGCATTGTGCCTTTTGTATTTAATTCCGATGCAATTACTGTGTAGCATCGTCATTGTGAAGGTCCAAGGGATACAGTAAACCTGAAGTGAATCATCGGAATCTAAAACTGGTCTCACAGGGAAGGCTCAAATCATAGTCAGTAAGAAGACACAGTCTTCTAGTACCTAAGTCGGCATTGTGCCTTTTGTATTTAATTCCGTTGCAATTTTTGTGTTTCATCGTCAAAGAGAAGGTCCATGGGATACAGTAAACCTGAAGTGGAGGATCGGAATCTAAAACTGGTCTCACTGTGAAAGCTCATATCATAGACAATAAGAAGACACAGTCCTCTTGCACTTAAGTCGGCATTGTGCACTTTGTATTTAATTCCGATGCAAATTCTATGTTTCATCGTCAATGTGAAGTTCCAAGGGATACAGTTAACCTGCAGTTGTGCATCGGAATCTAAAACTGGTGACACAGGACAGGTTCGAAGCATAGACACTGAGAAAGGTCTGTCTTCTTGTACTTAAGTCGGCATTGTGCCTTTTGTATTTAATTCCCATGCAATTACTGTATTGCATTGTCAATGTGAAGGTCCAAGGGATACAGTAAACCTGATGTGAAGCATCAGAATCTAAAACTGGTGACACAAGACAGGATCGAAACATAGACACTTAGGAAAATCAGTCTTCTAGTACTTATGTCGGCATTGTCCCTTTTCTATTTAATTCCGATGCAATTACTGTGTTGCATCTACAATGTGAGGGTACAAGGGATACAGCAAACCAGAAGTGACGCATCGGAATCTAAAACTGGCCCCACAGGGAAGGCTCAAATCTTAGACAGTAAGAAGACACAGTCTTCTAGTACTCAAGTCGGCATTGTGCCTTTTGTATTTAATTCCGATGCAATTTCTGAGTTTCATCGTCAATGTGAAGGTCCAAGGGATATAGTAAACCTGACGTGAAGCATCGGAATCTAAAACTGGTACCTCAGGGAAGGTTCGAAGCATAGACACTAAGAAAAGTCAGTCTTCTTGTACTTAAGGCGGCATTGTGCCTTTTGTATTTAATTCCGATGCAATTACTGTGTAGCATCGTCAATGTGAAGGTCCAAGGGATACAGTAAACCAGCAGTCGTGCATCGCAATCCAAAACTGGTGACACAGGAAAAACTTAAACATAGACACTAAGAATAGTCAGTCGTCTTGTACTTAAGTCGGCATTGTGCCTTTTGTATTTAATTCCGATGCAATTACTGTGTTTCATCGTCAATGTAAATTTCCAAGGGATACAGTAAACCAGAGGTGAAGCATCTGAATCTACAACTGGGTTCATTGGGATGGCTCAATTCATTGACAGTAAGAAGACACAGTCTTCTAGTACTTAAGTCGGCATTGTGCCCTTTGTATATAATTCTGATGCAATTTCTGTGTTGCATCGTCAATGTGAAGTTCCAAGGGATACAGTAAACCTGCAGTTGTGCATCGGAATCTAAAACTGGTGACACAGGACACGCTCGAAACATAGACAGTAAGAAAAATCAGTCTTCTTGTACTAAAGTCGGCATTGTGCCTTTCTTATTTAATTCCGATGCAATTACTGTGTTTCATCGTTAGGTGAAGGTCCAAGGGATACAGTAAACCTGATGTGAAGCATCGGAATCAAAAACTGGTGACACAGGACAGGATAGAAACATAGACACTGACAAAAGTCAGTCTTCTAGTACTTATGTCGGCATTGTACATTTTGTATTTAATTCCGATACAATTACTCTGTAGCATCGTCATTGTGAAGGTCCAAGGGATACAGTAAAACTGAAGTGAGGCATCGGAATCTAAAACCGGTCTCACAGGAAAGGCTCAAAACTTAGACGGTAAGAAGACTCAGTCTTCTTGTACATAAGTCGGCATTGTGCCTTTTGTATTTCATTCCGATGCAATTTCTGTGTTTCACCGTCATTGTGAAGGTCCAAGGGATACAGTAAACCTGCAGTCGTGCATCGGAATCTAAAACTGGTGACACGGGAAAGACTTAAACATAGACACTAAGTAAAGTCAGTCGCCTTGTACTTAAGTCGGCATTGTGCCTTTTGTATTTAGTTCCGATGCAATTACTGTGTTTCATCGTCAATGTAAAGGTCCAAGGGATACAGTAAACCAGAGGTGAAGCATCGGAATCTACAACTGGGTTCACTGGGATGGCTCAATTCGTTGACAGTAAGAGGACCCAGTCTTCTAGTACTTAAGTCGCCATTGTGCCCTTTGTATATAATTCCGATGCAATTTCTGTGTTTCATCGTCAATGTGAAGTTCCAAGGGATACAGTAAACCTGCAGTTGTGCATCGGAATCTAAAACTGGTGACACAGGAATGGCTCAAAACATAGACAGTAAGAAGCCACAGTCTTCTAGTACTTACGTCGGGATTGTGCCTTTTGTATTTAATTCCGATGAAATTTCTGTGATTCATCGTCAATATGATGCTCCAAGCGATACAGTAAACCTGAAGTGAAGCATCGGAATCTAAAACTGGTCTCATAGGAAAGGCTCAAAACATAGACACTAAGAAAACTCAGTCGTCTTGTACTTAAGTGTGCATTGTGCCTTTTGTATTTAATTCCGATGCAATTTTTGTGTTTCGTCGTCAAAGAGAAGATCCAAGGGATACAGTAAACCTGAATTAAAGCATCAGAATCTGAAACTGGTCTCACAGTGTAGGCTCAAATCATAGACAGTATGAAGACACAGTCTTCTAGTACTTAAGTCGGCATTGTGCCTTTTGTATTTAATTCCGAAGAAATTTCTGTGATTCATCGTCAATGTGAACCTCCAAGGGATACAGTAAACCTGACGTGAAGCATCGGAATCTACAACTGGTCTCATAGGAAAGGCTCAAAACATAGACACTAACAAAAGTCAGTCTTCTTGTACTTATTTCGGCATTGTGGATTACGAATCTAATTCCGATGTAATTACTGTATTTCATCGTCGATGTTAAGGTCTAAGGGATACAGTAAACCAGCGGTTGTGCATCGGAATCTAAAACTGGTGACACAGGAATGGCTCAAAACATAGACATTAAGGAAAGTCAGCCTTCTTGTACTTAAGTTGGCCATGAGCCCTTTACATTTAATTCCGATTCAATTTTTGTGTATCATAGTCAAAGTGAAGGTCCAAGGGATACAGTGAACCTGAAGTAAAGCATCGGAATCTAAAACCGGGCTCACAGGAAAGGCTCAAAACATAGACGGTGAAAAAACTCTGTCTTCTTGTACATAAGACGGCATTGTGCCCTTTGTATTTAATTCCGATGCAATTACAGTGATTCATCGTCAATGTGAAGGTCCAAGGGATACAGTAAACCTGAAGTGAAGCATCGGATTCTGAAACTGGTCTCACAGGAATAGCTCAAATCATACACACTAAGAAAAGTCAGTCTTCTTGCACTTATGTCGGCATTGTTCCTTTTGTATTTAAGTCCGATGCAATTTCTGCGTTTCATCGTCAATGTGAAGGTCCTAGGGATACAGTAATCCTGAAGTGAAGCATCGGAATCTAAAACTGGTCTCACAGGAAAGGCTCAAAGAATAAACGGTAAGAAGACCCAGTCCTCTTGTTCATAAGTCGGCATTGTGCCCTTTGTATTTAATTCCGATGGAATTACTGTGTTTCATCCTCAATGTGACGGTCCAAGGGATACAGTAATCCCACAGACGTCCATCGGAATCTAAAACTGGTGACACAGGAAAAGGCTTAAACATAGACACAAAGAAAAGTTAGTGTTCTTGTAATTAAGTCGGCATTGTGCCTTTTGTATTTAATTCCGATGCAATAACTGTGTAGCATCGTCATTGTGAAGGTCCAAGGGATACAGTAAACCTGAAGTGAATCATCGGAATCCCTGGTCTCACAGGGAAGGCTCAAATCATAGACAGAAAGAAGACACAGTCTTCTAGTACTTAAGTTGGCATTGTGCCTTTTGGACTTAATTCCGATGCAATTTCTGTGTTCCATTGTCAATGTGAAGGTCCAAGGGATACAGTAAACCTGAAGTGAAGCATCGGGATCTAAAACTGGTCTCACAGGAATGAATCAAAGCATAGACAGTAAGAAGACTCAATATTCTTGTACTTAAGTCCGCATTGTGCCTTTTATATTTAATTCCGATGCAATATCTGTGTTTCATCGTTAATGGGAAGGTCCAAGGGATTCAGTAAACCTGATGTGAAGCATCGGAATCTAAATCTGGTGACACAGGACAGGATTGAAACATAGACACTGACAAAAGTCAGTCTTCTAGTACTTATGTCGGCATTGTGCCTTTTGTATTTAATTCCGATGCCATTACTGTGTAGCATCCTCATTGTGAACGTCCAAGGGATACAGTAAACCTGAAGTGAATCATCGGAATCTAAAACTGGTCTCTCAGGGAAGGCTCAAATCATAGACAGTAAGAAGACACAGTCTTCTAGTACCTAAGTCGGCATTGTGCCTTTTTTTTTTAATTCCGATGCAATTTTTGTTTTTCATCGTCAAAGAGAAGGTCCTAGGGATACAGTAAACCAGAAGTGGAGCATCGGAATATAAAACTGGACCCACAGTGAAAGCTCATAACATAGACAATAAGGAGACACAGTCCTCCTGTGCTTAAGTCGGCATTGTGCCTTTTGTATTTAAATCCGATGCAAAGTCTATGTTTCATCGTCAATGCAAAGTTGCAAGGGATACAGTTAACCTGCAGTTGCGCATCGGAATCTAAAACTGGTGGCACAGGAAAGGCTCGAAGCATAGACACTAAGAAAACTCAGTCTTCTTGTACATAAGTCGGCCGTGAGCTTTTATATTTAATTCCGATGCAATTTTTGTGTTTCAACATCAAAATGAAGGTCCAAATGATGCAGTAAACCTGAAGTGATGCATCGGAATCTAAAACTGGTCTGACAGGAAAGGATCAAAACATAGACGGTAAGATGACTCAATCCTCTTGTGCATAAGTCGGCATTGTGCCCTTTGTATTCAGTTCCGATGCAATTACTGTGTTTCATCGACAAAGTGAAGGTCGAAGGGATACAGTAATTCCGCAGTCGTGCATCGGAATCTAAAACTGGTGACACAGGAAAGGCTTAAACATAGCCACAAAGAAAAGTTAGTTTTCTTGATCTTAAGTCGGCATTGTGCATTTTGTATTTAATTCCGATGCAATTACTGTGTTGCATCGTCATTGTGAAGGTCCAAGGGATACAGTAAACCTGAAGTGTAGCATCGGAATCTAAAACTGGTGTCACAGGGATGGCTCATATCATAGACTGTAAGAAGACACAGTCTTCTAGTACTTAAGTCGGTATTGTGCCTTTTGTATTTAATTCCGACGCAATTTCTGTGTTTCATCGTCAATGTGAAGGTCCGAGGGATACAGTAAACCGGAAGTGAAGCATTGGAATCTAAATCTGGTCTCACAAAAAAAGGCTCAAAACATAGACACTGAGAAAATTCAGTCTTTTTGTACGTAATTTGGCATTGTGCTTTTTGTATTTAATTCCTATGCAATTTCTGGGATTCATCGTCAATGTGAATGTCCAAGGGATACAGTAAACCTGAAGTGAAGCATGGAATCTAGAAGTGGTCTACGAGGAAAGGCTCAAACGAAGACGGTAAGAAGACTCGGTCTTCTTGTACTTAAATGGAAATGTGACTTTTGTATTTAATTCCGATGCAATTTCTGTGTTTCTCGTCAAAGTGACGGTCCAAGGGATACAGTATACCTGAAGTGACGCATCGGTATCTAAAACTGGTGGCACAGGAAAGGCTCAAAGCATAGACAGTAAGAAGACTCAGTATTCTTGCACTCAAGTCCGCATTGTGCCTTTTGTATTAAATTCCGATGCAATTTCTGTGTTTCATCGTCAATGAGAAGGTCCAAGGGATACAGTAAACCAGAAGTTGTGCAACGCAATCCAAAACTGGTGACGTAGGAAAGGCTGAAATGTAGACACTAAGAAAAGTCAGTCTTCTTGAACTTAAGTCGGCATTTTCCTATTTGTATTTAATTTCGATGCAATTTCTGTGTTTCATCGTTAATGTTAAGGTCCAAGTGATACAATAAACCTGCACTTACGCATCGGAATCTAAAACTGGTGACACAGGAAAGGCTCAAATCACAGACAGTAAGAAACATCAGTCTTCATGTGCTTAAGTCGGCATTGAGCTTTTTGTAGTTAATTCCGATGCAATTTCTGTCTTTCATCGTCAATGTGAAGGTCGAAGGGATACAGTAAATCTGCAGTTGTGCATCGGAATCTAAAACTGGTGACACAGGAAAGCTCAAAACATAGACACTAAGAAAAGTCAGTCTTCTTGTACTTAAGTCGGCATTGTGCCTTTTGTATTTAATTCCGATACAATTTCTGTGTTTCCACGTCAATGTGAAGCTCCATGGGATACAGTAAACCTGAAGTGAAGCATCTGAATCTAAAACTGGTGACACAGGACTGGATCGAATCATAGACACTAAGAAAAGTCAGTCTTCTTGTACTTAAGTCGGCATTGTTCCTTTTGTATTTAATTCCCATGCAATTACTGTGTTGCATCGTCAATGTGAATGTCCCAGGCATACAGCATACCTGAAGTGAAGCATCGGAATCTAAAACTGGTCTCACAGGGAAGGCTCAAATCATAGACAGTAGGAAGACACAGTCTTCTAGTACTTATATCGGCATTGTGCATTTTGTATTTATTTCCGATGCAATTTTTCTATTTCATCGTCAAAGAGAAGGTACAAGGAATACAGTAAGCCTGAAGTGAAGCATCGGAATCCAAAACTGGTTTCAAAGTGAAGGCTCAAAACATACACAGTAAGAAGACTCAGTCCTCTTGTTCTTAAGTCGGTATTGTGCCTTTAGTATTTAGTTCCGATGCAATTTCTGTCTTTCATCGTCAATGTGAAGCTCCAAGGGATACGGTAAACCTGAAGTGAAGCGTCGGAATCTAAACTGGTCTCACGGTAAAGGCTCGAAACATAGACACTAAGAAAAGGCAGTCGTCTTGTACTTAAGTCGGCATTGTGCATTTGTATTTAATTCCGATGCAATTACTATGTTTCATCGTCAATGTGAAGGTCCAAGGGATACAGTAATCCTGAAGCGAAGCATCGGAATGAAAAACTGGTCTCACAGGAAAGGATCAAAACATAGACACCAAGAAAAGTCAGTATTTTCGTACTGAAGTCGGCATTGAGCATTTGTATTTAAATCCGATGCAATTACTGTGTTTCATCGGCAATGTGAAGGTCCAAGGGATACAGTAAACCAGCAGTTTTGCATCGGAATCTAAAACTGGTGATACAGGAATGGCTCAAACATAGACACTGAGAAAAGTCAGTCTTCTTGTACATAAGTCGGCCATGATCCTTTTATATTTAATTCCGATGCAATTTTTGTGTTTCATCGTCAAAGTGAAGGTTTAAGGGATACAGTAAACCTGATGTGAAGCATCGGAATCTAAAACTGGTCTCACAGGAAAGGCTCAAATCATAGACAGTAAGAAGACACAGTCTTCTAGTACCTAAGTCGGCATTGTGCCTTTTTTTTTTAATTCCGATGCAATTTTTGTTTTTCATCGTCAAAGAGAAGGTCCTAGGGATACAGTAAACCAGAAGTGGAGCATCGGAATATAAAACTGGACCCACAGTGAAAGCTCATAACATAGACAATAAGGAGACACAGTCCTCCTGTGCTTAAGTCGGCATTGTGCCTTTTGTATTTAAATCCGATGCAAAGTCTATGTTTCATCGTCAATGCAAAGTTGCAAGGGATACAGTTAACCTGCAGTTGCGCATCGGAATCTAAAACTGGTGGCACAGGAAAGGCTCGAAGCATAGACACTAAGAAAACTCAGTCTTCTTGTACATAAGTCGGCCGTGAGCTTTTATATTTAATTCCGATGCAATTTTTGTGTTTCAACATCAAAATGAAGGTCCAAATGATGCAGTAAACCTGAAGTGATGCATCGGAATCTAAAACTGGTCTGACAGGAAAGGATCAAAACATAGACGGTAAGATGACTCAATCCTCTTGTGCATAAGTCGGCATTGTGCCCTTTGTATTCAGTTCCGATGCAATTACTGTGTTTCATCGACAAAGTGAAGGTCGAAGGGATACAGTAATTCCGCAGTCGTGCATCGGAATCTAAAACTGGTGACACAGGAAAGGCTTAAACATAGCCACAAAGAAAAGTTAGTTTTCTTGATCTTAAGTCGGCATTGTGCATTTTGTATTTAATTCCGATGCAATTACTGTGTTGCATCGTCATTGTGAAGGTCCAAGGGATACAGTAAACCTGAAGTGTAGCATCGGAATCTAAAACTGGTGTCACAGGGATGGCTCATATCATAGACTGTAAGAAGACACAGTCTTCTAGTACTTAAGTCGGTATTGTGCCTTTTGTATTTAATTCCGACGCAATTTCTGTGTTTCATCGTCAATGTGAAGGTCCGAGGGATACAGTAAACCGGAAGTGAAGCATTGGAATCTAAATCTGGTCTCACAAAAAAAGGCTCAAAACATAGACACTGAGAAAATTCAGTCTTTTTGTACGTAATTTGGCATTGTGCTTTTTGTATTTAATTCCTATGCAATTTCTGGGATTCATCGTCAATGTGAATGTCCAAGGGATACAGTAAACCTGAAGTGAAGCATGGAATCTAGAAGTGGTCTACGAGGAAAGGCTCAAACGAAGACGGTAAGAAGACTCGGTCTTCTTGTACTTAAATGGAAATGTGACTTTTGTATTTAATTCCGATGCAATTTCTGTGTTTCTCGTCAAAGTGACGGTCCAAGGGATACAGTATACCTGAAGTGACGCATCGGTATCTAAAACTGGTGGCACAGGAAAGGCTCAAAGCATAGACAGTAAGAAGACTCAGTATTCTTGCACTCAAGTCCGCATTGTGCCTTTTGTATTAAATTCCGATGCAATTTCTGTGTTTCATCGTCAATGAGAAGGTCCAAGGGATACAGTAAACCAGAAGTTGTGCAACGCAATCCAAAACTGGTGACGTAGGAAAGGCTGAAATGTAGACACTAAGAAAAGTCAGTCTTCTTGAACTTAAGTCGGCATTTTCCTATTTGTATTTAATTTCGATGCAATTTCTGTGTTTCATCGTTAATGTTAAGGTCCAAGTGATACAATAAACCTGCACTTACGCATCGGAATCTAAAACTGGTGACACAGGAAAGGCTCAAATCACAGACAGTAAGAAAAATCAGTCTTCATGTGCTTAAGTCGGCATTGAGCTTTTTGTAGTTAATTCCGATGCAATTTCTGTCTTTCATCGTCAATGTGAAGGTCGAAGGGATACAGTAAATCTGCAGTTGTGCATCGGAATCTAAAACTGGTGACACAGGAAAGCTCAAAACATAGACACTAAGAAAAGTCAGTCTTCTTGTACTTAAGTCGGCATTGTGCCTTTTGTATTTAATTCCGATACAATTTCTGTGTTTCCACGTCAATGTGAAGCTCCATGGGATACAGTAAACCTGAAGTGAAGCATCTGAATCTAAAACTGGTGACACAGGACTGGATCGAATCATAGACACTAAGAAAAGTCAGTCTTCTTGTACTTAAGTCGGCATTGTTCCTTTTGTATTTAATTCCCATGCAATTACTGTGTTGCATCGTCAATGTGAATGTCCCAGGCATACAGCATACCTGAAGTGAAGCATCGGAATCTAAAACTGGTCTCACAGGGAAGGCTCAAATCATAGACAGTAGGAAGACACAGTCTTCTAGTACTTATGTCGGCATTGTGCATTTTGTATTTATTTCCGATGCAATTTTTCTATTTCATCGTCAAAGAGAAGGTACAAGGAATACAGTAAGCCTGAAGTGAAGCATCGGAATCCAAAACTGGTTTCAAAGTGAAGGCTCAAAACATACACAGTAAGAAGACTCAGTCCTCTTGTTCTTAAGTCGGTATTGTGCCTTTAGTATTTAGTTCCGATGCAATTTCTGTCTTTCATCGTCAATGTGAAGCTCCAAGGGATACGGTAAACCTGAAGTGAAGCGTCGGAATCTAAACTGGTCTCACGGTAAAGGCTCGAAACATAGACACTAAGAAAAGGCAGTCGTCTTGTACTTAAGTCGGCATTGTGCATTTGTATTTAATTCCGATGCAATTACTATGTTTCATCGTCAATGTGAAGGTCCAAGGGATACAGTAATCCTGAAGCGAAGCATCGGAATGAAAAACTGGTCTCACAGGAAAGGATCAAAACATAGACACCAAGAAAAGTCAGTATTTTCGTACTGAAGTCGGCATTGAGCATTTGTATTTAAATCCGATGCAATTACTGTGTTTCATCGGCAATGTGAAGGTCCAAGGGATACAGTAAACCAGCAGTTTTGCATCGGAATCTAAAACTGGTGATACAGGAATGGCTCAAACATAGACACTGAGAAAAGTCAGTCTTCTTGTACATAAGTCGGCCATGATCCTTTTATATTTAATTCCGATGCAATTTTTGTGTTTCATCGTCAAAGTGAAGGTTTAAGGGATACAGTAAACCTGATGTGAAGCATCGGAATCTAAAACTGGTCTCACAGGAAAGGCTCAAATCATAGACGGTAAGAAGACTCAGTCCTCTTGTACATAAGTAGGCATTGTGCCCTTTGTGTTTAATTCCGATGCAATTACTGTGCTTCATCGTCAAAGTGAAGGTCCAAGGGATACATTAATCCCGCAGTCGTGCATCGGATCTAAAACTGGTGACACAGGAAAGGCTTAAACATAGACACTAAGAAAAG
Organism: Schistocerca serialis cubense; assembly: GCF_023864345.2. Lineage (NCBI taxonomy): Eukaryota > Metazoa > Arthropoda > Insecta > Orthoptera > Acrididae > Schistocerca > Schistocerca serialis. The sequence continues at coordinate 623,268,117 of NC_064644.1, read as the reverse complement.
TCAGTCTGCGGATAAGGGTAACGCCACAGTTCTTCTGACAAGAGAAGCCTACAACAAGAAGATATATTGTCAGGTAAATGATTCTACGTACCGTAGAATTGAAATGGACCCAACAAGCCGAATATAAAGTTAACCTACTACCCTTTTGAATGACTGTTCTCTGCCTGAAGAAGTTATCAAGAGATTGAGACCACACAATGCAGTACCACCAAGACTCTACGGTCTTCCGAAGATACACAAGGATGGTGCCCCACTACGATTAATAGTGAGTAATATTGGTGCTGCGACCTATTCTACAGCAAAATATCTGGCCTCATTACTGAAGCCGTATGTGGGTAAGTGTTGCCACCATATACGTAATTCCGCGGATTTTGTCAGTCGCTTGAAGGAAGTTAAGCTTAGCAGCTCGGATTTATTAGTCAGCTTTGATGTGGTCTCACTTTTTACCAACGTGCCTTTAATGGAATCATTACATCTTATTGGTAACTTATTCAGTGCAGAAATGACGGCCTTGTTTGAACATATACTCTCCTCAACGTACTTTTTATTCAATGACGAATTCTTTGAACAAACAGACGGCGTCGCCATGTGGAGCCCTTTGTCGCCTGTGGTAGCTAATCTCTTTATGGAGGACTTTGAGCCGGCCGCGGTGGTCTAGCGGTTCTAGGCGCTCAGTCCGGAACCGCGGGACTGCTACGGTCGCAGGTTCGAATCCTGCCTCGGGCATGGATGTGTGTGATGTCCTTAGGTTAGTTAGGTTTAATTAGTTCTAAGTTCTAGGCGACTGATGACCTCAGAAGTTAAGTCGCATAGTGCTCAGAGCCATTTGAGGACTTTGAGGAGAAAGCACTTGAGTCTGTTGTTTTAAAGCCTACGGTCTTCTGGCGGTACGTAGATGATACTTTTGCTGTATGGCCTCATGGCAGACAGGAACTGGAGAAATTCCTTCATCACTTAAACTCATTACATGAGAACATCAAATTTACTATGAAGATTGAAAAAGAGGGCACTTTACCATTTCTAGACGTGCTAGTTCGCCGTAAAAATGATGGGTCATTAGGACATTCTGTGTACAGGAAAGTGACTCACACAGATTTGTATCTCCAGGCGTCAAGCTGCCATCACCCAGCACAAACAGCCGGTGTTCTCAGTACCTTAATACATCGAGCGCATATAATATCAGATGATGAAAACCTCCACGCAGAATTAGAACACTTGGAGAAGGTTTTCAAAGAGAATGGCTACACTTCTCACCAAATAAGGAAGGCCATGCGCAACTATCATAACAAGAAGCAACGCACTGAAAACGCAGATGACGACTTTAAATCAACTGCGTTCCTTCTATACGCCGGGAATGTGTCGTCGAAAATAGGCCGATTACTGAAGAAAAATAAAATCAAGGTTATCTTCCGTCCACCAGCAAAGAACCGGGCCCTGGTTGGATCCGTTAAAGAAGATTTACAACTGAAGAAAGCAGGCGTCTACAAAATTCCCTGTTAACGTGGCTCTGCATATATTGGCCAGACGACAAGAACTGTCCATGAACGATGTATAGAACATGAAAGATACACCCGTCTGCGGCAACCGTCAAAATCGGCAGTGGCAGAGCACTGTATTTCTTTGGGACATTCAATGGAATACAATGTAACAAAAATTTTATCCACGGTTTCCGGTTTTTGGGATTCCGTAATCAAGGAATCAGTGGAAATACGTCTTGCCAATAATCTTATAAATCGTGACAACGGCTTTCAGCTGGATAAAAATTGCAATCCTGTTATTAAAATTATACAATCACAGCGGACTCGACAGTGTCATTCGATACTCAATGACTAGATGAACCTTTATTTCCACCACCGAGGGCAGCACGTACAACTCGGCTATGCTGCGCATGTCAACAGCTGACGCATGCGCTGTAGGATGCCAGTACATTTCACATGGGCGAGATTCTTCATAAATACCGCGACTGCAACTGTGCTCTTCAGTAGTTGTGTACTCACCTGATGATGGCCGGACGTCTCTGGGCCGAAATATCGTCTCAGAATGTCGACGGGATCCGGCTGCATACCCGGAAATTATTAGAAAAAGTCAGTCTTCTTGTACTTAGGTCGGCATTGTGTCTTTTGTATTTAATTCCGATGTAATGACTGTGTTGCGTCGTCATTGTGAATGTCCAAGGGATACAGTAAACCTGAAGTGAAGCATCGGAATCTAAAACTGGTCTTACAGGAAAGGCTCAAACAAAGACGGTAAGAAGACTCAGTCTTCTTGTACTTAAGTCGGCACTGTGCCTTTTGTATTTAACTCCGATGCAATTGTTGCGTTTCATCGTCTAAGTGAAGGTCCAAGGTATACAGTAAACATGAAGTGAAGCATCGGAATCTAAAACTGGCATCACAGGAAAGGCTCAAAACATAGACGGTAAAAAGACTCAGTCTACTTGTACTTAAGTCGGCACTGTGCCTTTCGTATTTAATTCCGATGCCATTTCTGTGTTTCATCGTCAAAGCGAAGGTCCACGGGATAGAGTAAACCTGAAGAGAAGAATCCGAATCTAAAACTGGTCTCAAAGGATACGCTTAAAACATAGACGGTAAGAAGACTCAGTCTTCCTGTACTTAAGTCGGCATTCTTCCTTTTGTATTTGATTCCGATGCAATTACTGTGTTGCATGGTCAATGTGAAGGTCCAAGGGATACAGCAAACCTGAAGTGAAGCATCGGAATCTAAAACTGGTCTCACAGGGAATGCTCAAATCCTAGACAATAAGAAGACTCAGTCTTCTAGTACTTACGTCGGCATTGTGCCTTTTGTATTTAATTCCGATGCAATTTCTGTGTTTCATCGTCAAATTGAAGGTCCATGGGATACAGTAAACCTGAAGTGAAGAATCGGAATCTAAAGCTGGTGACACAGGAAAGGCTCAAAATATAGACAGTAAGAAGACTCAGTCTTCTTGTACTTAAGTCGGCATTGTGCCTTTTGTATTTAATTCCGATGAAATTTCTGTGTTTCATCGACAATGCGAAGGTCCATGGGATACAGTAAACCTGAAGTGAGGAATCGGAATCTAAAGCTGGTGACACAGGAAAGGCTCAAAATATAGACAGTAAGAAGACTCAGTCTTCTTGTACTTAAGTCGACATTGTGGCTTTTACATTTAATTCCGATGCAAATTCAGTGTTTCATCGTCAATGTGGAGGTCCAAGGGATACAGTAACCCTGACGTGTAGCTTCGGAATCTAAATCTGGTCTCCCAGATAAGGCTCAAAACATAGACAGTAACAAGACTCAGTGTTCTTGTACTTAAGTCGGCATCCTCCCTTTTGTATTTAATTCTGATGCAATGTCTGTGCTTCATGGTCAATATGAAGGTACAAGGGATACAGTAAACCTGCAGTTGTGCATCGGAATCTAAAACTGGTGACAGAGGACAGGTTCGAAGCATAGAAACTAAGAAAAGTCAATTGTCTTGTACTTAAATCGGCATTGTGCCTTTTGTATTTAATTCCAATGCAATTTTTGTGTTTCATCGTCATAGAGAAAGTCCAAGGGATTCAGTAAAACTGAAGTGAAGCATCGCAATCTAAAACTGGTCTCACAAGAAAGGCTCAAAACATATACGGTAAGAAGACTCAGTATTCTTGTCGGCTTTGCGCCTTTTGTATTTAATTATGATGCAATTTCTGTGTTTCATCGTCAAAGTGAAGGTCCAAGGGATAAAGTAAACCTGTCGTGAAGCATTGGAATCTAAAACTGGTTTCACAGGAAAGGCTCAAATCATAGACACTGAGAAAAGTACTTCGATCGGTATTGTGCCCTTTCTATTTAATTCCAATGCAATTTCTGTGTTGAATCGTGAATGTGAAGTTCCAAGGGATACAGTAAATCTGCAGTTGTGCATCGGAATCTAAAACTGGTGAGACAGGCAAGGCTCGAAGCATAGGCACTAAAAAAGTCAGTCTTCTTGTACTTAAGTCGACATTGTGCCTTTTGTATTTAATTCCGATGCAATTTCTGCGTCTCATCGTCAATGTGAAGGTCGAAGGGATACAGTAAATCTCCAGTTGTGCTTTGGAATCTAAAACTGGGGACACAGGAAAAGCTCAAATCGTAGACACTAACAAAAATCAGTCTTCTTGTGCTTAAGTCGTCATTGTGCCTTTTGTATTTAATTCCGATGCAATTTCTGTGTTTCATCGTTAATGCGGAGGTCCAAGGGATACAGTAAACCTGAATTGAAGCATCGGATTCTAAAATTGGTGCCACAGGAAAGGCTCAAAACATTGACAGTAAAAGGAATCATTTTCATGTTTTTACGTCGGCATTGTGCCTTTTGTATTTAATTCCGATGCAATTTCTGTGTTTCATCGTCAAAGTGAAGGTCCAAGGGATACAGAAAATCTGAAGTGAAGCATTCTAATCTAAAACTGGTCTCACAGGAAAGGCTCAAATGATAGACACTAAGAAAAGCCAGGCTTCCTGTACCTAAGTTGGCATTGTGCCTTTTCCATTTAATTCCGATGCAAATTCTGTGTTTAATCGTGACTGTGAAGTTCCAAGGGATACTGTATACCTTCAGTTGTGCATCGGAATCTAATACTGGTGACACAGGAAAGGCTCAAACACAGACACAAAGAGAAGTCAGTCTTCTAGTACATAAGGCGGCATTGAGCTTTTGATATTTAATTCCGATGCAATTTTTGTGTTTCATCGTCAAAGTGAAGGTCCAAGGGATACACTAAACCTGAAGTGAAGCATCGGAATATAAAACTGGTCTTACAGGGAAGGCTGAAAGCATAGACAGTAAGAAGACCCAGTCTCCTTGTACTTCAGTGGGCATTGTGGCATTTGTATTTAATTCCGATGCAATTGTTGTCTTTCATCGTCAATGAGAAGGTCCAAGGGATACAGTAAACCTGACGTGTAGCTTCGGAATCTAAAACTGGTCTCACAGGGAAGGCTCAAAACATGAACAGCAAGAAAACTCAGTCTTCTTCTACTTAAGTTGGCATTGTCTGCCTTGTATTTAATTGCGATGCAATTTCAGTATTTAATCGTCAATTCGAAGGTCCAAGGGAGCAGTAGACCTGAAGTGAAGCATCAGAATCCAAAACTGGTCTCACAGGTAAGGCTCTAAACATTGACATTAAGAAAAGTCAGTCTTCTTGTACTTAAGTCGGCATTGTGCCTTTTGTATATACACTCCTGGAAATGGAAAAAAGAACACATTGACACCGGTGTGTCAGACCCACCATACTGGCTCCGGACACTGCGAGAGGGCTGTACAAGCAATGATCACAAGCACGGCACAGCGGACACACCAGGAACCGCGGTGTTGGCCGTCGAATGGCGCTAGCTGCGCAGCATTTGTGCACCGCCGCTGTCAGTGTCAGCCAGTTTGCCGTGGCATACGGAGCTCCATCGCAGTCTTTAACACTGGTAGCATGCCGCGACAGCGTGGACGTGAACCGTATGTGCAGTTGACGGACTTTGAGCGAGGGCGTATAGTGGGCATGCGGGAGGCTGGGTGGACGTATCGCCGAATTGCTCAACACGTGGGGCGTGAGGTCTCCACAGTACATCGATGTTGTCGCCAGTGGTCGGCGGAAGGTGCACGTGCCCGTCGACCTGGGACCGGACCGCAGCGACGCACGGATGCACGCCAAGACCGTAGGATCCTACGCAGTGCCGTAGGGGACCGCACCGCCACTTCCCAGCAAATTAGGGACACTGTTGCTCCTGGGGTATCGGCGAGGACCATTCGCAACCGTCTCCATGAAGTTGGGCTACGGTCCCGCACACCGTTAGGCCGTCTTCCGCTCACGCCCCAACATCGTGCAGCCCGCCTCCAGTGGTGTCGCGACAGGCGTGAATGGAGGGACGAATGGAGACGTGTCGTCTCAGCGATGAGAGTCGCTTCTGCCTTGGTGCCAATGATGTTTGTATGCGTGTTTGGCGCCGTGCAGGTGAGCGCCACAATCAGGACTGCATACGACCGAGGCACACAGGGCCAACACCCGGCATCATGGTGTGGGGAGCGATCTCCTACACTGGCCGTACACCACTGGTGATCGTCGAGGCGACACTGAATAGTGCACGGTACATCCAAACCGTCATCGAACCCATCGTTCTACCATTCCTAGACCGGCAAGGGAACTTGCTGTTCCAACAGGACAATGCACGTCCGCATGTATCCCGTGCCACCCAACGTGCTCTAGAAGGTGTAAGTCAACTACCCTGGCCAGCAAGATCTCCGGATCTGTCCCCCATTGAGCATGTTTGGGACTGGATGAAGCGTCGTCTCACGCGGTCTGCACGTCCAGCACGAACGCTGGTCCAACTGAGGCGCCAGGTGGAAATGGCATGGCAAGCCGCTCCACAGGACTACATCCAGCATCTCTACGATCGTCTCCATGGGAGAATAGCAGCCTGCATTGCTGCGAAAGGTGGATATACACTGTACTAGTGCCGACATTGTGCATGCTCTGTTGCCTGTGTCTATGTGCCTGTTGTTCTGTCAGTGTGATCATATGACGTATCTGACCCCAGGAATGTGTCAATAAAGTTTCCCCTTCCTGGGACAATGAATTCTCGTTGTTCTTATTTCAATTTCCAGGAGTGTAATTCCGTTGCAATTACTGTGTTTCATCGACAATGTGAATGTCAAAGGGATACAGTAAACTTGAAGTGAAGCATCGGAATCTTAAACTGGTCTCACAGGAACGCTCAAAACATAGACAGTAAGAAGACTTAGTCTTCTTGTACTTAAGTCGGCATTGCGCCTTTTGTAGTTAATTCCGATGCAATTTTTGTGTTTCATCGTCAATGTGAAGGTCCAAGGGATACAGAAAATTGAAGTGAAGCATCGGAATCTTAAACTGGTCTCACAGGAGACGCTCAAAACATAGACGGTAAGAAGACTCAGTCCTCTAGCACTTACATCGGCATTGTGCCTTTTGTATTTAATTCCGTTGCAATTTCTGTGTTTCATCGTCAAAGTGAAGGTCCAACGGATACAGTAAACCTGAAGTGAAGCATCGGAATCTAAAACTGGGCTCACAGGAAAGGCTCAAAATATAGACAGTAAGAAGACTCAGTCTTCTTGTACTTAAGTCGGCATTGTGCCTTTTGTATTTATTCCGATGCAATATTCGTGTTTAATCGTCAAAGAGTAGGTCCAAGGGATACAGTAAGCATGAAGTGAAGCATCAGAATCTATAACTGGTCGCACAGGAAAGGCTCAAGTCGTGGACGTAAGAAGACTCAGTCTTCTTGTACTTAAGTGGGCATTGTGCCTTTCGTATTTAATTCCGAAGCAATATCTGAGTTTCATCGTCAAAGTGAAGGTCCAAGGGATACAGTAAACCTGCAGTTGTGCATCGGAATCTAAAACTGCTGACACAGGACAGGCTCGAAAAATAGATACTAAGAAAAGTCAGTCTTCTTGTACTCAAGTCGGTATTGTGCCTTTTGTATTTAATTCCGTTGCAATTACTGTGTTTCAGCGACAACGTGAATGTCCAAGGGATACAGAAAACCAGCAGTTGTGCATCGCAATCTAATACTGGTGACACAGGAAAGTCTCAAACACAGACACAAAAAGAAGTCAGTCTTCTACTACATAAGGCGGCATTGAACTTTTGGTATTTAATTCCGATGCAATTTTTGTGTTTCATCGTCAAAGTGAAGGTCCAAGGGATACATTAAACCTGAAGTGAAGCATCGGAATCTAAAACTGGTCTCACAGGGAAGGCTGAAAGCATAGACAGTAAGAAGACCCAGTCTCCTTGTACTTCAGTGGGCATTGTGGCTTTTGTATTTAATTCCGATGCAATTGTTGCCTTTCATCGTCAATGAGAAGGTCCAAGGGATACAGCAAACATGACGAGTAGCTTTGGAATCTAAAACTGGTCTCACAGGGAAGGCTCAAAACATGGACAGCAAGAAAACTCAGTCTTCTTCTACTTAAGTCGGCATTGTGTGCCTTGTACTTAATTGCGATGCAATTTCAGTATTTAATCGTCATTGTGAAGGTCCAAGGGAGCAGTAGACCTGAAGTGAAGCATCGGAATCCATAACTGGTCTCACAGGTAAGGCTCAAAACATTGACATTAAGAAAAGTCAGTCTTCTTGTACTTAAGTCGGCAATGCGCCTTTTGCATATAATTCCGTTGCAATTACTGTGTTTCATCGACAATGTGAATGTCAAAGGGATACAGTAAACTTGAAGTGAAGCATCGGAATCTTAAACTGGTCTCACAGGGAACGCTCAAAACATAGACAGTAAGAAGACTTAGTCTTCTTGTACTTAAGTCGGCATTGCGCCTTTTGTAGTTAATTCCGATGCAATTTTTGTGTTTCATCGTCAATGTGAAGGTCCAAGGGATACAGAAAATTGAAGTGAAGCATCGGAATCTTAAACTGGTCTCACAGGAGACGCTCAAAACATAGACGGTAAGAAGACTCAGTCCTCTAGCACTTACATCGGCATTGTGCCTTTTGTATTTAATTCCGTTGCAATTTCTGTGTTTCATCGTCAAAGTGAAGGTCCAACGGATACAGTAAACCTGAAGTGAAGCATCGGAATCTAAAACTGGTCTCACAGGAAAGGCTCAAAATATAGACAGTAAGAAGACTCAGTCTTCTTGTACTTAAGTCGGCATTCTGCCTTTTGTATTTAATTCCGATGCAATATTTGTGTTTAATCGTCAAAGTGTAGGTCCAAGGGATACAGTAAGCATGAAGTGAAGCATCAGAATCTATAACTGGTCGCACAGGAAAGACTCAAGTCGTGGACGTAAGAAGACTCAGTCTTCTTGTACTTAAGTGGGCATTGTGCCTTTCGTATTTAATTCCGAAGCAATATCTGTGTTTCATCGTCAAAGTGAAGGTCCAAGGGATACAGTAAACCTGCAGTTGTGCATCGGAATCTAAAACTGCTGACACAGGACAGGCTCGAAAAATAGACACTAAGAAAAGTCAGTCTTCTTGTACTCAAGTCGGTATTGTGCCTTTTGTATTTAATTCCGTTGCAATTACTGTGTTTCAGCGACAACGTGAATGTCCAGGGGATACAGAAAACCAGCAGTTGTGCATCGCAATCTAATACTGGTGACACAGGAAAGTCTCAAACACAGACACAAAGAGAAGTAAGTCTTCTAGTACATAAGGCGGCATTGAACTTTTGATATTTATTTCCGATGCAATTTTTGTGTTTCATCGTGAAAGTGAAGGTCCAAGGGATACATTAAACCTGAAGTGAAGCATCGGAATCTAAAACTGGTCTCACAGGGAAGGCTGAAAGCATAGACAGTAAGAAGACCCAGTCTCCTTGTACTTCAGTGGGCATTGTGGTTTTTGTATTTAATTCCGATGCAATTGTTGTCTTTCATCGTCAATGAGAAGGTCCAAGGGATACAGTAAACATGACGTGTAGCTTCGGAATCTAAAACTGGTCTCACAGGGAAGGCTCAAAACATGGACAGCAAGAAAACTCAGTCTTCTTCTACTTAAGTCGGCATTGTGTGCCTTGTATTTAATTGCGATGCAATTTCAGTATTTAATCGTCATTGTGAAGGTCCAAGGGAGCAGTAGACCTGAAGTGAAGCATCGGAATCCATAACTGGTCTCACAGGTAAGGCTCAAAACATTGACATTAAGAAAAGTCAGTCTTCTTGTACTTAAGTCGGCAATGCGCCTTTTGTATATAATTCCGTTGCAATTACTGTGTTTCATCGACAATGTGAATGTCAAAGGGATACAGTAAACTTGAAGTGAAGCATCGGAATCTTAAACTGATCTCACAGGAAAGGCTCAAAATATAGACAGTAAGAAGACTCAGTCTTCTTGTACATCAGTCGCATTGTGGCTTTTGTATTTAATTGTTTCATCATCAATGCGATGGTCCAAGGGATACAGTAAACAAGCAGTTGTCCATCGGTTCTCCCATCTATTCCATTCTCGTAGTGTTCGTGGAAAGAAGGATTGTCGGTATGCCTCTGTGTGGGCTCTAATCTCTCTGATTTTATCCTCATGGTCTCTTCGCGAGATATACGTAGGAGGGAGCAATATACTACTTGACTGTTCGGTGAAGGTATGTTCTCGAAACTTTGACAAAAGCCCGTACCGAGCAACTGAGCGTCTCTCCTGCAGAGTCTTCCACTGGAGTTTATCTATCATCTCCGTAACGCTTTCGCGATTACTAAATGATCCTGTAAAGAAGCGTGCTGCTCTCCGTTGGATCTTCTCCATATCTTCTAGCAACCCTATCTGGTACGGATCCCACACTGCTGAGCAGTATTAAAAGCAGTGGGCGAACAAGCGTATTGTAACCTACTTCCTTTGTTTTCGGATTGCATTTCCTTAGGATTCTTCCAATGGATCTCAGTCTGGCATCTGCTTTACCGACGATCAACATTATATGATCATACCATTTTAAATCACTCCTAATGCGTACTCCCATATAATTTATGGTATTAACTGCTTCCAGTTGCTGACCTGCTATTTTGTAGCTAAATGATAAAGGATCTATCTTTCTGTGTATTAAAATCTCCACCCAGAACTATAACATGGTGGAAAAATCTACTCGAAATATTTTCCAAATTATCCTTCAGGTGCTCAGTTACAACAGCTGCTGAGCCAGGGGGCCTATAGAGACATCCAATTACCATGTCTGAGCCTGCTTTAACCGTGACCTTCACCCAAATCATTTCACATTTCGGATCTACGTCAATTTCCTTCGATACTATTGCACTTCTTATCGCTATAAACACGCGTCCCCCTTCACTGTCCAGCCTGTCTCTGCGGTATACATTCCAATCTGAGTTTAGGATTTCTTTACTTTTTACATCTGGTTTCAGCCAACTTTCTGTCCCTAGTACTATATGGGCGTTGTGACCGTTTATTAATGAGAGCAGTTCTGGGACCTTTCTGTAGACGCTCCTGCAGTTTACTATTAGCACATTAATATTGTTATTTCCTGTTGCATTTTGATTACTCCTAACCTTGCTGCGTCTCTGGAGGCGTTTTGTCGGGCCTAGGGAGGGTATTCTCGTCAATGTGAACGTCCAAGTGATACAGTAAATCTGCAGTTGGGCATCGGAATCTAAAACTGGTGACACTGGAAAGGCTCAAATCATAGACACAAAGAAAAGTCAGTCTTCTTCTACTTAAGTAGGCATTGTGCCTTTTGTATTTAATTCCGATGCAAGTTTTGTGTTTCATTGTTAATGAGAAGGTCCAAGGGACACAGTAAACCTGAAGTGAAGCATCGGAATCTAAAACTGGTCTCGAAGGTAAGGCTCAAAGCATTCACACTAAGAAATGTTAGTCTTCTTGTACTTCAGTCGGCATTGTGCCTCTGTATTTAATTACATTGCAATTACTGTGTTTCAATGGCAATGTGAATGTCCAAGGGATACAGTAAACCAGCAGTTGTGCATCGGAACCTAAAACTGGTTTGACATGAAAGGCTCAAACATAGACACTAAGAAAAGTCAGTCTTCATGTACTTAAGTCGGCATTTTGCCATTTGTATTTAATTCCGATGCAATGTTTGTGTTTCATCGTCAAAGTGAAGGTCCATGGGATACAGTAAATCTGAAGTGCAGCATCGGAATCCAACACTGGTCTCACACGAATGGCTCAAATCGTATCACTAAGAAAAGTCAGTCGTCTTGTACATAAATCAGAATTGTGCCTTTTGTATTTAATTCAGATGCAATTATTGTGTTTCATCGTCAAAGTGAAGTTCCAAGGGATACAGTAAACATGCAGTCGTGCATCGGAATCTAAAACTTGTGGCACAAGAAAGGCTCAAACACAGACACAAAGAAAAGTCAGTCTTCTTGTACTTAAGGCGACATTGTGCCTTTTGTATTTAATTCCGATGCAATTCCTGTGTTTCATCGTCATTGTGAAGGTCGAAGGGATACAGTAAATATCAATTTGTGCATCGGAATCTAAAACTGGGGACACAGGAAAGGCTCAAAACGTAGACACGAAAAAATTCAGACTTCTTGTACTTAAGTCGGCATTGTGCTTGTTGTATTTAATTCCAATACAATTTCTGTGTTTCATCGTCAAAGTGAAGGTCCAAGGGATACAATAAACCTGAAGTGAAGCATCGTAATCTAAAACCGGTCTCACAGTAAAGGCTCAAAACATAGACAGTAAGAAGACTCAGTCTTCGTGTACTTACGTCGGCATTGTGCCTTTTGTATTTATTTCCGATTCAATTACTGTGTTTCGTAGTCAATGTGAAGATCCAAGGGATACAGTAAACCTGAAGTGAAGCATCGAAATCTAAGCCTGGTCTCACAGGAAAGTCTCAAAATCATAGACGGTAAGAAGACTCAGTCTTCTTGTACTTAAGTCGCCATTGAGCCTTTTGCATTTAATTCCGATGCAATTTCTGTTTTTCATAGTCAATGTGATGGTAAAAGGGATAGAGTAAACCTGAAGTGAGTCATCGGAATCAAAAGCTGGTGACACAGGAAAGGCTCAAACCATTAACAGTAAGAAGACTGAGTCTTCTTGTACTTAAGTCGTCAAGGTGACTTTTGCATTTAATTCCGATGCGATTTCTGTGTTTCATCGTCAATGTGAAGGTCCGAGGGATACAGTAAATCTGAAATGAAGCATCGGAATCTAAAATTGGTCTCACAGGAAAGGCTCAAAACATTCGCACTAAGAAAAGGCAGTCTTCTTGTACGTACTTCGGCATTGTGCCTTAGTAGTTAATTCTGTTGCAATTACTGTGTTTCATCGACAATGTGAATGTCCAAGTGATATACTGAACCGGCATTTGTGCATCGGAATCTAAAATTGGTGTGACATGAAAGGCTCAAAATAATTACACTATGAATGGTCAGTCTTCCTGTACTTAAGTCGGCATTGTGCCTTTTCTCTTTAATTCCGATACAATTTTTGTGTTTCATCGTCAAAGTGAAGGTCCAAGGGATTCAATAACCTGAAATGAAGCATCGGAATTTAAAATTGGTCTCACAGGAAAGGCTCATAACATAGACAGTAACAAGACTCAGTCTTCTTGTACTTAACTCGGCATGGTGCCTTTTGTATTTAATTCCGATGCAATTTCTGTGTTTCATCGTCAATGTGAAGGTCCGAGGGATACAGTAAATCTGCAGTTGTGCATCGGAATCTAAAACTGGTGACACAGGAACGGCTCAAAACATAGACACTAAGAAAAGTCAGTCTCCTTGTACTGGATTCTACATTGTGCCTTTTGTATTTAATTCCGATGCCATTTTTGTGTTTCATCGCGAAAGTGAAGGTCCAAGGGATACAGTAAACCTGAAGTGAAGCATCGGAATCTAAAACTGGTGACACAGGAAACGCTCAAACATAGACATTACGAAGACTCAGTCTTCCTGTGCTTAAGTCGGTATTGTGCCTTTTGTATTGAATTCGGATGCAAATTTTGTGTTTCATCGTCAAAGTGAAGGTCCAAGGGATACAGTAAATCCGCAGTCATGCATCGGAATCCAAAACTGGTGACACAGGAAAATCTCAAAAGCATAGACACTAAGAATAGTCAGTCGTCTTGTTCTGAAGTCGGCATTGTGCCTTTTACATTTGATTCCAATGAAATTTTTGTGTTTCATCGTCAAAGTGAAGGTCCAAGGGATACAGTAAACCTGATGGCAAGCATTGGAATCCAAAACTGGTCTCACAGGGAAGGCTAAAACATAGACACTAAGAAAAGTCAGTCTTCTTGTACATAAGCCTGCATTGTGCCCTTTGTATTTAGTTCCGATGCAATTACTGTGTTTCATCGTCGAAGAGAAGATCCAAGGGATACAGTTAACCTGAAGTGAAGCATCGGAATCTTAAACTAATCTCTTAGGAAACGCTCAAATCATATACGGTAATAAGACTCAGTCTTCTAGTACTTAAGTCCGGATTGTGCCTTTTGTATTTAATGCCAATGCAATTTCTGTGTTTCATGGTAAATGTGAAGGTCCAATTGATACAGTAAACCTGAAGTGAAGCATCGGAATCTAAAACTGGTCTCACAGGTAAGGCTCAAAACATTGACACTAAGAGAAGGCAGCCTTCTTGTACTTAAGTCGGCATTGAGCCTTTGTATTTAAAACCGTTGCTATAACTGTGTGTCATGGACAATGTGAATGTCCAAGGCATACAGTAAACCAGCAGTTGTGCATCGGAATCTGAAACTGGTGTGACATGAAAGACTCAGAACATTCATACTACGAACAGTCAGTCTTCTTGTACTTAAGTCTGCATTGTGATTTTGTAATTAATTCCGAAACAATTTTTGTGTTTCGTCGTCAAAGTGAGAGTCCAACGGATACACTAAACGTGAAGTGAAGCATCGGAATCTAAAACTGGTCTCACAGGAAAGGCTCAAGGCATAGACGGTAAAATGACTCAGTCTTCTTCTACTTAAGGCGTCATTGTGACTTTTGAATTTAATTCCGATGCAATTTTTGTGTTTCATCGTCAAAGTGAAGGTCCAAGGTATACAATAAACCTGAAGTGAAGCATCGGAATCTAAAACTGGTCTCACAGGAACGGCTCAAAATATAGACGGTAAGAAGACTCAGTTTTTCTGTACTTAACTCGGGATTGTGCCTTTTGTATTTAATTCCGATGCAATTTCTGTGTTTCATCGTCAATGTGAAGGTCATAGGGATACAGTGAAATCGCAGTTGCCCATCGGAATGTAAAACTGGTGACACAGGATTTCCTCAAAGCATAGACACTAAGAAAAGTCAGTCTTCGTGTACTTAAGTCGGCATTGTTCCTTTTGCTTTTAATTCCGATGCAATTCTTGCGCTTCATCTTCAATGTGAATGCCCAAGGGACACAGAAAACCTGAAGTAGAGCATTGGAATCTAAAACTGGTTTCACATGAAAGGCATAAATCATAGACAATTAGAAGACTCAGTCTTCTTGTACTTAAGTCGGCATTGTGCCTTTTGTATTTAATTCCGATATAATTTCTGTGTTTCATTGTCAAAGTGAAGATCGATGGGATACATAAACCTTAAGTGAAGCATCGGAATCTAAAACTGGTCTCACAGGGAAAGCTCAAAAAATAGACAGATAGACAGCATGAAAACTCAGTCTTCTTCGACTTTAGTTTGTATTGTGCCCTTTGTATTTAATTCCGATGCAATCTCGGTGTTTCATCGTCAATGTGAGGGTCCAAGGAATGCAGTAAATCTGCAGTTGAGCATCGGAATCCAAAACTAATGATACAGGAAAGGCTCAAAGCACAGAGACTAAGAAAAGTTAGTCTCCTTGTACTTAAGTCGGCATTGTGCCTTTTGTATTTAATTCCGATGCAATTTTTGTGTTTCATGGCCAAAGGGAATGTCTAAGAGATACAGTAAACCTGAAGTGAAGCATCGGAATCTAAAACTGGTCTCCTAGCAAGGGCTCAAAACATAGACCGTAAGAAGAGTCAGTCATCTTGAACTTAATTAGGCATTGTGACTTTTCTATTTAATTCCGATGCAATTTCTGTGTTTCATCGTCAATGTGAAGGTCCGAGGGATACAGTAAATCTGCAGTTGTGCATCGGAGTCTAAAACCGGTGACGCAGGAGGGGCTCAAAACATAGACACTAAGAAAAGTCGGTCTTGTTGTACTTCCGTCTTCATTGTGCCTTTTGAATACATTCCGATGCAATTTCTTTGTTTCATCGTTATTGTGAAGTTCCAAGGGATACAGTAAATCTGCAGTTATGCATCGGAATCCAAAACTGGTCTCACAGGAAAGGCTCAAGACATAGACAGTAAGAAGACTCAGTCTTCTTTCACTTAATTCGGCATTGTGCCTTTTGTATTTAATTTCGATCTAATTTCTGTGTTTCATCGACAAAGTGAAGGTCCAAGGGATACACTAAACTTGAAGTGAAGCATTGGAATCTATAACAGGTCACACAGGAAAGGCTCAAAACATAGACACTAAGAAAAGTCAGTCTTCTTGTACTTAAGGTGGCATTGTGCCTTTTGTATTTTATTCCGATGCAATATGTGTGTTTCAACGTCAACGTGAGGGTCCAGTGATACAGTAAAACTGCTGTTGTGCATCGGAATCTAAAACTGGTGACACAGGATAGGCTCACAACATACACACTAAGAAAAGTCAGTCTTCGTGTACTTAAGTCGGCATTGTACCTTTTGTTTTTAATTCCGATGAAATTGTAGCGTATCATCGTCAATGTGAAGGTCCAAGGGTTACAGTAAACCTGAAGTGAAGCATGGGAATCTAAAACTGGTCTCACAGGAAAGGGTCAAAACGTAGACGGTAAGAAGACACAGACTTCTTGTGCTTAAGTCGGCTTTGTGCCTTTTGTATTTAGATCCGATGCAGTTTCTGTGTTTCCTCGTCAATGTGAAGGTACAAGGGATACAGTAAACCTGACGTGAAGCATCGGGATCTAAATCTGGTCTCACAGGGAAGGCTCAAAACATAGACAGGATGAAAACTCAGTATTCTTCTACTTAAGTCGGCATTGAGCCCTTTGTATTTAATTCCGAAGCAATTTCTCAGTTTCATCGTCAATGTGAAGGTCCAGGTGATGCAGTAAATGTGCAGTTGTCCATCGAAATCTAAAACTGGTGACACAGGAAATGCTCAAAACATAGACACTAAGAAAAGTCAGTCTTCTTGTACTTAAGTCGGCATTGTGCCCTTTGTATTTAATTCCGATGCAATTTTTGTGCTTCAGCGTCAACGTGATGGTCCAAGGGATACAGTAAACCTGAAGTGAAACATAGGTTTCTAAAACTGGTCTCTCAGGAAACGCTCAAAACATAGATGTTAAGGAGACTCAGTCTTTTAGTACTTAAGTCGGCATTGTGCCTTATGTATTTAATTCCGATGTAGTTTCAGTATTGAATCGTCAATGTGAAGGTCGAAGGGAGACAGTAAACCTGCAGTTGTGCATCGGAATCTAAAACTGGTCTCACAGGAAAGCCTCAAACATAGACGGTGAGAAGACTCAGTCTTCTTGTACTTCAGTCATCATTGTGCCTTTTGTATCTACTTCCGATGGAATATCTGTGTTTCATCGTCAATGTGAAGGTCCAAGGGATACAGTAAAACTGCAGTTCTGCATCGGAATCTGAAACTGGTGATGCAGAATAGGCTCAAAACATAGACACTACGAAAAGTCAGTCATCTTGTACCTGAGACGGCATTGTGCCTTTTGTATTTAATTTCGATGCAATTTCAGTGTTTCATCGTCAATGTGAACGTCCAAGGGATATAGTAATCCTGCACTTGTGCATCGGAATCTAAACTGGTGACACAGGACAGGCTCCACATATGGACACTAAGACAGGCAGTCTTCTTGTACTTAAGTCAACATTGTGCCATTTGTATTTAATTCTGATGCAATTTCTGTGTTTCATCGTCAAAGCGAAGGTACAAGGCCTGAAGTGAAGCATCAATTTAAAACTGAACTCACAGGAATGCACAAAACATATACGGTAAGAAGACACAGTCTTCATGTACTTAAGTCGACATTGAGCCTTTCGTATTCAATTCCGATTAAATTTCTGTGCTTCATCGTAAATGTGAAGGTACAAGGGATACAGTAAACCTACAGTAGTGCATCGGAATCTAAGAGTGCTGACAAGAAAAGGCTCAAAACATAGACACTATGAAAAGTTAGTCTTATTGTACTTAAGTCGGCATTGTGCCTTTTGTATTTAATTGCGATGCAATTTCTGTGTTTCATCGTCAATGTGAAGGTCCAAATGATACAGTAACCTGATGTGAAACATCGGAATCTAAAGCTGGTGACACAGGAAAGGCTCAAAATATAGACAGTAAAGAGATGCAGTCTTCTTGTCCTTAAGTAAGCATTGTGCCTTTTGTATATAATTCAGATGCTATTACTATGTTTCATCGTCAATGTGAAGGTCCAAGGGATACAGTAAACCTGCAGTTGTGCAGCGAAATCTATAACTGGTGACAAAGGATACGCTCAAAGCATAGACACTAAGAAAAGTCAGTCTTCTTGTACTTAAGTCGGCATTGGGCATTTTGCAATTAATTCCGATGCAATTTCTGTGTTGCATCGTTAATGTGAAGGTCCAAGGGATACATTAAACCTGAAGTGAAGCATCGAAATGTAAAACTGGTCTCACAGGAAAGGCTCAAAAAAATAGACGGTAAGAAAACTCAGACGTCTCGTACTTAAGTCGGCATTGTGCCCTTTGTTTTTAATTCCGATTCAATTTATGTGTTTCATCGTCAAAGTCAGGGTCGATGGGTTACAGTAAATTTCCAGTTGTGCATCGGAATCTAAAACTGAAGGCACAGGAAACGCTCAAAACATAAACACTAAGAAAAGTCAGTCTTCTTGTACTTAAGTCGGCATTGGGCATTTTGAGTTTAAATCCCATGCAATTTCTGTGGTTCATCGTCAATGTGAAGGGCCAAGGGATACACTAAATCTGAAGTGAAGCATCGGAAACTAAAACTGGTGACACAGGAAAGGCTCAAAACATAGACTGTAAGAAGACACAGTCTTCTTGTACTTAAGTCGGCATTGCGCGTTTTGTATTCAATTCCCATGCAATATCTGTGTTTCATCGTCAACGTGGAGGTCCAAGGCATACAGTAAACTTGAAATCACGCATCAATCTAAATCTGGTCTCACAGGAATTCACAGAACTTTGACAGTAAGAGGACACAGTCTTTTTGTACTTAAGTCGGCATTGTGCCTTTTGTATTGAATTCCGATGCAATTTCTGTGTTTCATCGTCAATGTGAAGGTACAAGGGATACAGTAAATCCGCAGTTGTGCATCGGAATCTAAAACTGGTGACACAGAAAAGGCGCAAAACATAGACACTATGAAAAGTTAGTCTTCTTGTAATTAAATCGACATTGTGCATTTGTATTTAATTACGATAGAATTTTTGTGTTTCATCGTCAAAGTGAAGGTCCAAGGGATACTGAAACCTGACGTGAAGCATCGGAAACTATAACTGGTGACACAGGAAATGCTTGAAACATAGACACTAAGAAATGTCAGTCTTCTTGTACTTAAGTCGGCCTTCGGCATTTGTATTTAATTCCGATGCAATTTCTGTGTTTCATCGTCAATTTGAAGGTCCAAGGGATACATTAAACCTTAAGTGAAGCATCGAAATCTAAATCTGGTCTCACAGGAGAGGCTCAAAACATAGACGGTAAGAAGACACAGTCATCATGTACTTACGTCGGCATTCTGCCATTTGTATTTAATTCCGATTCAATTTCTGTGTTTCATCGACAAAGTGAGGGTCGAAGGGATACAGTAAATCTCCAGTTGCGCATCGGAATCTAAAAATGGGGACATAGGAAAAGCACAAAACATAGACACTAAGGAAAGTCAGTCTTCTTGTACTTAAGCCGGCTTTGTGCCCTTTTGTATTTAATTCCGATGCAATTACTGTGTTTCATCGTCAATGTGATGATCCAAGGGATACAGTAAACATGAAGTGAAGCATCGGAACCTAAAACTGGTCCCACAGGAAAGGTTCAAAATATAGACGGTAAGAAGGCTGAGTCTACTTGTACTTGAGTTGGCATTGTACATTCTGTATTAAAATCCGATGCAATTTCTGTGTTTCATCGTCAAAGAGAAGGTGCAAGGGATACAGTAAACATGAAGTGAAGTATTGGAATCTAAATCTGGTCTCACAGGAAAGGCTCAAAACATAGACGGTAAGAAGACTCAGTCTTCTAGTACTTAAGTCGGCATTGTGCTTTTGTATTTAAATCCTATGCAATTTCTGTGTTTCATCGTACACGTGAAGGTACAAGGGATACTGAAAAACTGCAGTTGCACATCGGAGTCTAAAACTGGTGACGCAGGAGAGGCTCAAAACCGAGACACTAACAAAAGTCAGTCCTCTTGTACTGAAGTCGGCATTGGGCATTTTGTATTTAATTCCGATGCAATTTCTGTGTTTCATCGCCAACGTGAAGGTCCAAGGCATACAGTAAACGTGAAATCACCCATCAATCTAAATCTGGTCTCACTGGAATTCACAGAACTTTGACGGTAAGAGGACACAGCCTTTTTGTACTTAAGTCGGCGTTGTGCCTTTTGTATTTAATTCCGATGCAATTTCTGTGTTTCATTGTCAATGTGAAGGTACAAGGGATACAGTAAATCCGCAGTTGTACATCGGAATCTCAAACTGGTGACACAGGAAAGGCGCAAATCATAGACACTATGAAAATTAGTCTTCTTGTACTTAAATCGGCATTATGCCTTTTGTATTTAATTACGATACAATTTTTGTGTTTCATCGTCAAAGTGAAGGTCCAAGGGATACTGAAACCTGAAGTGAAGAATCGGAAACTAAAACTGGTGACATAGGAAATGCTTGAAACATAGACACTAAGAAATGTCAGTCTTCTTGTACTTAAGTCGGCATTCGGCATTTGTATTTAATTCCGATGCAATTTCTGTGTTTCATCGTCAATTTGAAGGTCCAAGGGATACATTAAACCTGAAGTGAAGCATCGAAATGTAAAACTGGTCTCACAGGAAAGGCTCAAAAACATAGACGGTAAGAAAACTCAGACGTCTTGTACTTAAGTTGGCATTGTGCCCTTTGTTTTTAATTCCGATGCAATTTCAGTGTTTCTTCGTCAATATGACGGTTCAAGTGATGCAGTAAAATTGCAATTGTGCATCGGAATCTAAAACTGGTGACACAAAACAGGCTCGAAATATAGACACTAAGAAAAGACGGTCGTCTAGTACTTATGCCGGTATTGTGCCATTTGTTTTTAATTCCGATTCAATTTATGTGTTTCATCGTCAAAGTGAGGATCGACGGGTTACAGTAAACTTCCAGTTGTGCATCGGAATCTAAAACTGGAGGCACAGGAAACGCTCAAAACATAAACACTAAGAAAAGTCAGTCTTCTTGTACTTAAGTCGGCATTGGGAATTTTGAGTTTAAATCCCATGCAATTTCTGTGGTTCATCGTCAATGTGACGGTCCATGGGATACAGTATACGTGATGTGAAGCATCGGAATCTAAAGCTGGTGACACAGAAAACGCTCAAAACATAGACAGTAAGAAGACTCAGACTTCTTGTACTTAAGTCGGCATTGTGACTTTGTATTTAATTCCGATGCAATTTCTGTGTTTCATCGTGAATTTGAAGGACCAAGGGATACATTAATCCTGAAGTGAAGCATCAAAATCTAAAACTGGTCTCACAGGAAAGGCTCAAACATAGACGGTAAGAAGACTCAGACTTCTTGTTCATGAGTCGCCATTTTACCTTTTGTATTTAATTCCGATGCAATTTCTGTGATTCATCGTCATGGTGAAGGTCCAAGGGATACAGTAAACCTGGTGTGAAGCGTCGGAATCCAAAACTGGTGACACAGGAAAGGCTCAAATTATAGACAGTAAGAAGACGCAGTCTTCTTGTACTTAAGTCAGCATTGTGCCTTTTCTATTTAATTCAGATGCAAATACTATGTTTCATCGTCAATGTGAAGGTTCAAGGGATACAGTAAACCTGCAGTTGTGCATCGGAATCTAAAACTGGTGACGCAGGAGAGGCTCAAAACTGAGACACTAACATAAGTCAGTCCTATTGAACTTAAGTCGGCATTGGGCATTTTGTATTTAATTCCGATGCAATTTCTGTGTTTCATCGCCAAAGTGAAACACCAAGACATACTGTAAACCTGAAGTGAAGCATCAATCTAAAACTGGTCTCACAGGAAGGCACAAAACATAGACGTTAAGAAGACACAGTCTTCTTGTACTTAAGTCGGCATTGTGCGTTTTGTATTCAATTCCGATGCAATATCTGTGTTTCATCGTCAACGTGAAGGTCCAAGGCATACAGTAAACTTGAAATCACCCATCAATCTAAATCTGGTCTCACAGGAATTCACAGAACTTTGACGGTAAGAGGACACAGTCTATTTGCACATAAGTCAGCATTGTGCCTTTGGTATTTAATTCCGATGCAATATCTGTGTTTCATCGTCAATGTGAAGGTACAAGGGATACAGTAAATCCGCAGTTGTGCATCGGAATCTAAAACTGGCGACACAGGAAAGGCGCAAAACATAGACACTAAAAAAAGTTAGTCTTCTTGTACTTAAATCGGCATTGTGCATTTGTATTCAATTACGATACAATTTTTGTGTTTCATCGTCAAAGTGAAGGTCCAAGGGATACTGAAACCTGAAGTGAAGCATCGGAAACTAAAACTGGTGACACAGGAAATGCTTGAAACATAGACACTAAGAAATGTCTGTCTTCTTGTACTTAAGTCGGCATTCGGCATTTGTATTTAATTCCGATGCAATTTCTGTGTTTCATCGTCAATTTGAAGGTCCAAGGGATACATTAAACCTGAAGTGAAGCATCGAAATCTAAATCTGGTCTCACAGGAGAGGCTCAAAACATAGACGGTAAGAAGACACAGTCATCACGTACTTACGTCGGCATTGTGGTATTTGTATTTAATTCCGATTCCATTTCTGTGTTTCATCGTCAAAGTGAGGGTCGAAGGGGTACAGTAAATCTCCAGTTGCGCATCGGAATCTAAAAATGGGGACATAGGAAAAGCACAAAACATAGACACTAAGGAAAGTCAATCTTCTTGTACTTAAGCCGGATTTGTGCCCTTTTGTATTTAATTCCGATGCAATTTCTGTGTTTCATCGTCAATGTGATGATCCAAGGGATCGACATTGTGCCTTTTGTATTTAAGTCCGTTGCAATTTCTGTGTTACATCGTCAATGTAAAGGTACAAGGGTTACAGTAAATCTGCAGTTGTGCATCGGAATCCAAGACTGTTGACACAGGAAAAGCTCAAAACATAGACACCATTAAAAGGTAGTCTCCTTGTACTAATGTCGGCATTGTGCTTTTGTATTTAATTGCGATGCAATTTCTGAGTTTCATCGTCAATGTGAAGGTCCTAGGGATACAGTAAACATGAAGTGAGCTTCGGAATCTAAAACTGGCCTCACAGGAAGGGCTCAAATCATAGACGGTAAGAAGACTCAGTCTTCTTGTACTTAAGTCGGCATTGTGCCTTTTGTTTTTAATTCCGATTCAATTTTTGTGTTTCATCTTCAAAGTGACGGTCCAAGGGATACAGTAAACATGAAGTGAGGCATTGGGATCTAAAACTGGTCTCACAGGAAGGTCTCAAAACATAAACGTTGCGAAGACACAGTCTTTCTGTACTTAAGTCGGCATTGTGCCTTTTGTATTTAATTCCGATGCAATTTCTGTGTTTCATCGTCAATGTCAAGGTACAATGGATACAGAAAAACTGCAGTTGTGCATCTGTATCTAAAACTGCTGATACAGGATGGACTCAAAACTTAGTCACTAACAAAAGTCAGTCTTCTTGTACTTAAGTCGGCATTGTGCATTGTGCCTGTTGTGTTTAATTCCGATGCAATTGTTGCGTTTCATCGTCAAAGTGAAGGTCCAAGGCATACAGTAACCCTCAAGTGAAGCATCGGAATCTAAAACTGGTCTCACAGGAAGGCACAAAACATAGACGGTAAGAAGACTCAGACTTCTTGTACTTAAGTCGGCATTGTGCCGTTTGTATTTAATTCCAATGCAATTTCTGTGTTTCATCGTCAATGTGAAGGTTCAAGTGATGCAGTAAACCAGCGGTTGTGGATCCGAATCTAAAACTGGTGACACAGGACAGGCTCGAAATATAGACACTAAGAAAAGGCGGTCGCCTTGTACTTAAGTCGGCATTGTGCATTTTGTATTTAATTCCGATGCAATTTCTGTGTTTCATCGTCAAAGTGAGAGTCGGCGGGATACAGTAAATCTCCAGTTGTGGATCGGAATCTAAAAATGGGGACATAGCAAAAGCTCAAAGCATAGACAGTAAGAAAAGTCAGTCTTCTTGTACTTAAGTCGGCATTGTGCGCTTTGTATGTAATTCCGATGAAATTTTTGTATTTCATCGTCAATGTGAAGGTCCAAGGGATACAGTAAACATGAAGTTAAGCATTGGAATCTAAAACTGGTCTCACAGCAAAATCTCAACACATAAACGTTAAGAAGACGCAGTCTTCTTGTATTTAAGTCGGCATTGTGCCTTTTGTATTTAATTCCGATGAAATTTCTGTGTTTCATCGTCAATGTGAAGGTACATGGGATACAGTAAACCTGCAGTTGTGCATCGGAATCCAAAACTGCTGACACAGGATAGGCTCAAAACTTAGTCACTAACAAAACTCAGTCTTCTTGTGCTTAAGTCGGCATTGTGCCGGTTGTGTTTAATTCCAATGCCATTTCTGTGTTTCACCGTCAAAGTGAAGGTCCAAGGGATACACTAACCCTCAAGTGAAGCATCGGAAACTAAAACTGGTCACACAGAAAAGCCTCAAAACGTAGACGGTAAGAAGACTCAGACTTCTTGTACTTAAGTCGGCATTGTGCATTTTGTATTTAATTTCGATGCAATTTCTGTTTTTCACCGGTTAAGTGAAAGTCCAAGGCATACAGTAAACCTGAAGTGAAGCATCAATATAATTTGGTCTCACAGGAAGGCACAAAACATGGACGGTAAGAAGACACAGTCTTCTTGTACTTAAGTCGGCATTGGGCATTCGGTATTTAATTCCGAAGCAATTTCTATGTTTCATCGTCAATTTGAAGGTCCTATGGATACATTAGACCTGAAGTGAATAATCGAAATCTAAAACTTGTTTCTCAGGAAAGGCTGAAAAACATAGACGGTAAGAAGACTCAGACTTCTTGTACTTATGTCGGCATTGTGCCCTTAGTATTTAATTCTGATGCATTTTCTGTGTTTCATCGTCAATGTGATGGTCCAAGGGATACAGTAAACCTGCAGTTGTGCATCGGAAACTAAAACAGGTGACAAAGGATAGGCTGAAATCATAGACACTAAGAAAAGTCAGTCTTCTTGTACTTAAGTTTGCATTGTGCATTTTGTATTTAATTCCGATGCAATTTCTGTGTTTCATCGTCAAAGTGAGAGTCAACGGGAGACAGTAAATCTCCAGTTGTGCATCGGAATCTAAAAATGGGGACATAGGAAAAGCTCAAATCATAGACAGTAAGAAAAGTCAGTCTTCTTGTACGTAAGTCGGCATTGTGCCTTTCGTATTTAATTCCGATGCAATTTCTGT
Organism: Schistocerca serialis cubense; assembly: GCF_023864345.2. Taxonomy (NCBI): domain Eukaryota; kingdom Metazoa; phylum Arthropoda; class Insecta; order Orthoptera; family Acrididae; genus Schistocerca; species Schistocerca serialis. Next base: position 623,242,938 of record NC_064644.1, on the reverse strand, counting down.
GTTTCATCGTCAATGTGAAGGTCCAAGGGATACAGTAAACATGAAGTTAAGCATTGGAATCTAAAACTGGTGTCACAGGAAAGTCTCAACACATAAACGTTGAGAAGACACAGTCTTCTTGTACTTAAGTCGGCATTGTGCCTTTTGTATTTAATTCCGATGCAATTTGTGTGTTTCATCGATAATGTGAAGGTACAAGGGATACAGTAAATCTGCAGTTGTGCATCGGAATCCAAAACTGCTGACACAGGACAGGCTCAAAACTTAATCACTAACAAAAGTCAGTCTTCTTGTACTTAAGTCGGCTTTGTGCCTGTTTTGTTTAATTCCGATGCAATTGTTACGTCTCATCGTCAAAGTGAAGGTCCAAGGGTTACAGTAACCCTCAAGTGAAACATTGGAATCTAAAACTGGTCACACAGAAAAGACTCAAAACGTAGACGGTAAGAAGCCTTAGTCTTCTAGTACTTATGGCGGCATTGTGCCTTTTGTATTTAATTCCAACGCATTTTCTGTGTTTCATCGTCAATGTGAAGGTCCAACGGATACAGTACACCTGCAGTTGCTCATCGGAAACTAAAACAGGTGACACAGGATTGGCTGGAAACATAGACACTAAGAAAGGTCGGTCCTCTTGTAATTAAGTCGGCATTGGGCATTTTGTATTTAATTCCGATGCAATTTCTGTGTTTCATCGTCAATCTGAAGGTCCAAGGGATACATTAAACCTGAAGTGAAGCATCGAAATCTGAAACTGGTCTCACAGGAAAGGCTCATAACATAGACGGTAAGAAGACTCAGACTTCTAGCACTTAAGTCGGCATTGTGCATTTTGTATTTAATTCCGATGCAATTTCTATGTTCAATCGTCAATGTTAATGTATAAGGTATTCAGTAAATCTGCAGTTGTGCATTGGAATCTAAAACTGGTGACACAGGAAAGGCTCAAAGCATAGACAGTAGGAAGACGCGGTCTTCTTGTACTTAAGTCATTATTGTGAATTTTGTATTTAATTTCTATGCAATTTCTGTGTTTCATCGTTAATGTGAAGGTCCAAGGGATACAGTAAACATGAAGTGAAGCATCGGAACCTAAAACTGATCCCACAGGAAAGGCTCAAAATATAGACGGTAAGAAGACTCAGTCTACTTGTACTTGAGTTCGCATTGTACATTCTGTATTTAATTCCGATGCAATTTCTGTGTTTCATCGTCAAAGTGAAGGTCCAAGGGATACAGTAAACATGAAGTGAGCATTAGAATCTAAATCTGGTCTCACAGGAAAGGCTCAAACATAGATGGTAAGAAGACTCAGTCTTCTAGTACTTAAGTCGGCATTGTGCTTTTGTATTTAAATCTTATGCAATTTCTGTGTTTCATCGTCAACGTGAAGGTACAAGGGATACAGTGAAACTGCAGTTGCGCATCGGAATCTACAACTGGTGACGCAGGAGAGGCTCAAAACCGAGACACTAACAAAAGTCGGTCCTCTTGTACTTAAGTCGGCATTGGGCCTTTTGTATTTAATTTCGATGCAATTTCTGTCTTTCATCGTCAATGTGAAAGTCCAAGGGATACAGTAAACCTGCTGTTGTGCATCGGAAACTAAAACAGGTGACACAGGATAGGCTGGAATCATAGACACTAAGAAAAGTCAGTCTTCTTGTACTTAAGTCGGCATTGTGCGTTTTGTATTTAATTCCGATGCAATTTCTGTGTTTCATCGTCAAAGTGAGAGTGGACGGGATACAGTAAATCTCCAGTTGTGCATCGGAATCTAAAAATGGGGACATAGGAAAAGCTCAAATCATAGACAGTAAGAAAATTTAGTTTTCTTGTACTTAAGTAGGCATTGTGCCTTTCGTATTTAATTCCGATGCAATTTCTGTGTTTCATTGTCAATGTGAAGGTCCAAGGCATACAGTAAACATGAAGTTAAGCATTGGAATCTAAAACTGGTCTCACAGGAAAGTCTCAACACATAAACGTTAAGAAGACACAGTCTTCTTATTCTTAAGTCTTCATTGTGCCTTTTGTATTTAATTCCGTTGCAATATCTGTGTTTCATCGTCAATGTGAAGGTCCAGGGGATACAGTAAACCTGCAGTTGTGCATCGGAATCTAAAACTGGTGACACAGGAAAGACTGGAACCATAGATACTAAGACAAATCAGTCTTCTTGTACTTAAGTCGGAATTGCGTTTTGTATTTAATTCCGATTCAATTTTTGGGTTTCATCGTCATAGTGAAGGTCCAAGGGTTACAGTAAACCTGAAGTAAAACTTCGCATTCTAAAACTGGTGACACAGGAAACGCTCAAATCATAGACACTAAGAAGACTCAGTCTTCTTGTACTTAAGTCGGTATTGTGCCTTTTGTATTAAATTCGGGTCGGTTTTTGTGTTTCATCGACAAAGTGAATGTCCAAGGGATACAGTAAACCTGAAGTGAAGCATCGGAATTTAAAACTGGTCTCACTGGAAAGGCTCAAAACATAGACGGTAAGAAGACTCAGTCTACTTGTATTTAAGTCGGTATTGTGTTTTTTTTTTAATTCCGATGCAATTTCTGTGTTTCATCGTCAATGTGAAGGTCCAAGGGATACAGGAAACTTGCAGTTGTGCATCGGAAACTAAAACAGGTGACACAGGATAGGCTGGAATCATAGACACTACGAAAAGTCAGTCTTCTTGTACTTAAGGCGGCATTGTGCAATTTGTATTTAATTCCGATGCAATTTCTGTGTTTCATCGTCAAAGTGAGAGTGGACGGGATACAGTAAATCTCCAGTTGTGCATCGGAATCTAAAAATGGGGACATAGGAAAATCTCAAATCATAGACAGTAAGAGAAGTCAGTCTTCTTGTACTTAAGTCGGCATTGTGCATTTCGTATTTAGTTCCGATGCAATTTATATGTTTCACCCTCAAAGTGAAGGTCCAAGGGATACAGTTAACCTGAAGTGAAGCAACGGAATCTAAAACCGGTCTCACTGGAAAGGCTCAAGGCTCAAAACATAGACGATAAGAAGACTCAGTCTACTTGTATTTAAGTCGGTATTGTGCGTTTGTATATAATTCCAATGCAATTTCTGTGTTTCATCGACAAAGTGAAGGTCCAAGGGATACAGTAACTCTCAAGTAAAGCATCGAAATCAAAAACTGGTCTCTCAGGAAAGGCTCAAAGCATAGACGGTAAGAAGACTGAGACTTCTTGTACTTAAGTCGGCATTGTGTCTTTTGTATTTAATTCCGATGCAATTTTTGTGTTTCATCGTCAAAGTGAAGGTCCAAGGGTTACAGTAGACCTGAAGTAAAGCTTCGCAATCTAAAACTATTGACACAGGAAATGCTCAAAACATAGGCACTAAGAAGACTGAGTCTTCTTGTACTTAAATCGGTATTATGCCTTTTGTATTTAATTCGGGTGCGGTTTTTGTGTTTCATCGACAAAGTGAATGTCCAAGGGATACAGTAAACCTGAAGTGAAGCATCGGAATCTAAAACTGGTCTCACAGGAAAGGCTCGAAACATTGACGTTATGCAGACTCAGTCTGCTAGTACTTAAGTCGGCATTGTGCCTTTTGTATTTAATTCCGATGCAATTTCTGTGTTTCATCATCAATGTGAAGGTCCAAGAGATACAGTAAACCTGCAGTTGCGTATCGGAAACTAAAACAGGTGACACAGGAAAGGCTGGAAACATAGACACTAAGAAAAGTCAGTCTTCTTGTACTTAAGACGGCATTGGGCATTTTGTGTTTAATTCCGATGCAATGTCTGTGTTTCATCGCCAATCTGAAGGTCCAAGGTATAAATTAAACCTGAAGAGAAGCATCGAAATCTAAAACTGGTCTCAGAGGAAAGGCTCAAAACATAGGCGGTAAGAAGACTCAGACTTCTTGTACTTAAGTCAACGTTGTGCCTTTTGTATTTAATTCCGATGCAATTTCTGTGTTTAATCGTCAATGTGAAGGTCCAAGGGATACAGTAAGCCTGATGTGAAGCATCGGAATCTCAAGCTGGTGACACAGAAAGGCTTAAAACATAGACGGTAAGAAGACTCAGACATCTTGTACTTAAGTAGCCATTGTGCTTTTGTATTTCATTTCAATGCATTTTCTGTTTTTCATCGGTAAAGTGAAGGTCAAAGGCATACAGTAAACCTAAAGTGAAGCATCAATCTAAAACTGGTCTCACAGGAAGGCAGAAAACATAGACGGTAAGAAGACACAGTCTTCTTGTACTTAAGTCGGCATTGTGCCTTTTGCATTTAATTCCGATGCAATTTCTGTGTTTCATCGCCAATGTCAAGGTACAAGGGATACAGTAAACCTGCAGTTGTGCATCGGAATCTAAGACTTATGACACAGGAAAAGCTCAAAACATAGCCACCATGAAAAGTCAGTCCTCTTGCACAAAAGTCGGTATTGTGCCTTTTGTATTACATTGCGATGCAATTTTTTTGTTTAATCGTCAGAGTGAAGGTCCAAGGGATACAGTAAACCTGAAGTGAAGCATCGGAAACTAATACTGGTGATACAGGAAAGGCTGGAAACATAGACATTAAGAAAAGTCAGTCTTCTTGTACTTAATTCGGCATTGGGCATTTTGTATTTAATTCCGAAGCAATTTCTGTGTTTCATCGTCAATTTGAAGGTCCAAGGGATACATTAAACCTGGTGTGAGTAATCGAAATCTAAAACTGGTCTCTCAGGAAAGGCTCAAAAACATAGACGGTAAAAAGACTCAGACTTCTTGAACTTATGCCGGCATTGTGCCCTTTGTATTTAATTCCGATGCAATTTCTGTGTTTTATCGTCAATGTGATTGTTCAGGTGATGCAGTAAACCTGCAGTTGTGCATCGGAATCTAAAACTCGTGACACACGACAGGTTCGAAATATATACACTAAGAAAAGGCGGTTGTCTTGTACTTAAGTCGGTATTGTGCCATTTGTATTTCATTCCTATGCAATTTCTGTGTTTTATCGGCAAAGTGAAGGTCCAAGGGATACAGTAAACATGAAGTGAAGCATTGGAATTAAAAACTGGTCTCAAAGGAAAGACTCAAAGCATAGACGGTAAGAAGACACAGTCTTCTTGTACTTATGTCGGCATTGTGCCTTTTGTATTTAATTCCGATGCAATTTCTGTGTTTCATCGTCAATGTGAAGGTACAAGGGATACAGTAAAACTGTACTACGCTCTCCTAGAGACCTACGGTACACCGCTGCAAGGAGGGGGGCAAGTTCCTTCGCGTACTCTGTGTAAAATTGAACTGGTATCGCATAAGGTCCAGAGGCCTTTCCTCTTTTGAGCGATTTTAATTGTTTCTCTATCCCTCTGTCGTCTATTTCGATATCTACCATTTTGTCATCTGTGCGACAATCTAGAGAAGGAACTACAGTGCAATCTTCCTCTGTGAACCAACTTTGGAAAAAGACATATAGTATTTCGGCCTTTAGTCTGTCATCCTCTGTTTCAGTACCATTTTGGTCACAGAGTGTCTGGACATTTTGTTTTGATCCACCTACCGCTTTGACATAAGACCAAAATTTCTTAGGATTTTCTGCCAAGTCAGTACATAGAACTTCACTTTCGAATTAATTGAACGCCTCTCGCATAGCCCTCCTCACACTACATTTCGCTTCGCGTAATTTTTGTTTGTCTGCAAGGCTTTGACTATGTTTATGTTTGCTGTGAAGTTCCCTTTGCTTCCGTAGCAGTTTTCTAACTCGGTTGTTGTACCACGGTGGCTCTTTTCCATCTCTTACGATCTTGCTTGGCACATACTCATCTAACGCATTATGTACGACGGTTTTGAACTTTGTCCACTGATCCTCAACACTATCTGTACTTGAGACAAAACTTTTGTTTTGCGCCAACGGGTAATTTGATATCTACTTTTTGTCACTTTTTCTAAACAGAAAAATCTTCCTACCCTTTTTAATATTCCTATTTACGGCTGAAATCATCGATGCGTTACCACTTTATGGTCGCTGATTCACTATTCTGCGTTAACTTTTTCAAATAGTTCGGGTCTGTTTGTCACCAGAAGGTCTAATATGTTATCGCCACGGGTCGGTTCTCTGTTTAACTGCTCAAGGTAGTTTTCAGATAAAGCACTTAAAAAAATTTCACTGCATTCTTTGTCCCTGCCACCCGTTATGAACGTCTCAGTCTCCCAGTCTATATCCGGCAAATTAAAATCTCCACCCAGAACTATAACATGGTGGGGAAATCTACTCGAAGTATTTTCCAAATTATCCTTCAGGTGCTCAGCCACAACAGCTGCTCAGCCAGGGGGCCTATAGAGACATCCAATTACCATGTCTGAGCCTGCTTTAACCGTGACCTTCACCCAAATCATTTCACATTTCGGGTCTCCGTCAATTTCCTTCGATACTATTGCACTTCTTATCGCTATAAACACGCCTCCCCCTTCACTGTCCAGCCTGTCTCGGCGGTATACATTCCAATCTGAGTTTAGGATCTCATTACTATTTACATTTGGTTTCAGCCAACTTTCTGTCCCTACTACTATATGGACGTTGTGACCGTTTATTAATGGGAGCAGTTCTGGGACCTTTCTGTAGACGCTCCTGCAGTTTACTATTAGCACATTAATATGGTTATTCCCTGTTGCATTTTGCCTACTCCTACCTTGCTGCGTCTCAGGAGGCGTCTTGTCGGGCCTAGCGAGGGGATTCTCTAACCTAAAAAACCCCCATGTGAACTTTACACGTACTCCGCTACCCTTGTAGCCGCTTCCGGCGTGTGGTGCACGCCTGACCTATTCAGGGGGACCCTACATTTCTCCAACCAATAGCGGAGGTCGAGAAATTTGCACCCCAGATCTCCGCATAATCGTCTGAGCCTCTGGTTTAAGCCTTCCACTCGGCTCCAAACCAGAGGACCTCGATCGGTTCTGGGAACGATACTACAAATAGTTAGCTCTGATTTCACCCGCGAGCGAGCCTTTCCGCCTTCACCAATTCCGCCAACCGCGTGAACGAACTGAGGATGACCTCTGAACCCAGCCGGCAGGAGTCATTGGTACCGACATGAGCAACAATTTGCATTTAAGTCGGCATTGTGCCTTTTGTATTTAATTCGGATGCAGTTATTGTGTTTCATCGCCAAATTGAATGTCCAAGGGATACAGTAAACTTGAAGTGAAGCATCGGAATCTAAAACTGGTCTCACAGGAAAGGCTCAAAACATAGACGGTAAGAAGACTCAGTCTTCTAGTACTTCTACATCTACATTCACACTCCGCAAGCCACCTGACGGTGTGTGGCGGAGGGTACCTTGAGTACCTCCATCGGTTTTCCCTTCTATTCCATTCTTGTTTTGTTCGTGGAAAGAAGGATTGTCGGTATGCCTATGTGTGGGCTATAATCTCTCTGATTTTTTCCTCATGGTCTCTTCGCGAGATATACGTAGGAGGGAGTAATATAATGCTTGACTCTTCGGTGAAGGTATGTTCTCGAAACTTCGACGAAAGCCTGTACCGAGCTACTGAGCGTCTCTCCTGCAGAGTCTTCCACTGGAGTTTATCTATCATCTCCGTAACGCTTTCGGGATTACTAAATGATCCTGTAACGAAGCGCGCTGCTCTCCGTTGGATCTTCTCTATATCTTCTTTCAACCCTATCTGGTACTGATCCCACACTGCTGAGCAGTATTCAAGCAGTTGGCGAACAAGAGTACTGTAACCTACTTCCTTTGTTTTCGGATTGCATTTCCTTAGGATTCTTCCAATGAATCTCAGTCTGGCATCTGCTTTACCGACGATCAACATTATATGACCATTCCATTTTAAATCACTCCTAATGCGTACTCCCAGATAATTTATTGTATTAACTGCTTCCAGTTGCTGACCTGCTATTTTGTAGCTAAATGATAAAGGATCTATCTTTCTGTGTATTCGCAGCACATTACACTTGTCTACATTGAGATTCAATTGCCATTCCCTGCACCATGCGTCAATTCGCTGCAGATCCTCCTGCATTTCAGTACAATTTTCCATTGTTACAACCTCTCGACACACCACAGTATCATCCGCAAAAAGCCTCAGTGAACTTCCGATGTCATCCACATGGTCAATTATGTATATTGTGAATAGCAACGGTCCTATGACACTCCCCTGCGGCACACCTGAAATCACTCTTACTTCGGAAGACTTCTCTCCATTGAGAATGACATGCTGCGTCCTGTTATCTAGGATCTCCTCAATCCAATCACACACTTGGTCGGAGAGTCCATATGCTGTTACTTTGTTCATTAGACGACTGTGGGGAACTGTATCGAACGCCTTGCGGAAGTCAAGAAACACGGCATCTACCTGTGAACCCGTATCTATGGCCCTCTGAGTCTCGTGGACGTGTAGCGCGAGCTGGGTTTCACATGACCGTCTTTTTCGAAACCCATGCTGAATCCTACAGAGTAGATTTCTAGTCTCCAGAAAAGTCATTATACTCGAAAACAATACGTGTTCCAAAATTCTACAACTGATCGACGTTAGAGATTTAGGTCTATCGTTCTGCACATCTGCTCGACGTCCCTTCTTGAAAACGGGGATGACCTGTGCCCTTTTCCAATCCTTTGGAACGCTACGCTCTCCTAGAGCCCTACGGTACACCGCTGCAAGGAGGGGGGCAAGTTCCTTCGCGTACTCTGTGTAAAATTGAACTGGTATCGCCTCAGGTCCAGAGGCGTTTCCTCTTTTGAGCGATTTTAATTGTTTCTCCATCCCTCTGTCGTCTATATCGATATCTACCATTTTGTCATCTGTGCGACAATCTAGAGAATTAACTACAGTGCAATCTTCCTCTGTGAACCAACTTTGGAAAAAGACATTTAGTATTTCGGCCTTTAGTCTGTCATCCTCTGTTTCAGTACCATTTTGGTCACAGAGTGTCTGGACATTTTGTTTTGATCCACCTACCGCTTTGACATAAGACCAAAATTTCTTAGGATTTTCTGCCAAGTCAGTACATAGAACTTCACTTTCGAATTAATTGAACGCCTCTCGCATAGCCCTCCTCACACTACATTTCGCTTCGCGTAATTTTTGTTTGTCTGCAGGGCTTTGGCTACGTTTATGTTTGCTGAAGTTCCCTTTGCTTCCGCAGCAGTTTTCTAACTCGGTTGTTGTACCACGGTGGCTCTTTTCCATCTCTTACGATCTTGCTTGGCACATACTCATCTAACGCATTATGTACGACGGTTTTGAACATTGTCCACTGATCCTCAACACTATCTGTACTTGAGACAAAACTTTTGTGTTGAGCCAACAGGTAATCTGAAATCTGCCTTTTGTCACTTTTTCTAAACAGAAAAATCTTCCTACCCTTTTTTATATTCCTATTTACGGCTGAAATCATCGATGCGTAACCGCTTTATGATCGCTGATTCACTGTTCTGCGTTAACTTTTTCAAATAGTTCGGGTCTGTTTGTCACCAGAAGGTCTAATATGTTATCGCCATGGGTCGGTTCTCTGTTTAACTGCTCAAGGTAGTTTTCAAATAAAGCACTAAAAAAAATTTCACTGGATTCTTTGTCCCTGCCACCCGTTATGAACGTCTCAGTCTCCCAGTCTATATCCGGCAAATTAAAATCTCCACCCAGAACTATAACATGGTGGGGAAATCTTCTCGAAATATTTTCCAAATTATCCTTCAGGTGCTCAGCCACAACAGCTGCTCAGCCAGGGGGCCTATAGAGACATCCAATTACCATGTCTGAGCCTGCTTTAACCGTGAGCTCCACCCAAATCATTTCACATTACGGATCTCCGTCAATTTCCTTCGATACTATTGCACTTCTTATCGCTATAAACACGCCTCCCCCTTCACTGTCCAGCCTGTCTCTGTGGTATACATTCCAATCTGAGTTTAGGATTTCATTACTATTTACATCAGGTTTCAGCCAACTTTCTGTCCCTAGTACTATATGGACGTTGTGACCGTTTATTAATGAGAGCAGTTCTGGGACCTTTCTGTAGACGCTCCTGCAGTTTACTATTAGCACATTAATATGGTTATTCCCTGTTGCATTTTGCCTACTCCTACCTTGCTGCGTCTCAGGATTCGTCTTGTCGGGCCTAGCGAGGGGATTCTCTAACCTAAAAAACCCACATGTGAACTTTACACGTACTCCGCTACGCTTGTAGCCGCTTCCGGCGTGTGGTGCACGCCTGACCTATTCAGGGGGACCCTACATTTCTCCACCCAATAGCGGAGGTCGAGAAATTTGCACCCCAGATCTCCGCATAATCATCTGAGCCTCTGGTTTAAGCCTTCCACTCGGCTCCAAATTTAGAGGACCTCGATCGGTTCTGGGAACGATACTACAAATAGTTAGCTCTGATTTCACCCGCGAGCGAGACTTTCCGCCTTCACCAATTCCGCCAACCGCGTGGACGAACTGAGGATGACCTCTGAACCCAGACGGCAGGTGTCATTGGTACCGACATGAGCAACAATTTGCATTTAAGTCGGCATTGTGCCTTTTGTATTTAATTCCGATGCAATTTCTGTGTTTCATCGTCAATGTGAAGGTACAGGGAATACAGTAAAACTGCAGTTGTGCATCGGAATCTAGAACTGGTAACACAGGATAGGCTCAAAACAGAGACACTAACAAAAGTCAGTCTCCTTGTACTTACGTCGGCATTGTGCCCGTTGTGTTTATTTCCGATGCAATTGTGTTTCATCGTCAATGTGAAGGTCCAAGGGATACAGTAAACCTGAAGTGAAGCATCGGAATCTAAAACCGGTCTCACAGGAATGGCTCAAACATAGACGGTAAGAAGACGCAGTCTTCTTGTATTTAAGTCGGCATTGTGCTTTTTGTATTTAATTCCAATGCAATTTCAGTGTTTCATCGTCAAAGTGAAGGTCCAAGGGATACAGTAAACCTAAAGTGAAGCATCGGAATCCAAAATTGGTGACACAGGGAAGGCTCATAACATAGAGAGCAAGAAAACTCAGTTTCTTTCTACTTAATTCGGCATTGTGCCCTTTGTATTTAATTCCGATGCAATTTCTATGGTTCATCGTCAATGTGAAGGTCCAAGTTATGCAGTAAATCTTCAGTTGTGCAACGAAATCTAAAACTGGTGACACAGGAAAAGCTGCAAACATAGACACTAAGAAAATTCAGTCTTCTTGTACTTAAGTCGGCATTGTGAATTTTGTATTTAAATACGATGCAATATCTGTGTTACTGCATCCCTTGGACCATCACATTGACGATGAAACACAGAAATTACACCTGAATTAAATACAAAGGCCACAATGCTGACTTAAGTAGCAGATGACTTGTCTTGCTGTCAATGTTTTGAGTCTTCCCTGTGAGACCAGAATTACATTCCGATGCTTCACGTCAGGTATACTGTATCCCTTGGGCCTTCACATTGACGATGAAACACAGAAATTGCATCGGACTTAAATACAAAAGGCACAATGCCGACTTAAGTACAAGAAGACTGAGTCTTCTTACTGTCTATGCTTTGAGCCTATCCTGTATCACCAGTTTTAGATTCCGATGCACAACTGCAGTTTTACTGTATTCCTTGGACCTTCACATTGACGATGAAACACAGAAATTGCATCGGAATTAAATACCAAAGTCACAATGCCGACTTAAGTTCAAAAAGACCGAATCTTCTCACAGTCTATGTTTTGAGACTTTCCTGTGAGACCAGTTTTAGATTCCGATGCTTCACTTGAGGTATACTGTATCCCTTGGACTTTCACATTGACGATGAAACACTGAAATTGATTCGTAATGAATTACATAAGGCACAATGCCGACTTAAGTACTAGAAGACCGAGTCTTCTTACCTTCTATGTTTTGAGCCTTTCCTGTGAGACCAGTATTAGATTCCGATGCTTCACTTCAGGTTTACTGTATCCCTTGGACCTTTACATTAACGATGAAATGCAACAATTGCATCGGAAATAAAAACAAAAGGCACAATAACGGCTTAAGTACATGAAGACTGACTTTACTCAGTGTCTATGTTTTGAGCCTATCCTGTTTCGCCAGTTTTAGATTCCGATGCAGAACTGCAGTTTTACTGGATCCCTTGGACCATCACATTGACGATGAAACACAGAAATTGCATCGGAATTAAATACAAAAAGCACAATGTCGACTTAAGTTCAAAAAGACCGAGTCTTCTCACAGTCTATGTTTTGAGACTTTCCTGTGAGACCAGTTTTAGATTCCGATGCTTCACTTGATGTTTACTGTATACCTTGGACCTTCACTTTGACGATGAAACACAGAAATTTTATCGGAATCAAATGCAAATGCACAATGCCGAATTAAGTCCAAGAACACTGAGTTTTCTTACCGTCTATGTTTTGAGCCTTTCCTGTGAGACCAGTTTTAGATTCCGTTGCTTCACTTCAGGTTTACTGTATCCCTTGCACCTTCACTTTGTCGATGAAACACAGTCATTGCATCGGAATAAAATACAAAGTGCACAATGCAGACTTAAGCACAAGGAGATTGACTTTTCTTAGTGTCAATGTTTTGAGCCTTATTTGTGCGACCAGTTTTAGATTCCGGTGCTTCACTTCAGGTTTACTGTATCCCTTTGACCTTCATATTGACGATGAAACACAGAATTTGCATCGGAATTAAACACAAAATGCACTATGCCGACGTAAGTACAAGAAGACTGAGTCTTCTTACTGTCTATCTTTTGAGCCTTTTCTCTGTCACCAGTTTTAGATTCCGATGCACAACTGCAGGTTTACTATATCGATTGGACCTTCATATTGACGATGAAACACAGAATTGCATCGTCATTAAATGCAAAAGGGACAATGCCGACTTAAGTACATGAGGACTAACTTTTCATAGTGTCTATGTTTCCATCCTTTCCCGTGTCACCAGTTTTAGATTCCGATGATTCACTTCAGGTTTACTGCATCCCTTGGGCGTTCGCATTGACGATGAAGCACAGAAATTGCATCGCAATTAAATACAAAAGGCACAATGTCGATTTAAGTATAAGAAGACTGACTATTTTTAGTGTCTATGCTTTTGTGCCTTTCCTGTGTCACCAGTTTTAGATTCCGATGCTCAACTGCAGATTATCTGCATCCCTTGGACCATTCCATTGACGATGAAACACAGAAATTGCATCGAAATTAAATGCGAAATGCAAAATGCCTGCTTAAGTACAAGAAGACTGAGTCTTATTACTGTCTATGTTTTGAGCCTTTTCTCTGTCACCAGTTTTAGATTCCAATGCACATCTGCAGACTTACTGTATACCTTGGACCCTCACATTTACGATGAAACAGAGAAATTACATCGGAATTAAATGCAAAAGACACAATGACGACTTAAGTACAAGAAGACTGATTTTTCTTAGTGTCTATGTTTCAAACCTGTCCTGTGTCACCAGTTTTAGATTCCGATGCTCATCTGCAGGTTTACTGTATCCCATGGACCTTCACATTGACGATAAAGCACAGAAATTTCATCGGATTAATAACAAAAGACACAATGCCGAATTTAGGACAAGTAGACTGCGTCTTCTTACGGTCTATGCTTTGAACCTTTGCTGTGAGACCAGTTTTAGATTCCGATGCTTCACTTGAGGTTTACTGTACCCCTTAGACATTCACTTTGACGAAGAAACACATGAATTGCATCGGAATTAAATACAAAAGGCACAACGCCGACTTTAGTACAAGAAGACTGATTCTTCTTACTGTCTATGATCTGGGCATTCCCTATGAGACCACTTTTAGATTCCGATTCTACACTTCTGCCTACTGTATCCCTTGGACATTCCCTTTAACGATGAAACACAAAAATAGCATTGAAATTAAATACAAAAGGCACAAGGTCGCCTTAAGTACTGGAAGATTGTCTTTTCTTAGTGTCTATGCTAGAGCCTCTCCTGTGTTACCAGTTTTAGATTCCGATGCACGACTGCAAGTTCAGTGTATCCCTTGGGCCTTCTACTTTGACGATGAATCACGGTATTTGTATCGGAATTAAAGCATCGGAGTCTAAAATTTATCTCACAGGGAAGGCTCAAACCATAGACAGCAAGAAAACTCAGTCTTCGTCTACTTAGGTCGGCATTGCGCCAATTGTATTTAATTCCGATGAAATTTCTGTATTTCATCGTCAATGTGATGGTCCAAGGGATACAGTAAACCTGCAGTTGTGCATCGGAATCTAAAACTGGTCTCACTGGAAAGGCTCAACACATAGACGGTGAGAAGACTCAGTCTTCTTGTACTTAAGTCGGCATTGTACCTTTTGTATTTAATTCCGATGCAATTTCTGTGCTTCTTCGTCAACGTGAAAGTCCATGGGATACAGTAAACCTCATGTGAAGCATCGGAATCTAAATCTGGTCTCACAGGAAAGGTTCATACATAGACAGTAAGAAGACACAGTCTCCTTGTACTTAAGACGGCATTGAGCCTTTTGTTTTTAATTCCGATGCAGTTTCTGTATTTCATCGTCAATGTGAAGGTCCAAGTGATGCAGTAAATCTGCAGTTGAGCATCGGAATCTAACACTGGTCTCACAATAAAGGCTCAAATCATAGACGGTAGGAGGACTCAGTCTTCCCGTACTTATGTCAGCATTGTGCCTTTTGCATTTAATTGCGATGCAATTTCTGGGTTTCATCGTGAAAGTGAAGGTCCAAGTTATACTGTAACCCTCAAGTGAAGCATCGCAATCTAAAACTGGCCTCACAGGAAAGGCTCAAATCAAAGACGGTGAGTCGACTCGCTCTTCTTGTACTTAAGTCGGTATTGTGCATTTTGTATTTAATTGCGATGAAATTTCTGTGTTTCATCGTCAATGTGAAGGTCCAATATATACAGTAAACCTTCAGTTGTGCATCGGAATCTAAAAGTTGTTTCACAGGAAAGGCTCAAGACATAGACGGTGAGAAGACTCAGTCTTCTTGTACTTTAGTCGGCATTGTGCTTTTGCATTTAATTCCGTTGCAATATCTGTGTTTCATCGTCAAAGTGAAGGTCCAAGATATACAGTAAACCTCAAGAGAGGCATCGAAATCTGAAACTGGTCTCACAGGAAAGGCACAAACATAGACGGTAATAAGACACAGTCTTCTTGTACTTAAGTCGGCACTGTGCATTTTGTATTTAACTCCCATGCAAATTTCTGTGTTTCATCGACAATGTGAAGGTACAAGTGATACAGTAAACCTGCAGTTGTGCATCGCAATCTCGTACTGGCGACGCAGGAAAGGCTCAAAACATAGACACTATGAAAAGTCCGTCTTCCAATACTGAAGTCTTCATTATGCCTTTGGTATATATTCGGATGCAATTTTTGTGTTTCATCGTCAGTGTGAAGGTCAAAGGGATACAGTCAACCTGAAGTGAAGCATTGGAATCTAAAACCGGTCCCACAGGAAAGGCTCAGAACATAGACACTAAGGAAAGTCAGTCGTCTTGTACTTAAGTCTGCATTGTGCCTTTTGTATTTAATTCGGATGCAATTACTGTGTTTCATCGTCAAAGTGAGGGTCCACGGGATACAGTAAAACTGCAGTCTTGCATCGGAATCTAAAACTGGTGACACAGGAAAGGCTCAAACACAGACACAAAGAAAAGTCAGTCTTCCTGTACATAAGGCGGCCTTGTGCCTTTTGTATTTAATTCCGATGACTTTTATGTGTTTCATCGTCAAAGTGAAGGCACAAGGTATACAGTAAACCTGCAGTGACGCATCGGAATCTAAAACTGGTCTCACAAAGATGGCTCAAATCATAGACTGTAAGAAGGCTCACTCTTCTTGTACTTAAGCCGGCATTGTGATTATGTATTTCATCCCGATGCAATTTCAGTGTTTCATCGTCAATTTGAAGGTCAAGGGTATATAGTAATCCTGTAGTTGTGCATCGGAATCTAAAACTAGTGCCACAGGACGGGCTCGAAGTATAGACACTAAGAAAAGGCAGCCCTCTTGTAACTTAGTCGACTTTGTGCCTTTTGTATTTAATTCCGATGCAATTTCTGTGTTTCATCGTCAAAGTGAAGGTCCAAGGGATACAGTAAACATGAAGTGAAGCATTGGGATCTAAAACTGGTCTCACAGGAAAGGCTCAAAATATAGACTGTAAGGAGACATAGTCTTCTTGTACTTAAGTCGACATTGTGCCTTTTGTATTTATTTTCGATGCAATTTCTCTGTTTCATCGTAAATGTTAAGGCACAAGGGATACATTAATACTGCTGTTGTGCATCGGAATCTAAAACTGGTGAAACAGGACAGGCTCGTAACATAGCCACTAACAAAAGTCAGTCTTCTTGTACTTAAGTCGGCATTGTGCCTTTTGTGTATAATTCCGATGCATTTCTTGGGTTTCATCGTCAGTGTGAAGGGCCAAGTAATGCTGTAAACCAGAAGTGAAGCATTGGAAGCTCAAACTGGTCTCACAGGAAAGGCTCAAAACATAGACAGTACGAAGACTCAGTCTTCCTCTACTTGAGTCCGCATTCTGCCTTTTGTATTTTATTCCATTGCATTTTCTGTGTTTCATCGTCAATGTGAAGGTCCAAGGGATACAGTATATCCGCAGTTGTGAATCGGAATCTAAATCTGGTGAAACAGAAAAGGCTCAAATCATAGACAGTAAGAAGACTCAGTCTTTTTTACTTAAGTCGGCTTTGTGCCTGTATTATTTAATTCCGAATCAATTTCTGTGTTTCATCGTCAATGTGCAGGCCCAAGGGATACAGTAATGCGGCAGTTGTGCATCGGAATCTAAAACTGGTGAAACAGGACAGGCTCGAAACATAGACACTAAGGAAAGTCAGACTTCTTGTACTTAAGTCGGTATTGTGCCTTTTGTAATTAATTCCGATGCAATTTTTGTGCTTCATTGTCAATGTGAAGGTCCAAGTGATGCAGTAAATCTGCAGTTGAGCATCGGAATCTAAAACTGGTCTCACAATAAAGGCTCAAATCATAGACTGTCGGAGGACTCAGTCTTCTTGTACTTATGTCGGCATTGTGCCTTTTGCATTTAATTCCGATGCAATTTCTGGGTTTCATCGTCAAAGTGAAGGTCCAAGGTATACAGTAACCCTCAAGTGAAGCATCGCAATCTAAAACTGGTCTCACAGGAAAGGCTCAAAACAAAGACGGTGAGAAGACTCAGACTTCTTGTACTTAAGTCGGTATTGTGCATTTTGTATTTAATTGTGATGAAATTTCTGTGTTTCATCGTCACTCTGAAGGTCCGAGGGATACAGTAAATTTTCACTTGTGCATCGGAATCTGAAACTGGTGACACAGGAAAGGCTCAAACACAGACACAAAGAAAAGTCAGTGTTCTTGTACTTAAGGTGGACTTGTGCCTTTTGTATTTAATTCCGATGACATGTTTGTGTACATTGTCAAAGTGAAAGTCCAAGGGATACAGTAAACCTGAAGTGACACATCGGGATCTAAAACTGATCTCACAGGGATGGCTCAAATGATAGACAGTAAGAAGGCTCACTTTTCTTGTACTTAAGCCGGATTAGGGTTTTATGTATTTAATTCCGATGCAATTTCTGTGTTTCATCGTCAATGTGAAGGTCCAATGGATACAGTATAACTGCAGTTGTGAATCGGAATCTAAAACGGGTAATACAGGATAAGCTCAAAACATAGACACTAAAAAAAGTCAGTCTTCTTGTACTTAAGTCGGCATTGTGCCTCTTGTTTTTAATTCCGATGCAATTTTTGTGTTTCATCGTCAAAGTGAAGGTCCAAGGTATACAGTAAACCTGAAGTGACTCATTGGAATCTAAATCTGGTCTCACAGGAAAGGCTCAAAACATAGATGGTAAGAAGACTCAGTCTTCTTGTACTTAATTCGGCATTGTGCCTTTTGTATTTAATTCCGATGCAATTTCTGTGTTTCATAGTCAAAGTGAAGGTCCAAGGGATACAGTCAACCTAAAGTCAAGCATTGTAATCTAAAACTAGTCTCACAGGAAAGGCTCAAAACATAGATGGTAAGAAGACTCAGTCTTCATGTACTTAATTCGGCATTGTGCCTTTTGTATTTAATTCCGATGCAATTACTGTGTTTCATCGTCAAAGTGAGGGTCCCAGGGATACAGTAAACCTGCAGTTTTGCATCGGAATTTAAAACTGGTGACACAGATAAGGCTCAAACCATAGACACTAGCAAAAGTCAGTCTTCTTGTACTTAAGTCGGCATTGTGCCTTTTGTGTTTAATTCCGATGCAATTGTTGCGTTTCATCGTCAAAGTAAGTGTCCAAGGAATACAGTAAACCTGCAGTTGTGCATCGGAATCTAAAACTGGTGACACAGGAAAGGCTCAAACCATAGACGGTAAGAAGACTCAGTCTTCTTGTACTTAAGCCGGCATTGTGCCTTTTGCATTTAATTCCGATGCAATTTCTGTGTTTCATCGTCAGAGTGAAGGTCCAAGCGATACAGCAAACCTGAAGTGAAGCATCGGAATATAAAACTGGTGAATCAGGAAACGCTCAACACATAGACACTAAGAAGACTCAGTCTTCTTGTGCATAAGTCGGTATAGTGACTTATGTATTTAATTTGGATTCATTTTTTGTGTTTCATCGTCACTGTGAAAGTCCATGTCATAAGGTAAACCTGACGTGAAGCATCGGAATCTAAAACTGGTCTCACAGGTAAGGCTCAAAACATAGACAGCAAGAAAACCCAGTCTTCCTGTATTTAAGTTGGCATTGTGCCTTTTGTATTTAATTCCGATGAAATTTTTGTGTTTCATCGTCAAAGTGAAAGTCCAAGGGATACAGTAAACCTGAAGTGAAGAATCCGAATATAAAACATGTCTCAAAGGAATGGCTCAAAGCATAGACAGTAAGAAGACTCAGTCTTCTAGTACTTAAGTCGGCTTAGTGATTTATGTATTACTTCCAATGCAAATTCAGTTTTTCATCGTCAATGTGAAGGTCCAAGGGATACAGTAAACTTGAAGTGAAGCATCGGAATCTAAAACTGGTCTCACAGGAAAGGCTCAAAACATAGACGGTAAGAAGACTCAGTCTTTTGTACTTAATTCGGCATCGTGCCTTTTGTTTTTAATTCCGATGCAATTTCTGTGTTTCATAGTCAAAGTGAAGGTCCAAGGGTTACAGTCAACCTGAAGTGCAACATTGGAATCCCAAACTTGTCTCACAGGAAAGGCTCAAAACATAGACACAAAGAAATGTCAGTCTTCTTGTACTTAAGGCGGCCATGAGCCTTTTCTATTTAATTCCGATGCAATTTCTGTGTTTCATCGTCAGTGTGAACGTCCAAGGGATACAGTAAAACTGCAGTTGTGCATCGGAATCTAAAACTGTTGACACAGGACAGGCTCGAAATATAGACACTTAG
Organism: Schistocerca serialis cubense; assembly: GCF_023864345.2. Classification (NCBI taxonomy): domain Eukaryota; kingdom Metazoa; phylum Arthropoda; class Insecta; order Orthoptera; family Acrididae; genus Schistocerca; species Schistocerca serialis. The sequence continues at coordinate 623,223,526 of NC_064644.1, read as the reverse complement.
ATAAGGCAGTCTTCTTGTACTTAAGTCGGCATTCTGCATTTTATATTTAATTCCGATTCTATTTCTGTGTTTCATCGTCAATGTGAAGGTCCAAGGGATACAGTAAACATGAAGTGAAGCATCGGAATCTAAAACTGGTCTCTCAGGAATGACTCAAAACATAGACGTTAAGAAGACTCAGTCTTCTTATACTAAAGTCGGCATTGTTCCTTTTGTATTTAATTCCGATGCAGTTTATGAGTTTCATCGTCAAAGTGAATGTCCAAGGGATACAGTAAACCTGAAGTGAAGCATCGGAATCTGAAACTGGTCTCACAGGAAAGGCTCAAAACTTTGACAAAAAGAAAAGTCATTCTTCTTGTACAAATTCGGCATTGTGCCTTTTGAATTTAATTCCGATGCTATTAAGTGTTTCATCGTCAATGTGAAGGTCCAAGGGATACAGTAAACCAGCAGTTGTGCATCGGATTCTAAAACTGGTGACACAGGAAAGGCTCAAAGCATAGACTGTAAGAAGACTCAGTCATCTTGTACTTAAGTCGGCATTGTGCCTTTTGCATTTAATGCCGATGAAATTTCTGTGTTTCATCGTCAATGGGAAGGTCCAAGTGATGCAGTAAATCTGCAGTTGAGGATCGGAATCCCTAACTGGTGAAACAGGAAATGCTGAAAGCATAGACACAAAGAAATGTCAGTCTTCTTGTACTTAAGTCGGCATTGTGCCTTTTGTATGTAATTCCGACGCAAATTTTTGTGCTTCATCGTCAAAGTGAAGGTCCAAGGAATACAGTAAACATGAAGTGAAGCATTGGGATCTAAAACTGGTCTCACAGGAAGGGCTCTAGACATAGACGGTGAAAAGACTCAGTCTTCTTGGACTTTAGTCGGCATTGTGCCTTTTGCATTTAATTCCGATGCAATTTCTGTGTTTCATCGTCAAAGTGAAGGTCCAAGGAATACAGTAAACATGAAGTGAAGCATTGGGATCTAAAACTGGTCTCACAGGAAGGGCTCAAAACATAGACGATAAGAAGACTTTGTCTTCTTGTACTTAATTTCGGCATTGTTCCTTTTGCATTTAATGCCGATGAAATTTCGGTGTTTTATCGTCAAAGTGAAGGTCCAAGGTATAAAGTAAACCTCAAGAGAGGCATCGGAATCTGAAACTGGTCTCACAGGAAAGGCTCAAACATAGACGGTAATAAGACACAGTCTTCTTGTACTTAAGTCGGCATTGTGCATTTTGTATTTAACTCCCATGCAAATTTCTGTGTTTCATCGACAATGTGAAGGTACAAGGGATACAGTAAACCTGCAGTTGTGCATCGCAATCTCATACTGGCGACACAGGAAACGCCCAAAACATAGAAACTATGAAAAGTCCGTCATCCAATACTGAGTCTTCATTGTGTCCTTTGTATATATTCGGATGTATTCTTTGCGTTTCATCGTCAGTGTGAAGGTCGAAGTAATACAGTAAACCTGAAGTGAAGCATCGGAATCTCAAATTGGTCTCACAGGAAAGGCTCAAAACATTGACGGTAAGAAGACACAGTCTTCCTCTACTTAAGTCCGCATTGTGCCTTTTGTACTTAATTCCATTGCAATTTCTGTGTTTCATCGTCAAAGTGAAGGTGAAAGGTATACAGTAAACCTCAAGCGAAGCATCGGAAACTAAAACTGGTCTCACAGGACAAGCACAAAGCATAGACACTAAGAAAATCAGTCTTCTTGTACTCAAGTCGGCATTGAGCCATTTGTACTTAATTTCGATGCAATTTCTGCGTTTCATCCTCTATGTGGAGGTCCAAAGGATACAGTAAATCCGCATTTGCGCATCGGAATCTAAAACTGGTGACACAGAAAACGCTCAAAACATAGACAGTAAGAAGACTCAGTCTTTTGGCACTTAAGTCGGCATTGTGCCTGTTGTATTTAATTCCGAAGCAATTTCTGTGTTTCATCGTCAATTTGAAGGTCCAAGGGGTACAGTAAACCTGCAGTTGTGCATCGTAATCTAAGACTGGTGACACAGGAAAGGCTGGAATCATAGACACTAAGATAAGCCAGTCTTCATGTACTTAAGTCGGTTTTGTGCATTTTGCATTTAATTTCGATGCAATTTCTGTGTTTCATCGTCAATGTGAAGGTCCAAGGGATACAGTAAACCTGAAGTGAAGAATCGGAATCTAAAACTGGTCTTACAGGGAAAGCCCAAATCATAGACAGTAAGAAGATTCAGTCTTCTTGTACTAAAGTCGGCATTGTGCCTTTTGTATTTAATTCCGATGCAATCTCTGTGTTTCATCGTCAATGTGAAGGCCCAAGGGATACAGTAAAGTTCCAGTTCTTCATCGGAATCTAAAACTGGTGACATAAGACATCCTCGAATCAGAGACAGTCAGAAGACTCAGTCTTCTTGTACTTAAGTCGGCATTGTGCCATTTGTATTTAATTTCGATGCAATTTCAGTGTTTCATCGTCAATTTGAAGGTCCAAGGGATACACTAAACCTGACGTGACGCATTGGAATCTAAAACTGGTCTCAAAGGGAAGGCTCAAAGCATAGACAGCAAGGAAACTCACATCGTCTTCTACTTAAGTCGGCATTGTGCCTTTTGTAATTAGTTCCGATGCTATTTCTGTGTTTCATCGTCAATGTGAAGGTCAAAGGGTTTCAGTAGACGTGAATTGAGGCATCGAATTCTAAAACTATTCTCACAGGAACGGCTCAATACATAGACGGTAAGGAGACTCAGGCTTCTGGTACTTAATTCGGCATTTAGCCGTTAGTATTTAATTCCGATGCAATATCTGTGTTTCATCGTCAAAGTGAAGGTCCTAGGGATAAAGTAAACCTGAAGTGAAGCATCGGAATGTAAAGCTGGTGATACAGGAAAGGCTCAGACATAGACAGTAAGAAGACGCATCTTCTTGTACTTAAGTCGGCATTGTGGATTTTGTATTTAATTCCGATGCTATTTCTGTGTTTCAACGTCAATGTGAAGGTCCAAGTGATGCAGTAAATCTGCAGTTGTGGATCGGAATCTCTAACTGGTGACACAGGAAAGGCTCAAAGCATAGACACCAAGAAATGTCAGTCTTCTTGTACTTAAGTCGGCATTTTGCCTTTTGTATTTAATTCCGATGCAATATTTGTGTTTCATCGTCAATGAGAAGGTCCAAGTGATGCAGTAAATCTGCAGTTGAGAATCGGAATCCAAACCTGGTCTCACAGGAAAGGCTCATAACATAGACAGTAAGAAAACCCAGTCTTCTTGTACTAAAGTCGGCATTGTGCCTTTTGTATTTAATTCTGATGCAATTTCTGGGTTTGATCGTAAATGTGAAGGCCCAAGAGATACCGTAAAGCAGCAGTTGTGCATCGGAATCAAAACTGGTGACAAAGGACAGGCTCGAAATATGGACACTAAGAAAAGGCAGTCCTCTTGTACTTAAGTCGGCATTGTGCCTTTTGTATTTAATTCCGATGCTTTTTCTGTGTTTCATCGTCAATGTGAAGGTCCAAGGGATACAGTTTAACTGCAGTTGTGCATCGGAATCTAAAACTGGTGACACAGGATAGGCTCAAATCATAGATACTAACAAAAGTCAGTCTTCTTGTACTTAAGGCGGCTTTGTGACTTTTGTATTTAATTCGGATGCTATTTTTGTGTTTCATCGTCAAAGTGAATGTCCAAGGGATACAGTAAACCTGACGTGAAGTATCGGAATCTATAACTGGTCTCACAGGAAAGGCTTACTACATTGTCACAAATGAAAAGTCGGTCTTCTTGTTCAAATGCGGCATTGTGCGTTTTGAATTTAATTCCGATGCTATTACTGTGTTTCATCGTCAATGTGAAGGTCCAAGGGATACAGTAAACCAGCAGTTGTGCATCGTATTCTAATACTAGTGACACAGGAAAGGCTCAGATCATAGACACTAAGAAAAGTCAGTCTTCTTTTAATTAAGGCGGCCTTGTGCCTTTTGTATTTAATTCGGATGCTATTTTTGTGTTTCATCGTCAAAGTGAATGTCCAAGGGATACACTAATCCTGACAAGAATAATCGGAATCTAAAACTGGTCTCACAGGGAAGGCCCAAAGCATACACAGTGAGAAGACTCAGTCTTCTTGTACTAAAGTCGGCATTGTGCCTTTTGTATTTAATTCTGATGCAATTTCTGGGTTTCATCGTAAATGTGAAGGCCCAAGGGATACAGTAAAGCAGCAGTTGTGCATTGGAATCAAAACTGGTGACAAAGGACAGGCCTGAAATATGGACACTGAGAAAAGGCACTCCTGGGGTACTTAAGTCGGCATTGTGCCTTTTGTATTTAATTCCGATGCTTTTTCTGTGTTTCATCGTCAATGTTAAGCTCCAAGGGATACTGTAAACATGAAGTAAAGCATTGGATTCTAAAACTGGTCTCACTGGAAAGGCTCATAACATTGACGGTAAGAAGACACACTCTTCTTGTACTTAGGTCGGCATTGTGTATTTTGTATTTAATTCCGATGCAATTTCTGTGTTTCATCGTCAATGTGAAGGTTCTAGGGATACAGTTAAACAGCAATTGTGCATCGGAATCTCAAACTGGTGACACAGGATAGGCTCAAATCATAGACACTAACAAAAGTCAGTCATCTTGTATTTAAATCGGCATTGTGCCTAATGTGTTTAATTCCGAAGCAATTGTTGCGTTTCATCGTCAATGTGAAGGTCCGAGGGTTACAGTAAACCTGAAGTAAAGCATCGGAATCTAAAACTGGTGACGCAGGTAACGCTCAAATCATAGACACTAAGAAAAGTCAGTCTTTTTGTACTTCAGGCGGCTTTGTGCCCTTTGTATTTAATTCGGATGCTATTTTCGTGTTTTATCGTCAAAGTGAATGTCCACGGGATACAGTAAACCTGACGTGAAGCATCGGAATCTATAACTGGTCTCACTGGAAACTCTCACTACATTGTCACAAAGAAAAGTCGGTCTTCTTGTACTAATTCGGCATTGTGCCCTTTGAATTTAATTCCGATGCTATTACTGTGTTTAATCGTTAATGTGAAGGTCCAAGGGATACAGTAAACCAGCTGTTGTGCATCGGATTCTAAAACTGGTGACACAGGAGAGGCTCAAACCATAGACAGTTAAAAGACTCAGTCATCTCGTA